>NC_041222.1:31403207-31436601 GCF_002837175.3 Physeter macrocephalus
AACTTACTTTCAATCTGGGCATAAAGATGATACTTTGGGATCTTAGAAGTAATGTTTGCAATGTAACTTTGGAGTCAAAATAGACTGCTTTACCAAAACTTGTTTTTATTTATTTTATTATCATTATTATTTTTTGCGGTACGCGAGCCTCTCACTGTTGTGGCCTCTCCCGTTGCGGAGCACAGGCTCCGGATACACAGGCTCAGCGGCCATGGCTGACCGGCCCAGCCGCTCCGCAGCATGTGGGATCTTCCCAGACTGGGGCATGAACCCGTGTCCCCTGCATCGGCAGGCGGACTCTCAACCACTGCGCCACCAGGGAAGCCCTAAAATTTATTTATTTTATATATTTAGTTTTGGCTGTGTTGGGTCTTCATTGTGTGTGGGTTTTCTCTAGTTGCGGCGAGCGGGGGCTACTCTTCAGTTGCGGTGCATAGGCTTCTCATTGCGGTGGCTTCTCTTGTTGCGGAGCGTGGGCTCTAGGCGTGCGGGCTTCGGTAGTTGTGGCTCGTGGGCTCTAGAGCGCAGGCTCAGTAGTTGTAGTGCACGGGCTTAGTTGCTCCGCGGCATGTGGGATCCTCCCCGACTAGGGCTCGAACCTGTGTGCCCTGCATTGGCAGGCGGATTCCTAACCACTGCACCACCAGGGAAGTCCTCAATTTAGTTTTAAATGGGATTACTGTAAATTTATGAGTCTTTTGAACAATGACACTCCCATTTACTAATAATTGTCATGCTTATTTTTATATTGGGAATTCACATTAAGAACTAGTAAAAAGAGCACATAATTTTTCCTCCAGGAGCAACGCTAAGTCTCTCTGAAACCACCGTATAGTTTTAGAGTTCTAAAACAAATAATTTTTTGGATTCCCTAAAGCCTGTATTATACCAGCTATCACATATATGTTCTTCACCTCAATTCTGAAAGTAAATAGATTAGAGTAACTTTTGTACTTGTTTCCTGTAGTTGGGAGGTGGAGGTGATGGGTTTGTGTAGGTGTTAGTTGTACTTCATTCTGCACAAGGTATAGGTAGGAAAAATATATTAGCAAACAGACAATTTACTGTGCTCGATTTTTAATAGAGATAGAAGGTAAATAATCCATATGAACAGTGGTCTTTCATCAATATCTACATTAGGAAATAGAGTGTAATTCTACTATGGATACAAGTCTTCTTATTACCAGGTTTGCAATTCAATTACCTAAGGAGCCTCAAGTACCATTGATTATTCATTGGATTCTGGGACGGGCTAGCTACACAACTATTCATTAATCCCTTCAGTGCTCCTGGGCATCCAGAATGATTTCAGCACAGCAACAGTTCCCTAGCTCAAGAGTTTAGCCAAAGGAAGGATTCACGGGTTGGGAAGCTTTACCCCAGAAAAAACATATAGCACATCATTTTGGATTCAGATGTAAGTTCCTGCTGTTTTATCCTTGATCCTTTTTTATGCACTTTTCCTGCAGAAAAGTTTCCCTGTAGTTATTTTCTCTTCTTATACCAGAGCCATGTTTCCAGCACTAAAAGGAGCTAGCTGTACATTTGAAACCCAAGATCAGGGCACAAGTTTTAACAAATCTGGCAAATCTTGACACAGTAGCACAGACAATGAAATCTGTACTGACCCAGAATTGACCCCCTTCTCAACCTCTGCAGGACCAGACAGAGAGAAATCCGGGTTGTCCTCCTTTGCCCTCTGTGCAATGATGGCCACCCTCCTCCATCATCCTGTGTTTTCTGTCTCTTGGTGTTACATATATCCCCTAGATCTCAAGTCCTTAAACCTGGCTACACATTAGAGTCACCCAGGGAGTTTTTAAAGAATACTGTTCCCTGAGTCGCATCCCAGACCTGTTTAATAAGAACCCTGGGGGAGGAGGGCCCAGGCTGGGTATTTAAAAATGCTCCTCAATTAATTCTAATGTGTATCTAGGTATGAGGGCCTCAGTCCTGGACCAAGCCAGATACCCATAAATAAGCCTAGATTCCTCCTTCTTACTGAACGCCTGCATCTAATTGGTCAACTAAAACAGACAATCTGCCTTCTCAATCAGTCTTCTTTTCATCTTCACTACCACAGCCTTAGAACTTTCCTTATTGGGACCTTCTAGAAGTTTTCCTTTTCTTTGATCTTCTCATTTCCCATTATGGTGCATTAGTCTTGCTGCCATGGGAATCATCTTTCTAGAACACGAATCTAATCATGCTACCCACCCCACTTTCTTAAAATTCTTCAGCCATTCATCAGAACTTGAGGACAGAGTCATGCAAACTGTTTATATTGACTGCCACCTGCCTCTTGACCCCATTCTCTCCGTAAACCAAATGACTGGCATTCTCACGTCTTCATGGCTTTGCCCCTCTCACTCTCCAGCTCCCTGCTCATTGGTCAAGCTGAAAACTACGTTCTTCCTCGGGCTGAGATAGGGTCTTTCTCTCTGCACATACTCCTTGTTCCCATTATGCTCTGTGCCTCACTCCATTGTGCCACTTGCCATACTGAGTTTACACGACATCCTATGCTGAGTAGGGACTGTGGATCTCGCTCAGACTTACACCGAACACCTTGCCCCACACATAGTCAGTGTTTGGTAAGTCAGTGTCAAATGCATGAAGGAATGAGTAAATGAATGAACACACTACCTGGGAGCCTGCTATCCCTGGCAGCATTTTCATTGAGGCTTCCTCCATGTCAGTCAGTGCATGATTGTCACAAAATATGTTGTTGGAGAAATGATAACATCAAGTTGGCAAGAACCACCCAGTATACCTTTTGAGAAGAAATTAACCATGAATTTTACTTGAGCTGAGGTTAAATCGTATACACAGACCATAAAGCATTTTGTAAGACTCTCATAGGGAAGGAAGGAGGAGGCAAGTTTTATGGCTGAAATTTTCTGCTGTAAAAAACCACTAGCTATCTGATAGAGAGGAATTTGTAGTCAGTTTTGGCATGAATGAATCTTGGAGTGACCTTGGCTTCACTCCCAGACCTTGGTCCTGCTCTGGATGGATGTCACTCAGGGAAGCTGGCTTTTCCATGGCCTTCAATTCTGACACATGTAACACGATATGTTGGTGAATGGACAACTCTCCATAGTCCCTTTGAATGTAAAAGGTCTTCCAGTTACTTGACGTATAATACCGAGTAAATAATAGAAGCAGTCTGTGTAGGTCTGTTGCTCTAGGGAGGTATCTGTGCAAGTGGCCTGTCTTTTTGGCCACCTTCTGCCTCTGCAACGTGACAGGAAACTCCACACAGTCCTTTGCCACGGCTGACCAGGCAGAAGCTCCTCCTTGATGTGGTGTGGGAATATATGGATCGCATTTCTAGAAGATGCAGAATATTTGAATAATAGGATCAGCATTGTAAGATGCCTGCTTTAGCATTTGCCAGCAAGAAGCCTGACTTAAGTTTCCCTTTCCCAGTCAGATTTACTTACTTCTTTTTTTTTTTAAATTTTTTTATTGGAGTATAGTTGCTTTACAATATTGTGTTAGTTTATACTGTACAGCAAAATGAATCGACTATACGTATACATATATCCCCTCTTTCTTGGATTTTCTCCCCTTTTAGGTCACCACGGAGCACTGAGTAGAGTTCCTTGTGCTATATAGTAGGTTCTCATTAGTTATCTATTTTATACATAGCATCAATAGTGTATGTATGTCAATCCCAGTCTCCAAGTTCATCCCACCCACCCCCTTGGTATCCATACATTTGTCCTCTACATCTGTGTCTCTATTTCTTCTTTGTAAATAAGATCGTCTGTACCTATTTTTTTCAGATTTCACATATATGCGTTAATATACGATATTTGCTTTTCTCTTTCTGACTTACTTCACTCTGCATGACAGTCTCTAGGTCCATCTGCATTTCTACAAGTAACCCAATTTTGTTCCTTTTTATGGCTGAGTAATATTCCATTGTATATATATGTACCATATGCACCCCAGTGTTCATTGCAGCACTGCTTACAATAGCCAGGACATGGAAGCAACCTAAATGTCCATCAACAGGGGAATGGATAAAGAAGTTGTGGTATATGTATACAGATTTACTTACTTCTTAAAATAAGTGATTCTAAATGACTTAGGTGTCAATATTTGACAGGCAGCATTGCTCTGTGTAAGAACTATTGCTAGGGCTTCAAAAAAAAAAAAAAAAAAAAGAACTATTGCTAAAGAAAATGTGGTGTCATTCTCCCCAGATGTTATTTTAAAATAAATTTATTTATTTATCTATCTATCTATCTATTTATTTATTTATGGCTGTGTTGGGTCATTGTTGCTGTGCATGGGCTTTCTCTAGTTGAGGCGAGTGGGGGCTATTCTTCATTGTGGTGTGCGGGCTTCTCATTGTGGTGGCTTCTCTTTGTTGGGGAGCACGGGCTCTAGGCATGTGGGCTTCAGTAGCTGCATCATGTGGGCTCAGTAGTTGTGACTCGTCGGCTCTAGACTGCAGGCTCAGTAGTTGTGATGCATGGGCTTAGTTGCTCTGCAGCATGTGGGATATTCCCGGAGCAGGGCTTGAACCCGTGTCCCCTGCATTGGCAGGTGGATTCTTCACCACTATGCCACCAGGGAAGTCCTCCCCAGATGTTTTTTAAAGCAAATGTTTTTTCAGGCTTATACTGAGCCCTGTTAGGGAAATAGTTAACCTCAGTAACCTCATACAATCACTTGCCATCTTGAGGGGGAGGGGGAATCTCTTTTTTGTTATATCATTACTCTGTATGGCTTCCAAATGCTGGACCTGTCCTTTTCACTTTTCAGAATGTGGTCTGCAAAAATGACAGAAACGTAGAATTGGAAGGGAAATATTAAATGAGGTCTTTGGGGCTAATCATTCCCCCAGTTCAGGAACCATTTCCTCAGCAGCTTGGGCAGGGGCTACACTACCTCATCATAAACCATTTCAGTGATGGGGCACTCACTACTTTGAAATGCACACATTTTCCTGGTGCTCAGCTTTCACTGTTAGAAAGTTCTTTCTTGCAAAGATGACAGTGAAAAAAATCTAAATATCTCAACTCATTGTTTTGATTGCTTATAGCCATATAGCTAGGTCAGAACCTAGGGTGAGGTATAGGCTACCTGCAGAAGGAATGGCTGCTCCCTGACTGTCACCCCAAGTTCTCTGGAGCCAGAAAGGAAGGCTTGCAGAGGCAAATCTTAGCATGAAGGAGTTAAACAGCTCCCTCCTTTCCCTAAGACCAAGGAGGAAATTTGGCCTGGACCCCAAAGTGTGGAGGCAATAAGAGATTTCCCCACTGCAAAAAGTGAGGCGCTCCGGCCACGTGGAAGCAGGCTAGGAATGAGGCAGGAAATCATCTTATTCAGATGGTTCATTTTAGCCACGATGGGCATGAGGCAAGTTGGGTGATTCTTCATTTATCTGCGCAACATTTTCTTCCATTGTTTTGAACCATCATTAGGGCTTTGTTGAGTAACTATGTGAAGTGATGAGTGTTAATGAAACATATTGTACTAATCATTCCATAATATATGCATACATAAAATCATTATGTTGTGCACCTTAAATTTATACAATGTTGTATGTCAATTATATCTCAATAAAATTGGGAAAAAAGATGAATTAGTTCTGGGGATGTAATGTACAGCATGGTAATTATAGTTAACAATACTGTAATGTATATTTAGAAGTTGCTAAAAGAGTAGATTATTTTTGTTTTAAATTTTTTCTTCCTTTTCCTTTTTTTTAATGGAAGTATAGTTGATTTACAATATAGTTTTAGTTTCAGGTGTAGAGCATAATGATTCAGTATTTTTGCAGATTATATTCCATTATAGGTTATTACAAGATAATGGGTATAATTCCCTTTGCTCTACAGTAAGTCCTTGTTGCTTAAAAGAGTTGATCTTAAACGTTCTCAACACACACACGGGATCATAACTATGTGTGGTGATGGATCTGTTAACTAACTTTTACTGTAGTAATCATTTTGTAATATATACATACGCCAAATTGTACACCTTAAACTTACACAATGTTTTATGTCAATTATATCTAAATAAAGCTGGAAAAAATAAACTTTTTAAATGAAAAGCAATTTTTTCTTTAAAAAAAAAAAAGCTTTGCTGAAAATCATGTAGGTAAAGAAGGGCTTGTGTCCATCAATGAGGAAAGGGGCCATATGGATTGAGAATGTTATCCTCTCTCTTGGTGGCAGTGCTCTCAAAGTTTTCTTCCAGGGCTACAGTTTTGGGTTTTAATGTTATGACCCTTTACATATTTGAAAACCTTTCCCATGCTCACGCACTCTCTTTCCAAGTCACTCTGATGCATGCAGGCAAATCCAACTCTGTTCCTTCACTAGCATTTCCTAGGCTGTGATTTTGAGGTTCTTTGCAGTGCATCACTGATGTCTGGATGCTCTATATATTGATGATGTACCATATAAAATCTAGCCAGAGTGGAACTCATTTATCCTTCAAAAGAACAGAAGAAGAAAGTTCCAGTAAAAAGGACACTGACAACGAAATCATCTTAACTACCTGTGTCGGGGATACTTCAAGGTCCCAGCTCACCACTTCGATTTCTGCTAGAGTTCAGACCTTGGTGTTCTAGGTGCTGCTACAAGTAAGCCAGGGAGTGTGGCTGGTGAAAAATGTTTCATGAGGGTCATGAAGTTTGAAGCTTGGGCGCTGGGGTCTATGGCAGTTTTTTCTAGCTCTATGTTGTCAGAAAGTACTGGCAGCTTCTGGGATTTTTTTATTTCTAATAATTCTTGGTTTGAGAACTTTCTCCTCTTAATATATGTAATAACATTGCTCAGTACATTAAAAACACACACGCACACAAAAAACTCCTAAGTACATGAAAACCTCGCCCAGGCCACTGGATAACATGGTTGAAAAAAACTATCTTTGTTAAATTACACAACCATTGTTTTCCTCGGAAAAGCTGCTAGAGTTTTATTTTGGCATCTGGGCATCTAGTGGCTGATCTGAAAAATGCATCTAGAGGATTTCAAAGGAAAATGAATGAATGCTTCAAACTTGGAGGAAATTTCTCAGATGTGTTAGGAAAGAGGGACCAATAAATGATAGTTCCTCTTGTTAAAAAGAGAAGGGAATTGGGACACACAATAAACATGGCCAGGTTTATAGTCGCATTTATGATATGAACCTCAGCAAGCTTAAAGTGTGCGGTGAATAGGCAGGGTGATGCACCGGGCATGTCTGTACTCTGAAGCAGAGCAAACACTCAGGCAAACACACAGGCCTATCACCTCTGCTCCCAAACAGAGTTGATGTCACAGATGGAAAACTGTTTGGAGATTTCAACCCCATTCCACTGATTGCCTTACCTGTAATAAACCTCCTCTGCCAGTGGCTGCAGCCTAGGTTTGGTTCTGGAAAAGCAAGAAACAGTTTGCCTGGGAAAGGCTGATGGGGTTCTGAATTAACCAGGACCACTCGTTCATCACTCTTCACCTGAAGTCAGCAATGTGATTTTCCCTAAGCCGAAAGGCAAAGAAATATAATAGTCAGAGTTCAGAGTTCTTGCAGTTCAGGATTAGGTTATAAAGGTTGTGTTTATTTTAGGTTTCTGTCCTCTGAGATGTGACTACATGGAAGAAGCGGTTCTCTTGTTTTCCTTTCTGGAAGTATGTGTGGTGCTTTGATAAAACAAGACATCCTGAGTAATGCTAGATAAAATTAGTTGATTTGGTGTTTGTGAACTGATGACACTAGAGAAAAAGCAAGAGAAAAAGAGGTGTTTGGTAATTAAGGTAGTATTTTTCCCTTCCTTTGTCCAACTTAAAATATGAAATGTTCAGAATTCTTAAACACAGCCCTTAGTGTTGCAGTGCTGTCTTTGGCACAATAACCTTTTATCTCTCTTCCAAGAGGCTGGAGCAGCAGAGCCAGACACCAGCCCTTACCCAAAATGTGTGGAGATGAGTGGGTAGAGGCTATTGAATGCACACATTTGTGGAGTTGTTTTGCTTACATTTGCTCTATGGGGTCACTGATAACACTAGTGGTGAATGGTTTATTGGGTGATTATAAGAGAAATTTCAGTGTTATGTTGACTTCATCAGAATATGCCAATTTGGGAGCAAATATAATTAATTTAACAAATATTTATGGCATGCTTACTATGTACTAAACAATGAGCTAGGTGTTGGGTACAATGTTGGATACTAACAGAGTTGTACAAAAATAGGACAAAATTCAGGAAATAGATTTTCCAACAGGAATAATGGAATGAGTTGAAAAATTAACATTATTTTATAGGTGGCAAGATAAGGATGTTTGATTTCTTTTGATGTGGATATTCAGTGGTTTTATGATTTTTTAATTCATGGCATTTAGGTCTATTCTAAAGAGAGGACACCTTATCTAGGATGTAATGCAAACATTCTTTCCAGAGAATGAAAGTCAGGCAGTTCCTTTTTGTATTGGTTTTAAAGTCTGTGAGCCTTTCCTATCCTGGAGGAATGTGGAACTCATTTTTTCCATGCCAAATATGTTGTTTAAACTTTATTTTTAAATTATCCTGTAGAAAAATGACTTTTTGTGTTTGTGTCTTGGTTTTATGAATTTTAACCACTGCCACAATCAGGATACAGAAATGTTTCGTCACCTCCACACTTAATTTTTCTCTGGTTTGTTTGAAGAATCTCTGCAAGGGGCACTGTTTGACCCTGAATAACTAACCTCTCAAACAGTCTTTGTGTGAGATGGGACTTCACTTTGCCAGGACCAGACATGAGTCAATAGATTGCTTGATCTTATACGAGTGGGACTTTCTTCCTTCCATCTACACCAAGAACTCCGAGGGCTGACACCTAGGAGTTAGTAATCATTACTCATGATAATTAATCATTACTCATCACCTTTCAGCCACCCCCAATGCCTCCCTACAGCATTCTTAGGAAAACTGTCAGGCCATAGGTGACCTGAAACATCTGGTGAGATGGTGATGATCTCAGTAATGTTGGAGACTGAGGAAATTGAGGAAAATCTTCTCTTGTATGGAAACTTGGGGTTTCAACTAAGGACCTAGAGCTGGTACAGTGGGCAATGGTTACCACTTAAAATCACAATGTATATTTACTTTAGAAAACTAGATAATTCCAACAGAAGATTTCTAAAATTCTTGGCAGTTTGTTTACTGAGAAATAACTATTACTAGTAATTTGGTGTAATTCTTTATATATGTATAAAATGTGTCTGAATAGCCAAATATCACCAAAGAGAAGGCAATTATCACTTTCTCAATAGAAGACGAAAGTAAAAGTTTTTGGCCAGATTGATTACTTCGTAGATATAGTAGGGACTTCCCTAGTGGTCCAGTGGGTAAGACTCCACACTCCCTGGGACTTCCCTGGTGGTGCAGTGGTAAAGAATCCACCTTACAATGCAGGGGACGTAGGTTCGATCCTTGGTCAGGGAACTAGGATCCCACATGCCGTGGGGCAACTAAGCCCAAGCGCCACAACTACTGAGCTCGCACACTTCAACTAGAGAAGAGAAAATTCACATGCCACAGCTAGAGAGAAGCCTGCGAGCTGCAATAAAAGATCCCTCATGCCTCAATGAAGATGCTGTGTGCCGCAACTAAGACCTGATGCAGCCAAATATAAATAAATTAATAATAAATAAATTAAAAAAAAAAAAAAGACTCCGCGGTCCCAATGCAGGAGGCCAGGGTTCGATACTTGGTCAGGGAACTAGATCCCGCACGCGTGCCGCAACTAAGAGTCCACATGCCACAACTAAGAGTCTGCATGCCGCAACTAGAAGTCCACATGCCACAACTAAAAGATCCTGCATGCTGCAACTAAAGATCCCACATGGCACAGCGAAGATCCCGCGTGCTACAACTAAGACCCGGTGCAGCCAAAAATAAATACATAAATAAGTAAGTATTTTAAAAAAGATATAGTATACTCAATTCCTAATGGTGATATTTAATTCATAATTTATTTAAGATACATGTTTAAATCATGTAACATAACATACTGATTAAGAAATACTGCTTTTTTAAAACACGTATTTCCTAAAATAGTTGAATTGAACTATTGTCTTAAACATCTTGGACTACTATAACAAATCACTATAGACTGTGTGGCTTGGCCAACAACACTTATTTCTCGAAGCTCTAGAGGCTGAGAAGTCCAAGCTTATGGACAGTTTTTGGTAAGCACATTCTTCCTGGTTTGTGGACAGCCTTCTCCTTGTGTTCTCACATGGCACAGAGAAAGAGAAAGAGAAGAAGCAAACTCTCTCTTGTCTTTGTAAGACCACTAATCCCATCATGAGGGCTCCACCTTCATGACCTAATTACCTCCCAAAGGCTTCATTTCCAAATACCATCACATTGAGGACTAGAGTTTCAACATATGAATTTTAAGGGTCATATTTAGTCCATAGAACCTGTCACTGGAGTTCTCATTTTTAGATCCACTTTCTGTGTTACCTAACACAATTTCTGGAGCACATCATCTTATTTTCTAAGTAGTTTTAGATGCAAGACTTTTTGAAGTTCTGTCAGATACTTTTCAGTATACAGTATACTTTTTTTCAGTGTACTTTTCAGACACATTGAAAATTTCATCCTACCTACATGTATTCATTCAAGTAATATTAAAGCAGCCATTCTGTCTCCAGTTGTCCTGTAGGTATATATTTGTGATTTGTACAATATAATCACTTAATTCTAGTTTTTCAATTTGTATTTAAAATAAAATATCTATTCTGTCCATTTCTATTGTGGTAGATTTCAAAAATGGCCACAAGTTTCCCACCTTTGAATATACTCAATTTTTCCATGTAATTTTATAGGTTCTTCCTGAAGAGGTATTGTGTATTTCTCTACCCTTTGAATCTGGACCTGGCTATGTGCCTTGTTTTGGCTGGTATGTCGTTAACAAACATGATACAAGCAGAGGCTTGAAATTGGGATTTGTTTTATTGCTGCACGTGGGAGCCCTGTGGCTACCACCATGTAAAGAAGCCCAGGCTAGCCCAGTTGCTTCCATTGACCCAGGTGACAGCCAGTGAACTTCCAAGTACATGTATGAAGCCGTCCACTATCAGCTGACCACAAACACATGAATGAGCCCAGCTGACACATGGAGCAGAGATAAATCATCCCATCTAAGCGCAGCCTAAATTGTTACCCTCCAGAATCTTAAGCAAATAAAATGGTTCTTGTTTACAGCCACTAACATTTGTAGTTGTTTGTTATGCAGCAAATACTAACAGATTTATCTTTAAACATTGTTTATTGAGCTCTTTTTATGGAAATGAGAATTTGGCTCTCTTACAATCCTCTCTCTCCTACAACTTCACCTCTCCACTGTCCTCTCAGTGTATCTGTATTACATCTCTTGGTTAATCTAAAGTCAGTGATCAAATTGTTATGACTTTTGGGGCTTCCTTGGTGGCGCAGTGGTTGAGAGTCCGCCTGTCGATGCAGGGAACACGGGTTCGTGCCCCGGTCCGGGAAGATCCCACATGCCGCGGAGCAGCTGGGCCCGTGAGCCATGGCTGCTGAGCCTGCGCGTTCGGAGCCTGCGCTCTGCAACGGGAGAGGCCACAACAGTGAGAGGCCCGCGTAGCGCAAAAAAAAAAAAAAAAATTGTCATGACTTTTGAATATTGTTTACATTAGATCTAAATAGTCTACTAGAATAACGCTTCCTTCTGAATTTTTCCTGGGGATAATTATTGTTTCTCTTTTTAAAATTCACTTAGCCTTCTATGTACCTTTTCGTTTTTTCAAAAGTCTCCTTTAAATCAGTTGGCCACAAGTATTCTTTTATTTATGATCAGATATATCAGATGATTTATCATTTCGGTTTTATTATTTTCTTGAGCCTTCTTTCTGGAGCTCCTGCTCCTCTTGCTTTTGTCTGGTCTGGTTGCTCTGCAGACTGGCAGCTCTTCAGTGTTGCCACTCTTCAGTGTTGGATACTCTGGTTCTTGGATTCCTATGTCTGTCTCTTCTTTGGTTACCTCCATCCAGTTCCTTCAACTACCTTCTGGTTGGCCTTGAGCAAGTGAGTGCAGTGTGGGAATGAGGTGGGCAGACACCCTGTGGGTGTCCCCAAACTCTGGCACATGGGGAAGCTCACTGTCTAGAAGCCAACATGTCTGGATGTCACTTCCAAGAGGCAGCCAGCCAAGGAGTGACAATGCAGGTACTTTTCTTACTCTTAGTTTCTTTACCAGTGAAGTGAGAGCAATGCCTTGAATGCTTTGTCTCATAAACTTTCTTTGTGAAGGGCAATGAGGTAACGTCTGTGGCCACACTTCGTAACTTGTAAACTTTAATATAAAATGATGTTATGTGAGAAAATATGAAGCCTAGATCAAGAATGAGAAGCTGTTACACTGGGTCCAAATGTGACCTTCTTGGAATCTCTTTGAAGCCCAAGTCAGACTTCTGGGTGAGGGTCTGTGCAGTGGAGTGCCAGGAGGACTAAACTGAATCTGGAGATTGGAGTCTTAGCCCTGGATCTACCACTAATATAGTTATGTGACTTTGGATGAACCACTAAGCCTCTCTGAGCTTAGCTTTGCTCACCTGTAAAATGGGATATGACAGGGGGCCTCTATATGAATTCCAGCATTAAAATTCTATGAGGTCAGCCACCTCTGATTCAGAAAAAGACATTGTGTACTTTAGACTGAATATACAATACAGATTTTTGCCATGGTGAAGAGATGGTTAAATGAATCTTTGACAACAAAGTCAAATAACACTCAGTAATGAAACTCCCTGATTCCATTTTCTCCGCCCGTGAGTCCTTGAAAACGCTGTCCCTCCTGAACACAACAGTGGACCTGCATTGTCACTTCTTGTCTGGCTGTTTCTTGGAAGTGATGTCCAGACAGAATGGCCTCTAGACAGTGAGCTTCTCTCACGTAGCAGAGTTTGGGGCCACCTGCGGCATGTCTGCCCACCTCATCTCCCCACTGCACTCACTAAAGCAGAGAAGATTAACTTTCTGAAAATGGAAAGGACAGAGAGAAGACGAGCTGCTTATCAAATATGCACATTTCAGATGGAACTTCACACTCAGTAGAAAGATGTTAGATTGCTGTTAGCTCTCTGGAGCGCTCCTGACAATGTGTTATCAGGTCATGTTTGCATGACAGAGGCAGCCCAAGCAGGAAACATTAAGTCATATGACTTCTAAGACGGAATCAATCAAGTGAGCAGTACAGCTCCTGAAAACTAATTTCACCTTCATAAGGTCTGGTTATCTGTGCAGCAGACATGAGGTCTGTCAGCCCCATTTCAGTCCGACCAGGTTCAGCACTGCATCAAGAATTTTAATGAACTGACACTGTAATATGTATGAAAGATGACACTGAGATGAATTCATGAAAAGCCAAGTCCCCATGAAATACGAACAATTACTTCTCTGCCTACTTAGCTCATTTGAAATGTCCATTTCGAAGGCCTTTGTCTTTCTGGGGTTCATTTGCAAGTTTGTGCACAGCTTTTCATCATATTTAACCAGTTTAAAAATCAAAGAAGCTACTCACAATCAAACAGTTCAGTGAGCTCTAGTTTGATGGGGGCAGAGCCAAGGCCAGCCCGAGCTTAAGTCTTCATTTGGCTACAGAAGCACAGATTTCCTTGTGGGGGGAGGAAAGGACTTGAAAAGACTGGATACCAAACGTAAAATAGATAGCTAGTGGGAAGCAGCCTCATAGCACAGGGAGATCAGCTAGGTGGTTTGTGACCAGCTAGAGGGGTGGGATAGGGAGGGTGGGAGGGAGATGCAAGAGGGAAGAGATATGGGGATATATGTATATGTAGAGCTGATCCACTTTGTTATAAAGCAGAAACTAACACACCATTGTAAAGCAATTATACTCCAATAAAGATGTTTAAAAAAAAAAAAAAGACTGGATACTTACGCTGAGTCCGTCCTTGGCATTCAGTATGGCCCTACACGGGTCCTAAGTTTTCGTCCTAATGACAACGTCGTCTCTCTGGTAGTAGTAAGATTTATTAGTTTTTAGCTTCAAGGTAGCACTACCAGGGTTAGCCCTATTTTGGAAACTTTGAAAATTTGTCAGTAGATATGTGTTGAAATTACGAATAGCCAAAGATTTCGGCTTTTTTTTTTTTTTTGGTACATGGCATCCCAATCCATTCTCCAGATCTTGTACCCTTTTAAGAATTCCATTGCTGCCATGGATATGCATTTTATATGCTGATCTGTATAACTTAGGATGTTTCATATACTATTAACCACAATTCTTACCTAGTCTCAGAGGTTATGGGCCATATATTGCCATACTCATTTAGCCCCGCTTCCATTGCAAGCTCCTTATCCCTCAGCAGACACTGCTCCCCACATTACAGACACACTGTACTCACCTAACTCAAGGACAAGGTAAATCTCTTTCTTGTATCTTCCCCCCCGCCATTTCTTTATCTTAAATGTAAGGTATTTCAAATATACAGAAAATACAGAGATATTTTAAACAATATTCATGTATTTACTATCCAAGCAACCTCAGCCAATTTTAATATTTTGTCATATTTGACTCAGATCTTTTATCTAAACAAACAGAAACATCCATGATCTGTACAGTAGAAGAGCTCAGTAGAAGTTCTTACAGTAGAAGTGTTCTCTTCAATCTTTTCTTACCACCCCCAAAAAAGGTAATGACTATCCTGGACCTGGCTAATAAATTCCCCATACATGCTTTATTACAAAGAAAACATTTAGGTGTTTCATTAAACAATATGTGGTACTGTTTCCATGTTATGCAAGTGGTATCATATCATGCTGGATACACTCTTTTATAAATAGTTTTTTTTCTCACTATCATACTTATGATAATTCGTGTTGTTGCATATGGCCTTATTTCATTCATTTTTATTATTGCGTAGTATTCCATAATATGAAATTTTATAATTATTTAACCAATTCCTTTTTGAAGGAAATTAAGAGTTTTTATCTCAAATATTCATTGAAGACAATGTTGCAGTGAATATTCTTCAACATATGAGGAAGAATACCTCCAGGATGTATAACTAGAAGTGGATGAGCTGGGTTAAATGGCATGCTCACACTTTCCAGCTTCATTAGATTATTCTCTAATGTAATTGCATCAATTTTTAGACCACTTTAATAAAAGGCCACTTGTATTCCCCATGTTTACCAATATTGAGTATTTAATCATTTAAGGAGTATATATTGAGTGGCGCCCATGAGCCAGGCACTGTCCTAGGTGCTGAAGATGCAGTAAGAAAAAAATATGAAAAGATATTTAACCTCACTAATAATCTGGGAAATAAAAATTAAAATTATTAGTGAGGTTAAATATCTTTCCATTTTTTTGTCCATTCTGTGAATTGCTTACTCGTAGCTTTGGACAATTTTCAAACGTGGGACGTAATTTTCTTATATATGTAAATGTCTTTATTCTGTATTCTAAAACTTTATAGTCACTTACACATCTTGCAAATATTTTCTCCCAATCAATAACTAGATTTAAACTTTGTTTATGCTGCTATATAGAACATTTTCATCTCCTGAGAGGCTCTCTTCATGCTCCTTCCCGATTTCTACCTCTTCTGTTCTTCCCAAGATTTACCAATGTTGTATCTCTTAATGCCATAGATTAGTTTTGCTTGCTTTTGAACTTCATATTAAATGGAATCAGACTCTGTATTTTCTCCCATTTTATTTTTTTAATTTAATTTTAAAAATTATTTTTTCTTCCAGTTTTATTGAGATATAGTTGACATACAGTACATATAATTTAAAAATGTACAACATAATGACTTGAATTATATACATCAAGAAATGATTACCACAATAAGTTTCAGACTCTATGTATTTTTTATTGTCTGGCCTCTTTGCTTAATGCTCTAAGAATTATCTGTGTTGCCACATAGAGCTGTAGTTTAAAATTTTTCATTTCTGTTTAATGTTCTGTTGTGTGAAGATACCCAATTTAATTATTTTTAACAGCTTAATTAGGGCATAATTGATATACTATGAACTGCACATGTTTTCAGTATACAATTTTATGAGTTTTAACATATTAATACATTAATAAGACTGTCACCACAATCAAGATAATAAACATATTGACCACCCCAAAAAGCTTCATAGTGTGCTGTTATACTTCTTTCCATCCTCCTTGCTTTATCCGCAAACAATTGCTAATCTGCTTTTTATTACTGTGGTTTTCATTAAACCATTTTATATAAATGGAATTACACAGCAAGTGTGCTTTTTGTGTCTGGCTCTGTCACAACATAATTATTTTAAGATTCATTCAAAAGAAAAGTTCATTCCTTTTTATTTCTGAGTAATATTCCATTTTATGAGTATACCAGGTTTATCTATTCATCTGATGAACGTTCTAGTTGGCATTAAAAGTTAAGTCATTTTAATAGCTGTACACATTTTATTTTTATTCAGTTTCTTCAGCTGATGTATATAGTTGGATTACAGGTACATTTTCGTGAATATCAAAACAATAAAGCTTCTAAAAATAATATGCATGGATTTCTTCATCAAGTTGAGATATAGAAAGGTTTCTTTTTTCTTTTTAAATTGACGTATAGTTGACTTACTATGTTGTGTTAGTTTCAGGTGTACAGCAAAAAAAAAGTGATTCAGTTATATATATATATGTTATTACAAAATATTGAGTATAGTTCCCTGTGCTATACAGTAGATCATTGTTGTTTATCTATTTATATATAGTAGTGTGTATTTGTCAGTCCCAGACTCCTAATTTATCCCTCCTCCCCCTTTCCCCTTTGGTGACCATATGTTTGTTTTCTATGTCTGTGGGTCTATTTCTGTTTTGTATATAAGCTCATTTGTATCATTTTTTAAAAAGATTCTACATATAAGCGATATCATTTGATATTTGTCTTTCTCTAACTTACTTCACATAGTATGATAATCTCTAGGTCCATCCATGTTGCTGCAAATGGCATTATTCCTCTCTTTTGTATGGCTGAGTAATATTCCATTACATCAATATATATGTACCATGTCTTCTTTATCCATTTATGTGTTGATGGACATTTAGGTGGATTCCATGTCTTGGCTATTGTAAATAGTGCTGCAGTGAACATTGGGGTGCATGTATCTTTTTGAATTATGTTTTTCTCTGGATATATGCCCAGGAATGGGATTGCAGGCTCATATGGTAGCTTTACTTTTAGTTTTTAAAGGAACTTCCATACTGAGTAGTATGGAAACATTTCTTAAACAGAACACAAGATCCACTAACTATAAAGGAAAAATTGATACGTTGGACTACACTAAAACTAAGAAATTCTGTTCATGAAAAGACACTCTCTTCATCAAAATTGAACTGTGTTAAAACTAAGAAATACTATCATTAAAAGACACCATTATGTAAGGAATATTTGAGGAGTGATGGAACTAGTTTGTATCTTGATTATGGTAGTTTATAAGGTATACAACCATCAAAATTCATCAAAATGTATACCCTTTTAGTAGATCTAATTTTACATGTAAATTATCCTTCAATAAAATTGATTAAAGAAAAACAAAAATAGGGGCTTCCCTGGTGGCGCAGTGGTTGAGAATCCGCCTGCCGATGCAGGGGACACGGGTTCGTGCCCCGGTTCGGGAAGATCCCACATGCCGCGGAGCGGCTGGGCCCGTGAGCCATGGCCGCTGAGCCTGCGCGTCCGGAGCCTGTGCTCCGCAACGGGAGAGGCCACAACAGTGAGAGGCCCACGTACCACAAAAATAAATAAATAAATAAATAAATAAATAAATAAATAATGTCACCAGTAGGAGAATGAAAAGGCCTTTTAATTGTTGAATTTATCAGTTTTTTGTTAGTCTTCATTTTTCTTGCCATCTCTGTGGCATTAGATGTAATTTGTCACCATTTTTATTTTTTTGAGGCTTGCTTGGTTTCTGTGATGCTACTCCATGATCTTTATCCTTTTCCTAATATTTTTTTCAAAGTATCACTGGTTTTCAAATATAACTATACCTTTACAATGTGTTTGGCACTGTACTAGGCGTGGGAGTAGAAGAACGGGAAATGAGTGCCTTATTTTGTGATCTCATTCACTGGCTTCTGACTTTAATATGATTGGTAAGGATTGCCCAGGATTTCGTGAAGATTATTTTCCTTCTTGTTTTAAACCCTAACCTTAAGTAATTTTTCTACCTGAAGAAAATATAATTGAGTAGGCAAACGCGGGAATAAATTCTGCCTTTTTAACTAACTAAATACAAGACTTTGAGTAAGTTATGTGTTAACTTATCTAGGCCTTAGTTATCTATAAACTGGAGATTAGAATAATACCTTCTTTCTTGGACTTTTTTGAATAGAAAATGAAGCAATTCATGCAGAGTGTCCAGTTCAGTGTCTTCCGTGTAGAATATACTAAAAAATTTTAGTTGTCCCCTCCTTCTCTCTCTAGCCCTTCCCCACTGTTCTTCTCCTCCCCTTTTTCATGCATCTCGATCACTTCCCTTTACTTAACCTCTTCTTTTCTCTTTCCTTCTTCTTTTCCCTACACGTACTCTTCTCCTTCATCATCTCCTCTTCATACAGGATTAAATTAGACTACATAAGTAAGGATATATATATATATATATGTACATACAATTAGACTGTCAAGTATATATACATATATACTACACTTGCATATATACATGTAAACATATACATACATGTGTATATACATATATACATATAATTAGACTACTCAAGTGTATATATATACGTATATATACATATAATTAGACTACAAAAGTAAGGAGATATATATATATACACATATAATTTTCTTTTTATAATGCAGCTCCACCTCATAATACTCGCTTAACCAAATCTTAATCATACAATATCAATTTAAATTTCACCGCTTCTATGAGTATAGCTGGATGTGATCTCTCATCTCCAAAATCATTCGACATTTTATTTGTGGCTTATCTTATACCATCTATTAACATTGCTTTGACTCTACAGCTCTCATTTTAAAATGCAAGCGATTTGAGCTCTGGGCCATGTTTTAATCAGCGCTTAGCATAGGTCCTTAATCTTACTCCTTAGTAAATATAGTTAAATGAGTTAATTGTTGCATGTACACACACATTGTTTATTTATTATGTCCATGGCAAATGTCAGTCCACTACTTTGTTCATTATCTTAATCACGTTGCAGTTTTCTCAAGGAAAAATAAGATCCTTAGTAATTATTTTTCATCTTCAAACTCTGGACCAGTGCTGGACGTAAAAATGGTGAGCTCCAAGGAAGCATGGATCTTTGCTGGTTTGTTCACTGATATATCTATCTCAAGCAATTATATGTCTCAAGCACCTAGAACAGTGCCTGGCATACGTGTGTTGTCTGAATGAAAAATATAGATAGTTGCCACTATATTTATAGCTTTTTTAAAGGAAATGTTATTAGTTAACAATCAGGAGGTATTTTATGTGAGAAACAGAGATAGAAAGACACAAAATTCCTTGCAAGTGTAACACAACTATGATAGAGCTGTGAAGAATGTCTTTGACATGGCTGTAGTGTCCTAGAATTAACCAGTCATATTCTCCTAAAAACACATTGCTCTCATTAGCAATGAACGATTAGAAAATGAAGTTAAGAGAATAATTTCATTTACAATAACAAAAAATAATAGAATTTTAAAAATTTAGCATATAGGTATATGACTTGTACACTGAAAACTACAAAATATCTTTGAAAGAAATTAAAAAAGATCTAATAAATGGAAAGACTTCTCGTATTCATGGATTAGAAGACTTATGTGGTTAAGATGAGAATATTCCCCAAATTGCACTACAGATTTAATGCAACCTTTATCTAAATCTCAGCTGCAGTTTTTTGCAAAAATTGACAAGTTGATCCTAAAATTCATATGGAAATGCAAGGGACCCAGAATAGCCAAAACAATCTTGAAAAAGAACAAACTTGGAGGACTCATATTTCCCTATTCAAAACTTACTACAAAGATAGTGTAATCAAGCAAGTGTGGTACTGGCATAAGGATATACATATTCATCAATGGAATACAATTGAGAGTCCATAAATAAGTCCATATATTTATGCTCAATTGATTTTTGATAAGGGTGCCAAGAAAATTCAATGGTAGAGAATAGTCTTTTCAACAAGTATTCCTGGAACAAGTGGATATCCACATGCAAAAGCCTGAAATTGGACCCGTACCTTATATCATATACAAATATAAACAAAAAGTGAACCACAGACCTAAATAAAAGAGTTAAAGCTATGAACTTTCCTAGGCAGAAATCTTCATGACTTTGGATTAGTCAGTGGTTTCTTCTATATGACACAAAAAGCACACACGATAGCAACAGTTAAAAAAAAAAAAAAAAGGATAAATTGGATATCATCAAAATAAACACTCTTGTGCATCAAGAAAATAAAAAAGCAGCCCACATAATGGGAGAAAGTATTTGAAAATCATATGTATTTGGAAAAGGACTTATATCCAGAATATATAAAGAACTTGCACAACTCAACAATGAAAAGACAAGTAACCCAATTAAAAAATATGCAAATGACGGGGATAGACATTAAGTCAAAGAAGATATGCAAACAGCCAATAAGCACAAGAGAAGATGCTCAACATCATTGATCATTAGGGAAATATAAATTAAAACCATAGTGAGGTAATACTTCATACCTTCTAGGATGTCTAGAAAGAAGACAGATAATAACAAGTGTTAGTGAGTATATGGAGAAATTGGAGACCTTGAACATTATTGGTCAGATTTTTAAATGGTGCAGCCACTTTGGAAAAGAGTTATCCAGTTCCTCAAAATGTTAAACATAGAATTACCATATAATCTAACAATTCCATTCCCAAGAAAAATGAAAACATAGACCCCCACAAAAACTTGTACATGAATGTTTTTAGCAGCATTATTCATCACAGTCAAAAAGTAGAAAAAACCCAAATGTCCATCAACAGATGAACAGTTAAACTGTGGTATATCCATACAATGAGACATTATTTGGTCTTAAGATAGAATGAAGTACTGATTTATGCTATAACATAGATGTACTTTGAAAATATTATACTAAGAAATCAGACACAAAAGACCACATATTTTATGATTTCTTGTATATGAAATGTCCAGAATAGGCAGATCTATAAAGACAGAAATTAGATTAGAGGTTACCAGGGGCTGGGAGGAGGAGGGAATGGGGAGTGACTGGGTGGGCACAGGGTTTCTTTGTGGGGTGATGAAAATGTTCTAAAATTAGACAGTAGTGATGGCTGCACAACTCTGTGAATATACCAAACACCACTAAAATTTACACTTTAAAAGGGTGAATTTTATCTATATCTCAATAAACGTATTATTAAAAAGCAGATGCTTTCACTATAAAACAAAACACATACACATTATTTATGTTATTTAGTTCATATGTAAAACACAAATAAACCACAACAGAACAGCAAGCTCCCCTCCACCCCAAATTCTTCAATGAGGCACGACCTGATGACAAGTGACAGGCAGCCTTCCTGGCTGAACATACATAAGCACTTAGGTGACAACTCAATTTGGGATGCTGCACATACAGTAATATGACTTACCTTTAGGACAGTGTAATTGTACTTATTTCTAAATGACGGTCTATCCATGGTTTCATCTTCACAAAAATTGTTGTAATGTCTTTATCTGCAGTGACACTAATGAAAACACAGTGTTGTGTGCCTTTGCATGTTTGCCAGTATCAGGCTTCCTCTTGGGGTTTTTGTGTGGGAGTTTGATGGGCTAGCCCTTTTAACAAAGCACCATCAACTGTGTGAGCTGAAACCTTATCCTTTTTGTGACTTTCACAAATGTGATGTGGGCTAAAGCAAAGCTGCATTTTTCTCTCCTTCCTTTGTCTGTGAATTATACCATCCCAGAGAGTACAGTCATTTACACTCTCAGCCTAGTGGATGCTTCCAACAAAACAAAGCCCTGGCAATGGGCTTCATGAAGTGTTTATTTAGACTTTTCTAAATAAGAAACATGATAGTTTGAGTGGAAACAGGCTCCTTTCATAAATGAACTTACTTGGACAGAGCACGTGGATACTCTTGGGGGAACTCTGGTTCTATTAGAAATTTCTTCTTGGTCACGAAGTATTTAAACACTAGGTATGGCCAGTTAATATTGAATCTTGTAGCTGACACTTTGCCAGAGAAAAGCTAACGTGGTGCCAAAACCTCAATTGTGTATCTCCAAACTGTCTGGGATGAAAAGTGTAAGCGTGGAAAAGTCTTCCAGATTCAAGGGTCACATGCTTTCTTTCCAATTGTATTATTTTTCTATTGCTGTCTAACAAAGTACTACACATGTAGTGGCTTAAAACAACAGGAATTTTTTATCTCACATTTTTTGTAGGCCAAGTATCTGGCATGGTATGACTGGATTCCCTGTTCAGTCTCACCAGGCTAAAATTAAGGTGTTTTCATCTGGGCTTGGAATCTTCTTCCAAACTCACTGGTTTTAGGAAAAACTCATTTCCTTGTGGTTGTAGGACTCTAGGTACCCATTTTCCTTCTAGCTATTTGTTGGGGACCACTCTCAGCTGCTAGAAACCATCTGCAGTTCTTTCCCATGGGACCCCCGTACATGGATGGTTCACACATGGATGCCAGCTTTCTTCTAGGCCAGTGGAAGCACATCTGTCTGACCTCCTTTTCTGTGACCAGCTGTAGAAGAGCCTTATCTTTTAAAGGGCTCATGTGATTGGGTCTGGCCCACCTGGATAATCTCCTTAATTTAACATAACCGGTTATTGGGTAAAACCCATCACACTGGCAGTCCTAGGGATTGTGCAGGGCATGTGCATCAGGGAGGTGGGAAATCTTGCAGGCCATTTTAGAATTCCGCCTACAATACCATGCTTCTGATTGTGAAAAAATGAGATGTTTTCTTTATACTTAACAGCGAACAAATGCTTTGGGGTGATGCTCAACTGAATGATTGTGTTTGGTGTGTAATAAAAGTCCTAAAAGTTGGGTCCAGGAAAGGGTGGTTAGGTGAAAGATGAGAAAGACACAGCAGCCCTGCTTTAATCACATGTAAACTTAGGTTTAATTCTATCTGCATCTGCCTTTAAGGAATCTGAATCTCTGTGACCTACCTTGAATAAAGATGATCATAGGTACTTGATTATCTTGCCTTTAAAAGGATACACATATATGTTCATGACTGACAGTTGTTGAATTAGATCACCAGGAATTTAGGTAACTGCTTCATTGATGAAAGTTTTATTTGCTTTCCTCCTTTTGTGAACAGTCTTTATATGTATGTGCTAATACAAAGAATGGAAACTGGTGTTGAATTCAACCTACATTTCCAAAAATAACACGTCAGCTCTGAATTATGAAATCTGCATATAAATATAAGTACTGTATATGTGAGAAGACAAAGACAATTTCCCCAGGCATCTTTTTGTCAGTCAAACAGGGTGGCTGGTATATTTTGAAGACTTACTAGTGAGTTCACATGATCCCTGCGACTCTTTACTTTCATGATTAGAATTTAACGTCAGAACAGCTAGGAAGCTGAGGCATTTTCCTGCTAGAAATAAAGAAGAGGTGAGTTCAGTGTTGTGCAGTAAAAGGGAAAGGGTTGAGAAAAGGAATAAGAATATGGTTTCTTCCCAGGAGAATTTTAAAACTGTTTCTTGAGAAAAAAACAAATGTAAAAATAAATTATACTAATCCATCCATTAATTCCTTAAGTTCAGAGCCCATTAAAACATGACTCAAAGAAAGCTTGGGATGACCTGTTCTGCCCACTTAATTTTTAAGTATTGGAAATCAATTAGTTACAATAAACATACCCTTTCTCATTATTTGAAGCAGTTTGCAATTAGCTTCATAGAAAGATGATTGTACAGAGGGCTTTGAGTATAAAGATATGCTGGCGTTGACAAAGAATACTGCATACCCCCTCTCTATAAAACTAAATCTCTTTTGTACTATCAGACCAACAACTTCTGAGGGGGAATTCAAACTTTTACCAAGTGGTCTGCTTTTTATAGAACTGATTTAAATATTGAAACACTGCATTTTTCCTTCGCAGTATGTGCAACAGAAACTGAAGTTCTTCTGTGAATGTACACATAACATGGTACCAGTTTTTGTTTGCTGTGCTTTCAGCCTGCAAGCAACATAGAAGGAAATGTAGTTAATTCTTTTCTCATTCCTTTTAGCCACCAAGGCCCTTGGCTCGCCAAGGTACCCCTTCCTAACCACAGCCCCAAATGGTCATTGTTCCCAGCTCATTAAATGCAGATTTGCTTGATAGAATCTGTTTGTTTGCCTGCCTATCTGGCATGCTAACTATTTTGCATCTGTAGTTTCCAAGAAATTCATTTGCTTACCAGAAAAAAAAAATGATGAAAAAGCATCATCTGCATATTTCTCATGTTAGTACATTGATTCATTATGTCATTTCGAAAAGAGGGACAATATTATGACTTATGAGCACAGAGGGAAAAAATGGAACATTTTATGTCTTTGTTGGTTCAGTTGAGTGTACATTTGGTAGTGACATGAACTAATTGCATAGTTACCATGAAATAACATGTTTTATTTTTCTGTAATAATGTAGTAACTACATAGCAACATCTTAGGAAACAATGGTAATTATACAGTAACGTGATGATAGCGCTGTTTTATTTTTCCCAACAACTATGCAATTAACTGTACAAAAAGTACAAAACACACCACTTCTCAGCTAATGTGCACACTTGCCCATAAAGGGTTTCTTCCTTGGTTTTCTGGCCCCTAATTTACTCTGTCCCACATCAAGCCCCTTACCTTATTCAAAAGTCTAAACCTAAATCCTTTTCATAATCTCTCTTCTTCAAACCCTACAAGCTTATTCATCCTTTAGAGTTCTATCATGAAGTTTAGAACTGAAGCATAAAACTGAAATACTGTGTAGGGCTTTATGTTAAGTAACCCAGAAGTCTCTTAGAATGGCAAAAATAGCAAAAGCCCAGAGGATGGCTTCAGCAGACTCGCTGTGGACAAACCACCTATGGTGAAGATCTGAGACCCTCCTGGCAGGTTTCACACTGAGCTAAGCTAAGTCTGAAAGAAGAGCATATATTTAGCTTCCAGGGTGAAGAGGTGTAGAAAGTGCTGATTGCACTTCCTCTGCTGGATGATCCGTGAAATCCACACACAGGCTTGGAGAGAAGAGACAAGAAAACTCCTCCAGCAGGCAGAGGGGAGTTGGAAGCCTCTCGAGAAATAGCTTCTCTACAAAAAATGGAATATATCAAAATGGAATTGCTCTAAATGCTGCTGAGAGAGAGAGAGAGGGAGGGAGGGAGGGAAAGGGAGAGAGAGAGTCTGTTATGGGAACAAAGAAAGATTCACATAGTAAAAGAGACTTAGGCATGCAGTTAAGAAAACAAGACAGGCAGGAATAAAGAGACACAGAGGCATACAGACCAAGGGGCAGCAAGAGGATGAAAGGACGGAGAGAGACAGAGTAAGTGGCAAAGAGAGACCCAGAGGAGGCATAGGCAGAGTTGGAGAAAATAAGATAGAGTAATAGAGACAGAGACAAAAAGAGAGACAGAGAGAAAGGGAGTGAGAAGAAGACCAGGAGATGAACAGAGGGATAGAGAGTCCCAAAGTTGGAAAGAGTCAGAAGGAGGGAGGGAGAAAAGGGGGAAAATATATATAGAGAGAGTAATATATTTATATTATACATATATACGCATAAGACCCTTCTGAATTTTGGTCAGCCTTGTTCTAACTATTTTTGGAGTTGTATGAGGGCCAGAGGCAGTGCTTCTGTTCATTACAAAATTGCATTGCATTTTCAACTCCTGGTTTGGTACCAAGAAATGAATCATACAGCGTTAGAGGAGTACTGTCATTTTTCTCCGTGGTCTAATTTAAATTCTCTATCAAATACCATTGCAACAGTGACTTTTAACATTTTGCATGATTTAAGCTGTTAATGAGCAAAGAATCAGAGCAGGTTGGGTATTCTCTATAAAGGGAATGGAGTAAAATAAAATCCTGTGCATAAGTCTTGCAGAGGATTCCAACTCTTATGGGTCTCGTCCAAACTGATCACTTTTAAGCGCTTGCTCCTACTTATTGCAAATGAAATAACATCTTTCAATGAGTGGGATACCTAGATAAAATTTTTGCCTACAGAAGAGAACTAATTGAATGGGGAAGAAATGCCCCAAAGGTAGACGAAAGCCATGACATCATCTAATTGACATCAAAAGATAAGCATGCTAGTCCAGTGGAATATAGGGTAGACGTAAAAAGCTTCAAATATCTAGGTTCACTGAAGTAAGTACATTGGATTTTGATGGCTAGAGGTCTAAATTATAGACTGCAAGTTCCGAATTTTCTGAAATATGTCTTGGATTGTTTGAAGAGGATGTAGCCATGTGTTTAAAGAGAACATTGCAGTGGATTAAGAAAGGTATCAAGAACCCAAATCCCTCAAATTTACCATGTGGTCCTGTGTAAGCTGTTTTGACCTGAGCTGTGCCACCCATAACCCTAGACTCTGTTCATTACTTCACCCAACTTTTCTGTTTGGATATGTGGGTCCGTATTCTAATCTTATTTTCAGTGTGAAATATCGTAAAATTGATAGTTGATTCAAAGAGAATTTGAAAAAGAATGGGGAAGTGGTTCAAAACCATCCAGCTAGCCCAGATGAACTGAGGCCCCCAAACCTACCTCTCACTCCGTTTGGAATGTGCTGTGCTAGTCACAACCATGTGTGGGGAGCATGGTTGCACATGACATGGTGTGCTCACAGTATTGGAGCTTTCTCCAGTAGGTTTCACAATAGGTTGGAGCTTTATCAATGTTATGGGCTATGATCCCCAAATCCATATATTGAAGCCTTAGGCCCCCAGTACCTCAGAAAATGGCTGTATTTGGAGAAAGACCTTTAAAGAGGTCATTAAATTGAAATAAGGTCATTAGATGGGCCCTAATCCAATATGACTGGTGTCCTTAAAAGAAGAGGAGGCTAGGACATGGACATATACCGTGTGAAGAGACAGGGAGAAGACAGCCATTTAGAAGCCAAAGAGAACAGTCTCAGAAGAAACCAACCCCGCTGACACCTTGATCTAGCCTCTAGAACTGTGAGAAAATAAATGTCTGTTGTATAAACCATCCAGTCTGTGGTACTTTGTTATGGCAGCCCTAGCAAATGAATATAATCAGTTATCACTATCTGTGCCAAGAACCATTTTCAGGGTTCAGGTACTCCTAAACTAATGAGAGCTATACTTTATATCAGTGGTAAAAGTCTTCAGTGTGATATTTGACTATAAATTATATTAACCAATCATCTTAAAAGTGAGATTTAGAACAATGGTTTACTCTAAAAATATACTTGGAACCTTCTCGATAGTCCTCAAGTTTTCCTTTACCAACTCATCCTGAAAGCGAGAAGCTCTTCTTTCTAGTCTGACTAGCTACTTGGGGTAACATCCAAAGGCCCGGGTACCATCTCTGTCAGCAATGACATCCTCTCTCTCTGTTCTGTCCACATGCTCCCTACATGAGCAGAGAAGTTATCATCCTTCTCCTCTGTCTCTCCTTAAGTGTCCTTTCTCTGTCCCTTTCTCCCAGTGACTTTCTTCCTTTGCAGCATCCTGCTGTGAAAGCTATGTCTTCTCTCCTGCCTCAGGTGTTGATGTTGTTTGCTCTCCACTTGGCACTCTGCTCGCCCTTCCAGACTTTTGTTGACAGTCTCTTCTCTTTTGAAGTTGAAACCAGTCCTTTTCAACACATGGTCCCCAGAAGTGTTTGCAACTAGTTTTGTTGGCAGTCCATGAGGAGATAGGAGTTTTCAACGGAATGTAGATTAACTACATCACTAAGCCCACTGTTTTTTGTGGCTTTTCAGGCTAATATGATTATTTTTCTTTAAATGGTAGTAGTAGCAGTAATGGCACAACTTTCTCAAAGACACAGTGGCTTGATTTACATTCCCACATCTGGGTCTGGTACTTTGAGTAGCACAAGCCTACACTTTGTATTTACCTCCTTCATTCCATAGCTTTACTTTTATCTTTGGAGCTCCTGTTTTTTTTTTGTTGTTGTTGTTGTTTTTCCCTAGTTCTTAAAAGTAGGTGCTTCCTTGGTTTCTTCATTTAACTTTGTCCTGTGAGCGTCTCCTCCACTCCCTTGTATCCTTTTCCAACTTTGAGTATTAGTGTGCATAACGACGGCTGCCCGTGAAACACTCTCTGGTCTTCTCACAATTTACACTGGAAGCAATGTTGTGTTGAGACTTTTGCCAGATGTAGCTCTTACCGGCTCTTAAAACATGTAGTAGGTGATCAAATTTTTCTCCTCCTCAGTAATTCAGTTTCACATTTTACTTCCTGGGCCTTGATTGAACTTGTCCACTGCTTTCACTAAAATGGTAAGTATATTGTACTATGCTATAATATCCCTTTTCATAATGTTTTGTTTTCAAAAAGAGGGAAGAGTGCTTGGGTATCAGTATCTCCAATGGAAAAAAAACCAGAGTTATTTCTGTTTCTTTATCTGAATCCTCGTTATGGAGTTCTGTCTAGAATTCCATGTCCAGTATCCACACATGGATTAGAAATACTAATGACTTAGCATACAGGTATTTGAGAAGGAGCATCCTTGGGCTCACTCTCTAACTGAGCAGGCATCTATAGTCAAGTGACTACTTGTTCCTCCCTGGGAATGATCTTTGTAGGGAAATGTTCGGTACGCGGGCCTGTCACTGTTGCGGCCTCTCCCGTTGCGGAGCACAGGATCCGGACGCGCAGGCTCAGCGGCCATGGCCCACGGGCCCAGCCGCTCCGCGGCACGTGGGATCTTCCCAGACCGGGGCACGAACCCGTGTCCCCTGCATCGGCAGGCGGACTCTCAACCACTGTGCCACCAGGGAAGCCCGGGAAATGTTCTCTTAAAGATCTGCTCTTGCGTCTCCTTTCTCCCCAACCATAACCTATAGTGCAGTGAGAACAGAACATCAAGAGGCCCTGCAGTTTTTCTTCCCTTCCTTGCCCTCTTTTAGTCTTCGGCAGATGGCTTTATCTGGCGTTGTTCCTCTGAAACATCCTGACAGCCCTTGTCCTGCTGCTTCTACAGGTCTCAACCTTCTCCGAGACCTCCGTCATTGGTGCCAGTGCTTCTCTTCTGCTTTGTAGCAGTTGCTCCTGTAACGTTACCTGCACTTACCCATGCTGCCTCTGTGTAGATTCTTGATTTTATCCTAAACATGCTCCTTCAGGTTAGATCACTGGGTTTCCATGCAGCTCCATTCTGTCCTGTTTGCTAGGAGGAAGTATTTTCATAGTTCATATTTATCCTAAGAATAGCATGGATGCTGTGCAAAAATATAGATTTAAGCCTTTGGGATGCAGATTCTCCTTGGATCCAGACTTTTTGTTGGGGCTGGCCATAGGTAATCACAAAGTCTTCCAATAAATAGAACTGACTGACTGGGTAGAGATTTGTGGAAGGTACTCCTGGCAGTGAATGGGATGGGATTTATGAAATGAAATCTCTAATCTTACTTCTCAGCCTGAAATAACCTGGATATTTAAAGAGGTGCTTAAGGTCAACTTCTTATTGCTCATTCTATTCTAGTTAATGTTTGATAATGTCTCATAAATTTTACAATACACCAATGTTGTTAAGCAGAGGTTCTTACCCTGCAGTCTACAGCACTAGAGCGCAGAAATTCAGAACTCGGGCTTTAAAGTCAGGCCAAATTGCATTCTAAATCTTGTTTTACCCCTCATGAGCTGTGTGGACAAGGGGAAGTTATTCAGCCTCTCTGGGCCTTTGTTTCCCACTCTATCAAATGGGAATAATAATGTCTTCTTTCAGGGCTCTAAGGATCTAAACAATACAAATAAGCTTAAGTTGCTGCACCTGCTGTTGAAAAAAAAATGACTTGAGAAATATATTTGGTGTGGTTCAAAAGAAACTCAAGTTATATGGTAGATGCAAAAATCATTTGGGGAAACCTGTGGGAAATGCAGATGCAACCAGTCTTTCTCCAGAATTGCTGTTACTGAGATTCAGTGAACATGCCTGATTGACTCCCTATAAAGAGTAATACGTTATATATATTAAGATGTTGGGAGCAATGAAAACAATAAGTGATTTAAGATAGGGACCCTAAATTAAAGTTACAGTGGCAGCCACTCCTACTTTGCAGGTACTTATTTGTACTTGAGTAGCATGTCATAAGAGCAAGTTCATGTGACTTCCTCCAGAGTGAGTGGCCTAGAGTTTTTAATCTAATGATCCTCCCCAGCAGGGCTGAAGAGGCCTGGCTAGATGGTGTGCTGATATCTCTGAGGTGTTAGCAGTGTCTAGCATGTGGAAAATGCTCAAAAAATTGTAGCTATGTTTATGTTTAGTTAATGTAAGGGCTTCAAGGAGTCCATGAATGCCCTTCTGAAGTTGCATGCTGATGTTTTTGCATAGTATGCATTTTTATAAGGGTTGATCCACATATTTACTCTGACTCTATTAACATATAGAAATCTTTTAGCTTTTGTCTCAAATGTGGAATCAACCCAGAGCCTCTGTTCATCTTTGAAGATGTCCTGGGACTGATATTCAACCCATGAAAATTCAGTTCCAGAACAAAGAAAGGTCAGACACATGTCTGTGATAAATCATTGTAAAAATCCAGAAATGGGCCTGGAACTGAAGAGCTGTTTGGGGTGATGACATGATATAACTCGCAGCTTTGGGTCCAGCTAACATGCAACTCCTCTTGGACTCAGGCATCAAGAAACCCATTTAATGTTCTGTGGACTCAGTAAGTTAATTTCTTTCCTTCATTGATGATCCTTGAAGTTACTCTTTGAGAGTTGCTGGTAATGGCCAACCATTACATGGCGAGATACATACCTTTTTTGGTGCCCTACAGTATCATACATCCTATCCTTACCTTGGGACATTGTATAATGGCTCCAGGATGTGGAGCCTTTCTTATCTTTGAAACTCAAATTATAGTTCATCTATAGGTTGCCACACGCACACTGCCAGATGGCCCCATTTCGTCAGAAAAATATGTATCTGGCACTTCCTACTACAATATTATTTCTGAATGGTGATGTTTATTCCTTACAGAGGTTAAACACTTTTTTTTCTAAAAGTCAGTTAACTTCAGAATGATATTTTCTACTCTACTGAGCACAGGCTTAAGCCAAACCACCTGACTGGTTGGGTTTTTGAGCAGTGTTTTGTTTTTTTACTCTTATTTTTCTCATCTTTCAGTAGTAATTTTGTGACATGATACAGTTGCTGGCACCTTGGCTAACTATGTTCATGCATTCCTTTACACCTTCTAAAACTGTAAATGTAATCCAAAGCACGGCTGTCTGAGGGAGTCCAGGAAGTGGGATACTGCAAATCAGAGGTGTGGTAGGGGAGATGAGTGTGCACAGCAGATAACTGTACTTGATTAGCTAGATTTAAATAGTGTCGGATGAATTTGCCAGGTGAAAATAAAAATTGTCAGTTCAGTTTAATTTCATGGTGAATCAAACAAGGAAATTAGATTCTGCTACTCTGTCAGTTTGACATCCACAGCAAGTGACAATTAGAGATGATGAGAGAACTTATATTTACTTTGAAACTCCTGATTTTCTGATAGGCATGTAACTTTTATTTACCCTTGCATTGCAAAAAAAAAAAAAATGTGGCATAACAGTAGCATTAGTAAAGTTTGCTAGAACATTCAGGATATAGGCCCAAGAGGCAGAAAGGGCAGGTGGAGAGGCCAGAGCTCACTTTCATAGTGAGGCATAATCAGATTGAGGGGTGCTCTGGAGAGGGAGAGCCCCTGTGCTGTTAGGCCAGAGGAGTTTAGAGCTAAAATGCAGATAATAACACAGTGGTCATACCTCTTGCTTCAGCAGACAAAATTACATTAGAGCAAGTCAAGGCTGGAAGGCGAGGAATGAAAGTGACTCTGAATTGCGCTGTGGCAGCCAGGTCATTTTCATTTTCTTCATAAGCCCAAGACCAGGGCATCGAGCAACTGGGAGGACTCACATTTAAACACAAACCCATCTGCAGACATTCTCCCTCGCCGCTCCTAATACAAGAAAGTGGAATTTCAATCCCAAATTAGGGTTCAAAGAGCACAGAAAATTCAGTAGAACTGAAGCATGAAATGATCACATGGGAAATTGCTTTCTTGATTTGCAGCAAAATTTCATGGCAAGGGGTAGGTCTCAGTAGCAGGAGGAAATCATTTCTCACCTGAATCTGCTTCCAAAGGAAGAGTTTCAGGGTTGACTGTCTACCTTTGGATAACCAAGACGACACTGGAGATATAAACAGAAGGAGAGGCAAAATCTGGTTTGATTCAAGGAGAGTGACTAAGGTATTCTCATCTTTAATTAGATGTATATGTAGTTATTTCTAAAAGACTGTACATCTTGGGGTTATATAGGTAACAAGAGGGCCTGGGTAAGTTAACTCATGCCTTTCTGCAGAACTTCTTATGGACCTGATCATTCTTAAATTTTACTTCCTTAAAGGACTTCCCTCGCTTGCTCTCTCTCTCCTCTCTCTCCTCTCTCTCTCTCTCGTTGGTCAAGGAAGAAAACAGTTCCTACTCCAACTGGACATTTATTTTCTAACAAAAACAATATGTCAGCGTTCTGTACAAATTTCTTATAAGTGCCTTTTCCCACATTAACCTAGGAAATTTTTTAAGGATATAACCAATACATATTAAGATGATGGTAGAGTAGTCAATGAATAAAGAGTATGAGCGAATACTTCTTATATTTTGGAACTGGGAGACCTGCTTGAAGGGTTAACTACTAAAATGAAAATCCTGAATCAGGAGAATTTGATATTACATGGAGCACATCTTTATAGTTACTGGTGATTTTGAATTTATTTGTTTAATCTAGCATGATCAAAGTTAGGCTAAAAAAAAAGAATCCTGCATAATTTGTAGGTAGTGATTTCAACTGCTAAGCAAATAGGACATGTGAAATAGTATCCTAATTATTAGCAATGTGATAATTCATGGAGGTTGAAGAGTGGAGAAAGGAAAATGAACTGCTTATTTCTTATCTATTTCCTACCTTTCTTGGTGTGAATTTACAACCAGAAATGGGAGCAATGAGCATTATCTCAGCTATATGAAATTCACAATAATTTGGTTAGTGCTTATACCAGGATGCTAGTAGAAATGGAGTACCCTCATTCTAGTACTTGTTACATATAGATTCCAAAAGCATCTATTTAAAACCTTCTTCAGCACTTTAAAAATGAGGTACAGGGGGCTTCCCTGGTGGCGCAGTGGTTGAGAGTCCACCTGCCGACGCAGGGGACA
>NC_041222.1:31436725-31482630 GCF_002837175.3 Physeter macrocephalus
GAGCCTGCGCACCCGGATCCTGTGCTCCGCAACGGGAGAGGCCACAACAGTGAGAGGCCCGCGTACCGCAAAAAAAAAAAAAAAAAAAAAAAAGAGGTACAATAATGATAAACAACTTGAATGAGAAACGAATTAGGAGCACACAGCTCGACAGCCTGACATAAATCCTCACATTTCTACATCTTGTCTTTTATGGGAGGCTAATTGATGCTTGAGTATATCATCTGAATCATACAAGCAAGATAAATATTTATAATTGAAAATTTGTGTAATATTTGAGAAATCCAGAAAAGGATTCTCTTACTTGATCTTAATATTCACTGTATTCCCACTAAACAGCTACTACCTACTCAGGTACAGTGTAAGGTTATTGGTCTCTACTACTTTTCTTCTCTTCTTTTTTCTTTCACTTCCTTTCATTTTATTTTTCTTTTTTCCCAGAGGTTCTTTAGGGCAGTTAAATCTTTAGCAGACCATAACCTGCAGTTCTAACTTTATTGATGGCAAATACTTGAAACTGAAATTTAATATATACTTTTTAGTTAATATTTTTGAGGGGTCCCTGAAGGAAAATACAGGCACAAGGCTATATGAGCTGTGCCTTTAAAGGGTTACTCGCTATAAAATGCTAGAGGGCATTTATCTTGGATGCTGTCCTGTCCCACCTTGAATTCCTTTGTGAAGATCTATTAGCAAAATATGATATAAATCAGATCTCTCTTTATTAAAAAATTTCAAATTATGATTCTGACTTTCCCTAAAATAAATACATTTCGCTGCCATCATATGAATTGTAAATTGGGACATTCTTTATTTAGCTCGACCATAGCAAAATGCCATGGTTCATTACCTGCAGATACTCCATTCAGTGAGCCACTGGTTACAGGCAGATATTCCAAATGACTTTATAAACACAGGAGCACATACTGTTAAGCAGTGATTAATTCCTACAAGACCATGTGATGCCCTGTAATTCTTTAATGGTGCCAAAGTGATCTATAGCATGAGTGCATACTTTGGCTGGCTCAGCAAATGCCCAGGGGAAGCATCAGGAACATCTCTTCTTGCAGGCATTTTGTGGGTATTTTATTCACCTTGGAAAAGGACCTACAGCTTGCACAGAAAAGATGCTTTAAGAAACGTGCACATGCAGTTGCTCGGGGGGGGAAAAAAAAGGACTTTTTTTTCCTCTTAAAGATGTAGTATTCTTATATGGTGCTCACATCATTGCACCCAACGAAAGGAAGTGGCACAGCTGCCCTTTCTCTGGCACCATGGCTGAGAGACATGGTAGGCCCTTTCCATATGTTTTGAAATTCTTTATTCATTATACAACAAAGGTTCTTCTGAGGATACACATCAGTAGCCAGTTCCATCAACAGCAGAGCATGAACGGAATGCATTTAGAAACCAGTGAGGTTACAACAGCAATCAACGTTTTGCAGCGATGTGCTCCAACTTTAAATGAGAATTCCGGTGACTCTGTGATGTTAGACAGCGTATTTTGATTAAAACATTTCTTTATTGAATTTTTTATGGGCCCATTACTGGAGTCCCTGGGTACATCTAAACATATTTCAGGACAATGCAATCCAGCGGAGAAGTGGGACTGAGCCTGGAGTCATAAAATTGGAAACATTAAACCCAATGGCTAGGGAGTGCACGGTGCCCTAAACATCAGTGGCCTAGACTCTCCCTTGGGCCCAAGCCACTCTGTGAGGTAAATTAGGTGCTTAAGGAGGAATACGAATAACTGTGGGTACTGAAGACAGTTCTGGGAGCATCTTATTTCTAAATATCATTTAACAGTTGAAGAGAGCAAATATATACTTGTGTATGTAGAAGAACTGGGCTCTACCAAACCCTGGATTAGAGTTGGAAATCCCAGGTTCCAGTCCTGACCTCAACATTTACTCTGGTGGATTTTGACAAATCAACTAAAATATCTGAGGTTCAGATAGCTCACTGTAGACGAAGAGATAACAATACCTACTGGGCTTGGGCAGATGCCACAGGGTCTATCAAATGAGGAAGAAAAAAGTATCTGGAAAACCCTCTATAAGCCTGAAAGTGTGTAAGAAAGAGAAATTGTCATTATTTATTTGATGATAAAGACTTCAAAATCTTCTTTAAAAAGAAAAGTCAAAATCCGTGGCTTTGAAACTGTTCCTTTCTAAGCTAAGCCGTTTGTTTAAAGGCCTGGCTGCCCTTTTACCTTACTTGAACCAATTCTGGAAGTGTGAAGTGGGTAAAAGTTCCCCCAAAGGTACCCTTGGCTGAAAAGTAGTGTGCTTGGTGGGTCCAGGAGTCATGGCTCAGTGGCCAGAGCTGAGATTTTCCTTTGTGCTCTTTCTCTAGGCTCTAACTTGAAAAAGTTGCTCACAATGAGCATCGGTGTAAATCGAAGAGGTTCATGCAGTTCACATTTTATTGGAGAGGAAATCATAACTTTCATCTTTTTCTGGTTTATTGAGATGATTTACATGGTTTTAAACACGTGGGATGGCACTAAAGCCAAATAATTCATGTGAATTTTGAAGGAATCTCAACTGTCTTATTTGAGAATTTATGTCTTCTCAAAGGTCTTATTTCCGTGTGTGTGTGTGTGTGTGTGTGTGTGCGCGTGCGTGTGTGCGTGTGCGTGTGCCTGTGCTTTATGGTTCAGATGGAAATAGGTAATTCTGGAGCAAGACTACATAAATGATCCAAAGTAATAAGAAATCCTAAGGATAAAATAGATGGTTTGCTCAAGTCATCAGCTGTACAGGAGAATGTACTTAGCTGATATTAACTCTTCAGCATTCAAGGGCAAGATTCTCGTAAATAGTGAAGGGCTAGAAGCCATCTCAGATCATAAAACATTCTTCTAAAATCACCACAGTTTCTAAAGAGGTTGTTAAAGTTAATCTGAATTGATCTTGCTGTGTTTTGTAGCTCTTTATTAAGGTATGGTAGCTAAAATGGGGAACTTGTATGTATACAGAAGCACACACGCATAAACAATTGTATAACATTTTTTTTCTGAACTGACTTCTAATTGGAGGAGGTTATAGTCTACCTGATAAACAATCCCATTGGCACTTGGTCTTTTCCCACTTTGAAGGAGTAAAAAAGGCTCTCTTGGGTTGATTTGGAAGATGAAAACTCATGCTCACATATTATTACTTATCCTTATTATTGAATCAGCAGATATTTTTAGATGTTTATTTCAATTCACAACCTAAATCATAAAATACATTGAAGAGTTTGATTTCATTGTATACATTGAGCTAAAATGATTTATTCATTCTCAGGAAGATTTTTTTTCCTGAGTTTATTAAAGAAGACAAAACACTTTTAGTTGACACTTACTGTAGTCCTGGGTAGAGAGTAGGCACTAGTACTGAAAATTGAGGGAGATGCTGTTCCAGAGTGGGAGAAGAAAACCTTTATGCAGTTACCAAGATGAGGGGTCAGAACTTGGAAATAAGTGGGCTGCAGCATCAACATGGAGATCATCCCCCAGGCTCTGGAAGGAGCAGGTGATGCTTGGTAAGATACATGGCAGTCATTATGAGATCTGTCATTAAGACAGAGAAAAGAAAAAGGAAGAAAGAATGAGTGAAAGTGAAGCAAAGTGTAGATAGCCAAGCAGGGCACTGAAGGTACTTGACTTGAAAATCTTTAGGGTATTGAGTGCATGATGAATCTTGGGTCTTTAAGCGCAGACAATTATAACGTTAAGGTGCTTGCCAGTTTTAAAATGTTTTCATTTCTGATTTTTACTTCCATTCTTGACTCCTCTCAAATCAGACAGGCAAAAGCCTTTATTTGTATCAATCAAGCGTTGTAATAACATGCTGAAATAGCATAAACTTTTCTCAAGCTGAAGAATCTGGTGATCTAATTTATTTGGGACACTGGACCACTGCTGTGCTTGGTTGTCTAGGCTATTTGAAAATAAAATTCATAAGCTGTCCCTTGTTAGTTGTGTTAATATGTGGTCAAGATAAATATCTTGAAATCCTTAAATACTGACCAGTCACTCACTGCTGCATTAGGTGCTGCAAAGGTATAAGCACATTTCAAGAAAAGTACCCTTTGTGTTATTTGCTTTGCCCCAAATACTTACAGTCTCTCTGACTCAAATGAACTTAGAAGACTCGGCCTCTTTAGTATAAGGTCTAGGGGTATAATTGGCCTAGTTTTTGCCTCCTTTTCCATGGGCTGTCACTTGTTGGTTGCTTGGCATTCTATGGGTACAGTTGTCTCCTCTCATGATGGAGGATTTCCCTGGTCTATTTTACCTTATTTGGCTGCATTAGATGATAGATAGATAGATAGATAGATAGATAGATAGGCAGGCAAATAGGTAGGTAGGTAGGTAGCTAACTAGCTAGCTAGCTAGCAGGCAAAAAGGTAGGTAAGTAGGTAGATAGGTAGCTAGCTAGACAGACAGATGATAGAGTAACACTATCATATGGTAGAATGTAGCATATAATATGGTAGAAATAAAGACATGGTTTACCCAGTTCAATTCTATAAACCCCTTTGTTTGCCCCCTAAACCTCCAATCCCAATTACTGGCTTATCTATGTGGTTTTAAATACTCTATTGGGTCCTTAACCCAAAAGAGAGCCAATCTTTGTCCATCAAGATACAGGTTTTTTGATGGAGAGTGTTCTCGGGAATTTAGAGCTTTAGAGGTCCTTGATAGTGTCCTAGTGCCTCATGGCCAAATGTCCATCACTTACTCAGTTCAAGCCTACAAGAGGACTCTTCAGTTTTTCTGTCATACATTTCTTTGTGTCGCTCTAATGACAAATGGACAAATGACCGAGTCTTTGGGAAACATTTTTTAAAACTCCATTTAAAAAATCTAGCATTACACTATTATTCTATAAGATTGGGAGTGAGAGGGTGGGGAGATGTGCTGTCGCCAAGTTGTAAAGGTCTTTCATTGTATCTCCTTTAGAATGTAGTAGTTCAAACAGCATTCTGATATATTAGGTCTAAGAAACAACGATACAGAGAATCATTTGGACTACTTGTAAAGTATCAAATTACTTTCAGTGTGTTAGGCTATTTTGCTTTGAAAAACCTTTTTTTGGTATATTATTGTACTTCATTTTTCTTACATGGCAGGGTTCCTTTCAGTACTGAATGTTTTGAAAGAACACAAATTGAGGAAAATTTGCCCTCTTTTTCTACAGGAAATGATAGAACAGAAACCCATTTTTTACTAATTGTATCTGTCATACAACTTTAAAACTTACACAGAATAGTTTTCTTTAGAATGTCAACGCATGCATATGTATGATTTGTAGCGTTCTTTAGATTTTGGAATGATGAGCTAACAAACAAAAGAATACACTGAGTCAGTTTACTCTGACTCATCTTATGATTAAATGTGCAACTAACATGATGATGAGGAGGATGTGAACTTTTTTTTCTTCTCTCTGATCTTTTTATATGGACATAAGGATACAGCCCCATTCTTATGGGTAGATGAAAAATTTCCCCAAATATTAAGAAAGAAATAGCACAGAAGCTTTATATCCTTCTTTTGACATAGATTTTTTTAAATGTCCTTGTGTAATTCTCTGCCCAGTTTATTAAAACTTTGAGATTAATTCCCCAAGGAGTGTATAGTTCACTTTCCTCACATCAGTGTTAGGAAAGGGTTTAGTTTGACTGGCAGGACCTGTAGAATTTAATTGTACCTGTTTTAAGATTTTAATCTGTATAGTACCACTAACTTCTTAAGAACCAAGGAAACTGCAAGAGAGCCTGAGCTTTAAAATCTTAAAAATTTTTTTTTTCTTTTAAGAATACTCTTTAGGTTTGAGATGGCTCTGTTTGTTCTGGTCTTCCCCATAAGAAGGGAGTGCCAGTGCTGATAACCACTGCTATTCCTTCCTGAAATAGAATCTTTGAAACTGAAACCACAGAACTCCAGTTGTGTGGGTCATGGCTTTTCCCATTTAACTAGCTTGACCAAATCATGTAAATGCAAAGGATATTCTTTATCTACATTTTGGAATATCTCTCAGGCTATATTCACCTCTTTTTCTCTCTCTCTTTATTTCTGTATCTCAGACAAAAAAAGAGATCTTTTTTGTGTAATTGTACCTGGAATAGCAGAACCTGGTATAACATCTATCCTGTTACTTTCACATTTTCTCTGAAAAGTGTAGTATAGGTTAGTTTTGCTTTTAGAGAGACCCAAGAAACCAAACGCACCAAATGGTATACGTTAATTATGTCCAGTATTTTGTATGCCAATTATACCTCAATTAAGCTGGGGAAAAAAAGAAAAACGTAAGACAAAATGCACATTTTTTTTTCAGAATTTATCATTCCTAATCCGTAAATTAAAATGATTTACTTTTTACTTTTACCTGTATTTAAGAAATGTGTGTTAATCATTACCTTAGATTACATACTGGCTTTTGGCATTTTGTAAAATTAGTTGATTAAATGGTAGCATAATGCTTGAGGATTATTACACAGAAGTCCTTGATCTCTACAGGTTTTGCTTGTATTCGCTTTTCACCAGACACTTCTCTGCGAGTAGTATCTTAAAGATTATATGTCGGTTGGAAGAGAAATCTTTAACCTAATAAAAATGTGCTTTGGGTAGTGTTCAGATTTATATTTTAATTCTCATGTTCAAGAAGCCAAATTAAAAATAAGAATAACAATTCTAAATCTTTAGCCTTTAGGTCCATGATAATTTATTTATACTGTTTCTTCTGAGAAGAAAGAATGTCCACTTGTGACTTCCAGTTTGTGCTGTTTAAGGCTTTTCCGTTCTCCTTGTCATCACTTCAGTTATCTATTACTGTATAACAAATCACCCCCGAATTTATTGGTTTAAAACACATCTGTTATTCATCTGTCTCCTTGTGGATGAGTGGGTGCTTCTTGCTCCTGTTCTCTCATGGGGCTGCAGTCATCTGAACATCTCAGATGGCCGTTCACATGGCTGGTAGAGGTGCTGGGTTCAGCTGAACCTCAGCTAGACCATTCATCAGATCACCTACACATGCTTCTTATTTGTAGAAATCTATGGAAAGTTATTTACTCTCTGTGGCTACTGCCTTTCTGAGTTCTGATTCTAAGTGGTGGTGATAGATAGGCTTGGGGTCACTATGGGTTATTATGGCCAGCAGTCGGGAAGGAAAGCTGGTTGCTGAGTAGGAGAGGAAGATAAGACTGGAACCCACCAGTACTCTGGCATCTGTCTACCCTTGTCTTAACCAATGTTGATATCAGAATATAATGGCCATTGTTTCAGTTCTGCTTCTCAGATCTTGGGCAACTTCACTTTTAGTCAACTCTAAGCTGAAACCATACAAAGTTGGGGATTCTGGGGAATGTTGCTCCCAATGTAAACAAACTGATCAGAGAACAATCCAACATATTTCAATCCTTGTCAGCTCAGTATCTACCCACAGCTCTTTTCATCATATTTAAGTTTCAAATATAGACAGTAAAATCATGCGTCTGCCTAATGTTCATCTGTCTTCCTTACAACTGAAAATTTGCTTTCTCTCCAAGAGGATTTACAAAGTCCCACTACATTTATCTTATTTACGATTGTTGTTCATTCCTCCCTAAATGCCGAGCTTTTAGAAATAACCTCCTCCTAAACTTTTCTTCTAGAATTAATAACAATTATGAAGAGTTTGAAATATAGAAGGGAATTGTCCATAACCCCGCTATTAAAACTATATAGCTTTGTAAATTTGGTGTACTCCTTTTCAATAATTTCCCAGTGTGATATATTATTGTATATCGTGAATTAATAATAGGCATGGAATTCTAATTTACCGTTCAGTTTGCTACTAAATTATCACTGTGTTTTCAGGTTGTTACATAGCCTTCATAATAATGGCTACATAATATTCTACTCAGTGATTGTGGCATCAGTTAATTTGCTCCCATTCTACTGATGCATATTTAGATTGCTTACAATTTTTCACACATACAAATAGTCCCATGTAGTCAAATATAATGCGTTCTGAAGCAGGTCTATGAAAGTGAAATGCATGAAATTTGTACAATATACTGACAAGTTACAAGGGATATCTCATTCCCCAAAGCTAAAAAATTTGTGAAATCTATAACTATACTTCTTTTAAGACAATATGTTTTCAACAGTTACTCACAGAAAGCTTTTGTTCTTTTATTTGCAGTAGAACACTGTTGACTAGTTTAATTCTCGTGAGTGACTGACTGAAGCTAAAAATTTCCTGATTTCTTCCTTTTTTGCAAATTTATTACATTTCTGAAACCAGTATTTTTTATTTGTATCAGCAATTTAATTTTTATCTTTTCTACTAATTTTTACATTATTTGTAAAATAAAACATTCAAAAATATATCAAAATAATTGCACAAACATTGCTGAAGAGAAAATGATGGCAACGCTGCCAAATATGAATGTTTCCAACAGGGGAACTATAGGTTAAGATGTCCATTCTTTAGCTGATGTACAGATGTAAAAAACTGAAGTAATGAAGTAATTTAGTGTTGTTGTATAATGAGTATAGAAGTCTTATAGAAGTTGAGAGTATAAAAAGTTTTGTGTTTTCCTACAAGATGCCAATGACTTTTCATGCTTTTCACCATTCCTGTATTATAGAACTTTTAAAAATAAATAAGTGGATTGAATAGTATGAACATTTTGTGACTCAGTAAATGGGAATACAGTGGGGGCCGTGTATATTAGATGAACAGAGAAATGTATTCTGGAATATGTGATGCATGAGCTGAGTTCTGGAAAGAAAAGAGTAGAATTAACTATGTAAAGGTAATGGAGATAAGGAATAAATGATAAGGAATAAATTCCAGGCAATTTGGAAGACAGAACCACATGATAAGGCGGGGTAATTGTTAGTAGCTCAGCATGGCTGTAGTGAAGGTTGCATATGGCCAAAGAGTGAGCTAGCTGGTAGAAGTATGAGTCAGCAAAGTGGCTAGAAGCAAAAATCATGAAAGGTCTTAGGAACTAAACCAGTGGTTGTTTATCATGAAAGCACCAGCAAGTTCTCCATGGAGGTGTGGGATCTACATAAAGAGACTTACCTTCAGAAAGATTTTTTGGCAGCTATGAGCAGTAGAAATTGGAGGAACTGAAGACAGACCAGTTAGAAAATAATTATTATAACCCAGGAAAGAGAAAATAAAGGGATGAAGGAAGGCAATAGGAATTGAGAAGAGGGGAAGGTGATAGACAATATTATAGAGGTTAAATCCACCAGAACTGTGGCATGTGTACTTGGACATGAGGCATGAGCAATGAGTAGGAAGTATCTAAGACTTCCAGACTTTTTCCTTGGGCAACTGAGTTCACGGCGATGTCATTTCCCTATGAGATGGAGAATACAGGCAGAGAAGCAGGTTTACTGGTATATATGTTGAGTTCAGTTTCACTCAGAGTTATATACATCTATATGATATCTAAGGAGAAATATTCAGTAGGTAGTTGGAGATATGACTATAGGGATGCAGTTGGAGAAAAGTTGGATAGTGTTGGTAATAAGGAAATTAATCTTAATGTAGAGGAAGAAGAGCAGAGGGCCTTCGGCATATCCTGGAAAGAATGAAGATATTGTATGGCCAAAGAAGAAATAGAAAACAACAAAGAAGGCAGAGAAGAAGCATGGGGAGATGTAAAACCCTTTAAATATTTTATATATACTGTGTGGGAAGGCTTCCTGGTTTATGAGTCAGATAATCCATGCTCTTTGCTGTTTCTAAGCATGTAGCCTTGGTTAGATCACTTCACATCCCTGAATCTTGATTTTCTCCTATGCAAAACGAGGCTATGGTTCTTGTTGCCTGCTTTATAGATTTAGATCAGAAAAGCTGATATATGTGCAAATACCTTGGGAATACTCCAAAGCACCATATAAATGTGGAATTTTATTATTTTCTAGACAGTGACTTCTCTTGACTGTGTTTGTCCTTTCTTTCCTCCTTTCTACTGACTGAAATGTTACGGGGGCTTATCATTTCAGCCTCTGCTATTGTATCATCCTTGCATTGAGAGAAAAATTACTAAAAGTTTTACGAGACTGCCAAATAGGCCAAGAAATTCTAAGATATAGAGCAGAGGACACACTACATTTTTAAAGATTTACTGTGATATACACTTAGGATCAGGCTGACATTGGATTAGCACTAAGAAAATCAGTCTTTGGAAATCTCATTATGTATTTGGCATCACTATGAAAGAAACTGGAGGGAAGTGGGGTTTCTAATTCAAAATGGATAGCGAAGTATAAATATAGTCTTAAAAGTATGTTCCAGTGTCAGGGATTTTTGAAAAGCAAATTTAAAGTCAGTGGAATTTGTCTTACTACCTGCTTCTGCTTTTTCGTGGACCTTCTTCCTGTTTTAGTCCTGTCTGCTACATTTTCCCTATTTACCTTCTTTCTGATGACATATTTAAGATGACTTAAAAATCAAAATGGAGTAACTAGGGTTCAGGCATCCAAAATGGAGCTGGGTGGTCATTGTGGATGTGGTTTCAGACACATTCCTGGATCACTGAAAACTCCAATTTTCTCTGAATTGTATCAAACTCAAGGAGACCACCAGCCATTTTCAAAACAGTATATGCCAGCCGCTGCCAGCTACAGCCTTGTAGTTTCAAAGTCTCCCCCACTATGAAACTATGCAATCATTTCAGACCTCAACCAATCCTTTCTTAACAAGCACCCTTACTTCTTGCCAGCTCCAATCCTAATTCTTGACAAATAATTTCAGTAACCGTGCAGTTTTTCGCCTATATAAATCTCCCGCATTTTGTAGTTGGGCAGAACACAATTCAAATGCTTCTTGAATCTGTGTCTCCAGGGCTGCAGTCCTAGCAACCCCCAAACAAATGCTTCTTTATTTCAATCAGGTCTCCGTTTCTGAAATTTTGGTTAACAATTCTAAGGAATTGTTCTGAACCTTGGAGAATATATTATCACACACTAATTCACTTCCAAATATTAAAATATGAATATAGTATTTCTTTTTAAACTTTATTTGCATTTATTATTAGTTTTTTTCTGATCAGTCTACCTTTATAAACGTCCTAAATTATGCTGTTTTGTAATTGAGGTATAATTGACATTCAAGGTTATATTAGTTTCAGGTGTACAACATAATGATATGATATGTGTATATATTGTGATCAGAATAAGTCAACATCTGTCACCATACATAGTAACAGAATTTGTTTTTCTTTTGATATCTACTCTCTTAGCAACTTTTAAATATGCAATACAGCATTACTAACTATAGTTGCCATTCTGTAAATTACATCCCCATGACTTATTTTATTACTGGAAGTTTGTATCTTTTCATTCCCTTCATCCACTTGCCCCACTTCCCACCCCCCACCTCTGGCAACCACCAGTCTGTTCTCTGTATCTATGAGCTCAGTTGTTTTTTGTTTTTTTAGATTCTAAATATACATGAGATCATGTGGTATTTGTTTTTCTCTGTCTGACTTATTTCACTTAGCATAATGACTTCTAGAGCCATCCATGTTGTCACAAACAGCAAGATTTCATTCTTTTTTTTATGACTGATATTCCATCATATGTATATATATATAGATAGATACATTGCATTTTCTTTGACCAGCCATCCACTGTTGGACACTTGTTGTTTCCACAATATGAATATATTATTTCTTAAAGGCAGTAAGCCTGGATAATGAACAACCCAGATTTACTGACTCAGATGATTTTGATAGGTCATTGGAAAAGCGTTGCTCTAAAAGTATGTCTCTTTTAACAGGAAAGTCAGAAGAATCTGATTTTATTACAAAAGAAATGAATGAAACTTACAAACCAGGGTTCTTGGCCTTCCCCAATCAATAGAAATTGACTAGAGGCCAGACAAGAAATTCAGGCAAGGCTTTACTGGGGCCCCTGCTGCAGCAGAGGGCAGCGAGAACAAACCACAGGTTCCCTTGCTTGTTGGCTCCCCGGCGGGGGGGGGGGCAAGCTTGTTTCTTACATGGAGTGAGGGTAGGGGTGTGTCCAGGGGTCGGGCCAGAGGGGTGGCTTAGGTGTTTTGCCCACCCCTTAGGTGGCGGTGTGTGCAGGGGGCATCCCCAGGACCCTGCTTTTGCTCCGGCACCTTGTTTTTGCTCCAGGCTCTTCAAAAGTGGCAGTTGGGTTTTTTTTGGTCTCTTTGTATCTTTTAGGTCCAGAATTTGCCCGAACTGCGCATGCACGCAGTTATTTTTGGTCCCAGACAGTTTCTTTATATTTTGTTGCTCAAGGAGAGGTGTGTCCAGGTGCAAGCACTGCAGCATTGCAGGGAAGGGTCCCAGGTCCCAGCCTGTCTGAAAACATTATGTGATGGAAATAGTGCGAAGAATGATAAAAAAAAAAAAAAACCAAAAAACAAAAACAAAAAAACTTGCTCATTTCACTGAGATATTTCACTATTTTTCTCACTAACTAGATGTGAAGTGTTCTTGGCCAAGTTACTTAATTTCTTTGAAATTCCATTTGCTCATCTCGAAAACAGATACAATAATAAGAACAAAACCAACGATAAAAAAAAAACAGTGATACAGAGTAGTTGTGAGCACAGAGAGAGAGAGACAGAGAGAGAAAGAGTGTTGGTGAAAGTAGTTTTACTTTATTTTAACTAATGATAGAATATCTTGGGGGGGGCACCATTTAACACTTTTTATATTAAACTATATATTTTACTCTAGGACTAAGAAATCCTGATCTATAATTGGAATGTATAAATGCAATTAAAAATACAATGTATTAATTACATGTGGCTGAAAGTATAGATTTAGGTTTTTATTATTATGGATATATTTCAAGCAAAATCTTAATATCATATCAGAATTCCTGAGTTGGTGCTCAATAAATATTTATTAAATAAGTGAATGCAGTTGGAATAGGTTTATTTTATATTGTTAGCACAGAGCTATTCCTTTTTATTATGTTTTCTAAAATTTTCTCATAAGAACAGAAAATATGAAAACTTTGTTAACACTTTATTGATGTAGCCTCATGTAGGAGTATTAATATCAGTATGACAGCATATCAATAGTAATATGACTAATGCAGAGAAATTCTGCCTTGAGGTTCATGCACGAATACACTTGAGCTTTACTCTCATGATTTAAAGGGCCATTACCTATCAATTCAATTATAATTTTATCTCAGCGAAATGAGCATATGTCTGTCAATAACATTGTTTATTAATTCTTTTATGTAAACCTATAATATACTTAAGGAGATCAGATCTATAACTGTTGCACTCCTGAGAGACAGTATTTTTCACTCCGGTGGTTGATGTTTTATTTACATGCTTTCTAAAATAACATATAAGAGCTACAAAATTTGGTTTTGAATTAGGAGTGATTTTCCTGTTTGGTTTATAGTGAGTATTGATTATTAGCTAGTCTCTCAGTTTATACTGGAAATTATCTGCCAATGAATATTAGTAAATATTATAGAATCCTTTTGTTCCCAATTCCTTCCCTCTTTCTCTCCCTCTTGCCTTTTCTTCCTTCCTTTCACCCATCCATCCATCCTTCATTTCTGTCATAATTGTCATACATTGATCATCTTCTACATGCCATGGAATGTATCAGGTGCTAGAAGAGACTTAAAATCAATGGCTCTCAACAAGGGTGATTTGCCTCCCAGGGGACATTTGACAATATCTGAAGGAATTTTTGCTTGTCACAACTGGGGGAGTGTTAAGGGTATCTACTGGGTAGAACTAGGGGTGCTGTTAAACATCCCACATTACAAAGAACAGTACTCCCCACAACAGAGTTCCAAAATCTCAATAGTGCTGAGGTAGAAAAACCCTGTCTTAAGTAATGGCTAGCTTTACCATACACTCAGTGTTGGCATCTTTTCTACAATGTTCCTACCAGATGCTTTCTGCCTGATCCCTCACAACTTCTAATATGGAAGTGAAGATGACAATTTTGCATATAATTTCCTTCCATATGTAGAAAGCACTGGAGTCTTTGTATCACTGCTTGGAGGTTTCTGTTTCTCCCATGGTCATCTTAATCATCTCATGACAAACCATTGTTTTCTGTGTGTGTGATTATTACTGTTTATTAATCACACTACTATGGCAACATTTTGTGTCATAAATTAACACAAACAGGTCGTTTTATATTTCTTTTTGGTAAGGGTGATCATATTAGAGGAGTGAAAGGCCTGGTTTGTACTGTGCACTGTCGTTTGAGAGGCATTCTGGATAGCGGCCGAGAGCACAAGCTTGGAAACCCATACTCCCTGGCTCTGGTGCTTATTTGCTATGCGAACCTAAGCAAGTGTATTAATTTCTCTGTAAAATGGGGATTTTACATAGGATTGATATAAATATTGAATGAGTTACTACTATATTTCATCAATACAAAGATGTTATTAATTTATAAGGCTCAGCGTTCTTTCATGTACTAATAAGAAAGAGAAAATGCTGCCTGTTAAATTATTATATGCCAGCATGTGTAAGGCATATTCCAAATTCAGAGGTTGTTAAAATGTGAAAAAATGTACATCTTAGAACCAATGAAATACAGTAAATGTAAAGCTTTCAGAACCCTGCCTGTTACTGAGTATGCCCTAACCTCTATTAGCACTTAAATCAATATATATATATAATAAACTTACAGCTTGAAAACAGACAATACTGTTCAGAAAGTACTCTGGAACTGCAGCGCTACCAATATTCTTTTTCAGGATGAAGATCCTTTTTTGTTAACTGACAATACTTCTATTCATACTTGTTTTAAAGGCCATTAACAACATGAGCAAGAATATTGATTATACTATAAGGTAAAGAATCCATTGAAAAAACGGTGCTGCCAACTAACTGGAAACATTTAATAGGATGAGGAATTTGGGTTTGGGATGTCCTTTATCCACTTCTTGATCTGACTTGGTTCCATGGTCTGTGTCATAGCCTGGTGTATTTTCTTGACTGCCCTGTGTAAGAGTAAGTCACTCTCTTGGGCTTTCACACCATTCTCTGTGAACATCTGTTTATGTTCCTCTCTTTATACTGGATCTTAGTTTTTCTATGTATGCCTTCTCCATTTTAATATTAACACATAGAGGACAGCAACCAGGTGTTAATTGTCTCTCTATACTTAGTATCTGGCAAAATTTCAGATGCAGACTATGTGTAAATTCATACTGTACAATTTGTTAGCCTCTTTTGTACCATAAGATGTAGAAGGCATAGAAATACCAGGACTAGAAACTAGACTAAGTCAATTGGTGAAATAGTCTTTAAAAAAGACTTATGTGAGGTCAGAGTTAATGTGTCATATTGGAGCATAGAAAGCATCCCTGTTCAGAAGGAGTACGAATTTTTTACAGTACTTCTATTAGTCCCATATTCTGATAAACTATTGAGTCTGAGGAAGACTTAGCATTTGATCTCTTCATTTGCTCCAATGTGGAGCTAGTTTCTGGTTTGCTCTTTCTCCTTCCCTCCTATGTCTCATGTTGAATGTGAAACTGGAGGACAAAGGCAGTGTTTGAGAACTAAAAGTTTTGCCAGAGATGATGATCAGCTGTGTAAGCCTCCTAGGGTGCACTTGACATGACTGTAAAGTGCACTTACAGTCATGTCTGTGGAATATAAGATTATGTCCTAAGGTCCGAGGCAGGCAAAGACAGCAGCACAGGTGGAACATAGTAGCTAGGACTCTGTTTCCTGATGATCAAGCCCAGAAGGAAGAAACATGCATTCCAAGAAGAAAATGTTCAACCAAACAAAACCAAACCAACCTATTCTGGGATTTCAGAAATGCAAGAATACACTCTTAAAATAGAGCTTAGGCCATTATGTATAAATTTTGATTTCCTTTTACCTGTGACAGGTGAGACTAATGTCCACAGCCGCAAACGTGTTATCAGATGTGCTGTTGACTGGATGATTCTTTGCTCACACTGGGCCAAGTATCAAGGACAGTAGTAACTAGCAGACTGCTAGTTGCCATGTCGAGTATTGAAGTCACTATACTATCAAACATAATCACCAGTTCAGTGTTTTCCTTTTTATGCTAGTAGCTCTCAAAAACTTGGTCCTTTACCCAGAAATAGTAGTAAGAAAGCCAAAATACAACAATGATAGAAGAAAAGATTTTCCTATGCTAGTTATTAAATTTTCTCGAATTTAGTTATTGAAAAGAGCTAAGGAGTTTTACATCTTAATTTATCTCTCTCTCTGAAATGACACTTATTTTGGGACTTCCCTGGTGGAGCAGTGGTTAAGAATCTGCCTGCCAATGCAGGGCACACTGGTTCGAGCCCTGGTCCAGGAAGACCCCACATGCCTCGGAGCAACTAAACCCGTGTGCCACAGCTACTGAGACTGTGATCTAGAGCCCGCGAGCCATGACTGCTGAGCCTCCATGCCACAACTACTGAAGCCCGCTCGCCTAGAGCCTGTGCTCCACAACAAGAGAAGCCACCGCAATAAGAGGCCCGCTCACCGCAACGAACAGTAGCCCCCGCTCACTGCAACTAGAGAAAGCCCGCATGCAGCAACGAGACTGCTAGTTGCCATGTCGAGTATTGAAGTCACTATACTATCAAACATAATCACCAGTTCAGTGTTTTCCTTTTTATGCTAGTAGCTCTCAAAAACTTGGTCCTTTACCCAGAAATAGTAGTAAGAAAGCCAAAATACAACAATGATAGAAGAAAAGATTTTCCTATGCTAGTTATTAAATTTTCTCGAATTTAGTTATTGAAAAGAGCTAAGGAGTTTTACATCTTAATTTATCTCTCTCTCTGAAATGACACTTATTTTGGGACTTCCCTGGTGGAGCAGTGGTTAAGAATCTGCCTGCCAATGCAGGGCACACTGGTTCGAGCCCTGGTCCAGGAAGACCCCACATGCCTCGGAGCAACTAAACCCGTGTGCCACAGCTACTGAGACTGTGATCTAGAGCCCGCGAGCCATGACTGCTGAGCCTCCATGCCACAACTACTGAAGCCCGCTCGCCTAGAGCCTGTGCTCCACAACAAGAGAAGCCACCGCAATAAGAGGCCCGCTCACCGCAACGAACAGTAGCCCCCGCTCACTGCAACTAGAGAAAGCCCGCATGCAGCAACGAAGACCCAATGCAGCCAAAAATAAATAAATTAATTAATTTTAAAAAATTAGTTCCTTGAAATGACACTTATTTTAATATCTCCCGATCCTGGTTTTTATTTAGGCAGATGGTTGGAACATTAAGGTAATATATTAGCAACAAATGCACGCCTTTCCCCGGACTTCACAGTGGGGAGGCTACTGTCTCAAGAAATCATTAATGGAATTTAAAGTCTCTCACTTCCAGGTCATATGTGTGAAAAATGCTGCCTTTGTTGTATCCAAAAATCATTGCCATCTAATATGTGTCATCATCATGAACATGGTCCGGATATCACATGGGGTATTAATAAGTTGCAATTATAAGCAGACAGGAAAAGAGTAATTTTTTAAAAAGGTGCCACATTGAATTATTCTTCTGTGTGATGTTTCAAGTCATCCTTAGACAAAGGCAGTGTAATTTTGACTGAGGTTGACCAAATTCTTTGGAGGTCTATATCATCTTCATACACATTTCTTTTTGACACAGGGAAAAATAAATGCTTTGAATAGTAATTAGTTTTCCAACAGGTTAGTTTACTTTTAAGTTTGCCTTACAAATGCTATTTGATGCTATATAATAACTGACTGGAAAAGAAATAATAATTTGAAATACAGAATAACTTGATGCATGGAGTATATTCTTACATTCTAAAAGGTTACCTGCCTAGAAAATATTATTAATAGAAGATCTGGGGGGCTTGGGGAGAAATACAGTGTAAAGACATTCTCAAAGTTCTTTTTTAAGATTATCTGAAATTGCCTGAGAGAGGACATGTAAAGCTGATGTTTGATTGTACTGGAGGCATCTTCCTCTGCAGGGCAAAGTTAATGTGCTCTCTTGGTTTCTTACATATGTATTTAAATTTTTTTAAATTTTTAAAATCAAAATAGATAAAATCTACTTTCTGGTGGGCAGTTCTAGAAATTTTAATATATACATCTTTATTACCATCGTCACAATCAGAATACAGACAGTTCGATCACCACCAAAACTTCCAGTTTGCTACGACTTTATAGTCATGCCATCCCCCATCCTTAATCCCTGGCAACTGCTAATATGTTTTCTGTCACTACAGTTTTGTCTTTTTGCAGATGTTTTATAAATGGAATCATACAGCATGTAATATTTTGAAAGTGGTGTTTTTCACTCAGCATAATGACGCTGAGATTTACCCAAGTTGTTGTGTGTATCAAGTTTGTTCCTTTTTATTGATGAGTAGTTTCCATTGTATAAGTGTACCACACATTGTTTATCCATTCAGTTATCAAAGAGCATTCGTGTTATTCTTAATTGTTGGCAATTATGAATAATGCTGCCATAAACATATATGTTTATATATATGTTTTAAATTATATATTATATGTGTTTTAAATATATAAGTCTTAAATTCTCTAGGATACCTAGGAGTGGGATAGCTGGGTCATATGGTAGGTATGTGTTTAATTTATAAGGGAGTCTTTGTCCTTTGCGTTGCTATCATTGCTGTGTATTTGAGTTCCAGTTGCTCTGCTTCATCAGCAGCACTAGGAATTGTCAGTAGTTTTAATTTTAGTCCTTCTGATGAGGCATAGTAATACCACATCATTGTTTTAATTTGAATTATCCTATCGACTAATGATGTTGAACACCCTTAGGTAGGCTTATTTGCCATCTGTTTATCTTTGGTGAATTATCTCTTCAAGTCTTTTGCCCAATTTTTAACTGGGTTGTTTGTTTTCTTACTGTTGAGTTTTGGGTTTGAGTATCCAAATGATTTACAGTTGATTTTCTCCAGTCTGTAGCTTCTCTTTACATTCCTTTAGCAATATTTTTCGGAGAGCAAAGGTTTTTAATTTTGATGAAGGTCAGTTTATCAGTTTTTTCATTTATGGATCATGTTTTTGTTGTTATATCTAAGAACTATTTGCTTAGTCCTAGATAACAAAGTTTTTCTTCTAAAAGTTTTATAGTTTAACATTTTACATTTAAATATATGATCAATCTTGAGTTAATTTTTGTGGAAGGCAGATTTCTTTTCATTAGTGCTTGTGTTATATATCTTTTTCCATCCTTTTGCTTTTAACTTACCTGTATCATTGAATTGAAGTGAGATTTTCACAGAGAGGACTTGGTTCATGCTTTTATTAATTCTGAGAATGTCTGTTGTTTAATTGGTGCATTTAACAACTTGCATTTAATGTAATTAGTGACATGTTTGGATTTAAGTCTACAATTTAAATACTTTTTTGTTTGTTTTTCCCTTTCTTGTACTTCAGTTTCCCCCTTCCTGCCCTTTCTTGTGATATTTGAATTTTTTTAGTATCTCATTTTAGTTTATCAATTCTGTTTTTGTCTGTATATCTTTGTATAGTTTTTCTTAGTTATTTTAGAGATTACAAAATATATATTTAACCTTTCATATTATACTTAAAATCAGTATTTTCCTTTTTATTTGGAATATAGAAACCTTACCATCTGTTGTTGAGTTTGGATAATTTCTGCTTATCTAAAACTTCTCATTGACTCCTCTATCTTCTCTATCCTGCTGTTTAGCCCATACAGTAAGGTTTTTGTGGGGTTTATTATTTTTTAGTTTTAAAATTTCTATTTGTTTATTGTTTATATCTTCTATTTCTTTGTTGAGAATTTCTATCTTTCTGTTCAACTCAAGAGTACTGTCCTTACTTTTTGATGTTTATACATATTTTTAAAACAGAATTTACTACATATTTTTAAAGCATGGGTCATTTCTATTTGAGGCACATACAATAAATTTTGGCTTTGTTTTTTATTTAAATTGTTCAGTGGATCAAAAATCACTTTGAACTGATTAGCCTAAATTGGCCAGAAAAATATTTTGATTCCTAATTATTGATAGATCTTGCCATCTTAAGATAAATGAGCCAGCTGATAAAAATCACCTCCTTCTCTCCCTAAAATCACTAAATGATAAACTAGATTGGAGAGAAGACACCAGAGAGAAAGTAGCCTTGCTCAAATTGACAAGAGTTTGGAAAGGGAGGAACAACTTATTTTTAAGGTGGCTGAGCCATTGTCCAAGCTTGGGCTGCTGAAGTGTACAGCTTGCTCATTCACATGATAATTTCAAATGCCTCCCTCTTGACTTTCTTTGAAATAACAAGCAAAGCAACTTAATGGGCACTCAGCAGTGTGCAAGTCTTAGTTCAAGAGTGCTAAGTAATTAGTATCATTTATAGGAGGAAAACACCAAGATCATAATATTTTTTTTTACATTGGCACTAGAGATTGGGAATTATTAGTGGAATAATGGTATGATAAGAGCTCTCATAGTATTTTCCAGCATGTCCAATAAATAGGACTGTTTCCTTTAGCGATGTGTGACTCTAAAGTGTGCTTAATTTGGTTGCAACATGGTATGAGCAAAGGAGACTTGAAATAGGCTGAAATTTTAGCTCAGTAGTCATTTTGGGACATACTGGCAGCATGAGAATGTCAGCAGGATAAGGTTAGTCAGGTGTTTGTAAGAATACAACTGGACTGTAGTGAGTACTCTATCTGTGGGATTCCAGCTATCTCTTATGCCCTGTTTCTGATCCTTTCAGCTCCAATAATCTGTGGATCAGCTGCTGCTGTGGGTTCTGAGGAACTTCACATGGGTGTAATCTAACACTGTCTAATCTCAAGTCGTATAGGTGTCTTACCTCTGCTTCAGGGCTTCCCTGTTTACTAAACATGGGTCACGGGTAGGCTTCTGAGAGGCAACAAGAGTTAATACCCAGTGTAGCAAAAACTTTGGTGGAAGTTAGTAACAAATTATTTCCCTTTCCCTTTTCCTCATTCTCTGTGCACTCAAAGAATGGTCCTGAGATTTAGTCTATGCATATGTTTTCTCAAAGGAAGGGCTCAGGAAATCAAGCAATCAATTGCATTTATCAGCAGCCACCTGATAGCATGTTTTCTTAATCACCCCCCCCACACACACACACCCCACCCCCGCCGTCGCTTCACTCTCTTTGTGTCTCTCTTCTGCTCCCTGGTACTGCAGTCCCTAATTACACATTAGCACTTAAAGCTATTTCTAATGTTCTATTTTCTGGGGAACATTGGCCAAGACACATAATAAAATTATTACTTAATTAAGAGGCCCATGTGAAGTAAAATAAAATATGAGATAAGCATTTCTAGTTGAATATGGATAATAAAAAATTATGTTTAGTTTACTGCAATGAAAGTCGTTTGCTTCACTTTTCAAATTTAATTTCCACTTCCTCTTTCCACTGCTGCACGCTCAAGGAGGCTCTGGTTGCCTGCCTTTTAACAGATGTGTGCTGGGGAATCTGTGCTCAATAAATAGTTGTTAATTACTTTTGAGTTGTTTTAATGGAAACTTCAGCAATACGTAATACAGAGGTGAAACTAATTTTTATATCCCCTCAGAATTACATAACAGACTGCAAACTATTTTATATCTTTGAGTCTTTAAAATAGTTGTGTGAAGTAAGCAGGAAAGCAGGTTTATTTATCTTTTATAGGACTATAATTGGGGTTCCAGGGAGATAAAGAGATTTATCTTAGAGGTCACAGAGGAGAAAATTGTCAGAACTAGAGTTACAGGTTTATCAAAATTTTGTTCTTTCCCATTTGATCTCTTTTACATCAGGAGTTTACAGTCATTGGGCCTTTCTAGTGAATATTTTGAAGGCATCTACGGCCAGCATTTCTGACAGTCTGATCTTTCAATTGATGTTAATTGTTCAGAAGTTTTCTAGTTTATATGAGGTAATAGAAAATATATAATATGTAACAATGTGAACTTGAAATGAATGGATCAGTTTTATAAAAGAAGCAAGTTGCATTTCCTCTTTATACATCCTATGTCTTTTTTTGCTCTTTGTTATTATGCTACTGTTATTCTCAGCTATTTTTAACGTTTATTTATTTATTTATTTGTTGAGATATAGTTGATGTACAATATTATGTAAGTTACAGGTGTACAGCATATTGTGGATCACAATTTTTAAAGGTTATATTCCATTCATAGTTATTTTTAAATATTGGCTATATTCTTTATGTTATTACAATACATCTTGTAGCTTATTTATTGTATACATAATAGTTTGTACCTCTTTTTTAAATAAATTTATTTTATTTTATTTATTTTTGACTGCGTTGGGTCTTCGTTGCTGCTTGCGGGTTTTCTCTAGTTGCGGATAGCAGGGCTACTCTTTGTTGCTGTGCGTGGGCTTCTCATTGCGGTGGCTTCTCTTGTTGCAGAGCACGGGCTCTAGGCGTGCAGGCTCAGTAGTTGTGGCGCACAGGCTTAGTTGCCTCACGGCATGTGGGATCTTCCCGGACCAGGGCTCGAACCCGTGTCCCCTGCATTGGCAGGCAGATTCTTAACCACTGCGCCACCAGGGAAGCCCCCTAGTTTGTACCTCTTAATCTGCTACTCCTACCTTGCCTCTCCTCCGTTCCTCTCCCCACTGGTAATCACTAGTTTGTTCTCTATATCTGTGTCCTGTGCCTTTTTCTAAATGCTTATTATTCTAACTGTGTTTCATCTGTTTATTAAAAAAATACATTTTACAAAGCTCTTTGCTTCTCTTCTCCAACCTTTATACATCCTCATTAAAGCTCTCACTGGAACAAACTGTGAGATTAGCTGTTTCTGCACATAAGAGGAAAGGTTTCTGTTCTGTTTATTGAGCATAGTCCTGTACTGCTATAGGAGAATTTATATCCATAGGTCTAATATATACTATTGAGATGTGTAAGCATAAATAATATATGAAAATCAAATACATTATATCTAAGGAATATAATAAGCATAAGTTGTTATAAATAACTAATGTAATTCTGTCTTTACATATCTGGACTATTCTTTGTACTGTAAGAATTAAATAGAATTTTAAATTACAAAATAATTTAAAAGATTTTTGACAATCAAGTTAAGTTAGATGAAGGGACAGTATTTCTTTACTATAGTATGCATCACATTTTTCTCTTTTTGATAGTTGGTGTCTCTTTTTCACCATGAGATTTGAGGCATCAAATGGGTAATAATTAGCTACTGCTTAGGTATCAACGAATTCTACTTCAATACTTTCTGTATGTACAATAAAGAGGAAACCGAAATATTTTTTTCTGTATGTCAACATTCTCACTCCTCATACTTCATTAAATCAAGATGATATAAATCCCTGAAGCCTGAAGTACAAATTTTAGAGCTGTATTGATTTAACCTTCCCTTTGTAAATATTTCATAGTTCTATAATGTGCAAATGCAGTCACACATAGAACAAAGAATTTCACTTTTCTGTTAGTATGCAGGGAAGTAACTGACAGCTTTTATTATACCATTTAGAAAATAACACACATGAAAATGTGGAAGGATATTTTGTTATTGTTATGGATGTCAAGAATTGATGAAACATTGTTTATAGGAAGAAATTTGTAGAGAATACTTTAAATGAGTCATTTTTCAAATGTAAACCCATTTACCTATTGTAACTTAAAATTTTTTCCCGTATTATTTTTTCAAGTTATTTATTGGTTCTTTTCATACAAGGGGCTTTTTTCTTGTCAGCCTTTTGTCTCTCCCTCATTGACATTGTGAAGAAACTCAGATTTAAATATGTGATATCATGGAAACTACTATATCAGCACACTGTGAAGTCATGGGGGTATAAAAATAAATACATTTTATTGAAGGATCCATTAAGGAAGAAGTAACCTTTCTCATCTAAGGGTTGGGAGTAAGGCTGTAAAAATGACAAATATCTTATAACCCTGTTTAATGTTTTCTCTTTTTAAGCTTTATATAAAAATAAAGCTGCAGTCAAGCCAGAGGCTTTTAGTGAATGCTGATATATCAAGCCATAACAGAATTCATTTTCTGCTGCCATATATGTGACATCAAAAAGAGGATGATTATTTGTTTTTTTAATCCTTTGCTAAGAAGAAGGCAGAGAAAAATGGATCTTTTGGTGATTAAGAGACGAGTATCATGAGCTATCAGTGTGATCTACTTTCATTAAGCCAAAGTTTGATAATTACACACACACACACACACACACACACAAAACAAACTGTAGGAAAAGAATATTACATATACTTATAAGCTAGCAACTTTGTGCATCAGTGTGATCTACTTTCATTAAGCCAAAGTTTGATAATTACACACACACACACACACACACACACAAAACAAACACTGTAGGAAAAGAATATTACATACTTATAAGCTAGCAACTTTGTGCTCTGAAACAAAAATTCAATGTATACCAAGGCAAACTGCATTCAGAAATCTAGAAATACAGTGATGAGGTTCACCTGTAAAGAGAGTTTTGGCAAAAAGGGGCCAGGGCCTTTCACTAGAGGGCAAACTTTAATCAGTACAGATAGACTTCTCAGTATTGACTCTGTGCTGACTTATAAAATTTTCCCACGAAAACAATAATACAGATATATAAAAGGAAGGCTAATTATATTCAATTTCTTGGACTTATTCTTTAAGACTGGATGGCTACTTTTTATTACTGTATCGGGGGGGTGTGTTGTGTGTGTGAGCATTCACATATGTGTGTAAGTGTGTGATACTGCACCTTGTGATCTTACTTTAAGTTAGTTTTATTTTCTTGGAGAAAGTTTGAGCTTTAACATTTCTGATTTTTTCCTCATAGTGTCTTCTGTATAGATTTCCCACCCCACATTCAAGTTAGAGCACAGGGAAAGTAGGCTACTTTTGTCCCTCTCAGCCTGCTCTTTTGTCATTGAATATGTGCATAAGAAATCTTGCTATTTGGGAATCAGAGCCAATTTGTGATGTCAAGCCTATATTTTCCTAATTATTTTCAATTTGTTTCCCCATACATATTTCGAGATCAAATCCTGGCTATCCTATTGTAATCTGAAATGTGGTCATTTATTTCATTCTACAAGTATTTACTGATCACTTGCAGTGTGCTAGATATACACCTTCAGTGTAAGACCTGCATGTAGAGAGACCTGCATCTTGAGGACAATCTGCTTTACTTATCTGCCCCTTTCCTAAGTTTTACAGAGTGTCCAGGCATGAGGTAGTCACTTCTTAGAAGATGTAAATTACTTTACTTGGGGGGATAAAAGTAAATATTTCATTGAAGGATTCATCATAGAAGTAGTAAACGTTCTCACCTAAGAGTTGGGAGGTTTTGTTTTGTTTTGTTTTTGTGTGTTTGTTTTGGTCCATTCCCATGCCCCTCCTCCCTCCCTCCTGGAGCCTCCCCCCGCCCCACTTCTCCTTCTAGAAGCCAAGTCCAGGCTGCTCCGCTGGTCAAGCACCCGCTCTCCCCGAGGGCCAGTTCCAGAGGCCAGGGTATGTAAAGGACCTTTCTAGACTCATGCCTGCCCTGCAGCTTTAGGCAAGGGCCTGGGTTGGTTTTCTAGCCGCAGTGTCTTTTGGTGGCCCCAGCAGAGCGGAAGCCAGGGGCTGGGGGTAGTGCCTGACCCCAGAAGGCCTAGGCCAGTGTGGGGACCGAGTGCTGGGGTGGGGGGATGGACGGGGTGACACCTGTGTGGCCGAAAGACCCTCTGGCTGCTGTGAGCCTGGATTAGGTGGGCATGACTTTAGCCCCAATTAAAGGTGAGGAAGCAGGCTCAGAGAAAGGACTAGAGTAGTCTGGGGGAGGGACCCCTCACTAAAGAAGCTGACTTCCTGGGGGCACTGCCGTTGGCCCCTCTCCATATCCACCAGGCCAAGTTCTAGGGCGGAGCCCTCCTCCTTCCCCACCACCAGCACCCCTAGGTTCACCCTGTAGGACATTAACTGACCTGCAGACTTCTTCATGCTGCCTTCCCACACCCTCTAGTGGATGAGAATTGTTCCAGGCCCTCATTCCTTAGTGAGCACCCAGAGAAGCAGGGCCCAGGCGGCACCACCTTCCCAGAACACTGTCCACAGCCTAGGGTCTCAGGCGTCTGTTGTCCCTTTTGGGGTGGAGGGGGAGACTGGTCTGCCCCAGCCCCTAAGGGCTGCTCCACGGGTTGGCTCCCTCTAGGGACTGGCTCCCCAGACAAACCCCCCTTGGAAAACATGTGCAGGAAGAGAGGGAGACAAAGTAAGCAAAGGGAACAATATGCAAACCACGTCTGTTTGTTTATTTCATTTTTTTCAGCACTTGAATGTAAACAAATGCTTATTAGACACACGCCTTCTTCATACCAGGCAATTTGTAGTCGTTTGAGAACTGGGAAGAGTGAACAAAACAGAGAAAAATGTCCTCAAGGAGCTTACGTTCTACTGGGGAAAGTAGGCAACGAACAATAAACAATAAACGTATAAATAAAAAAGTAATTTATATGATATGGTTAGAAGGGCCCTGGAGGGACCCTCCAGGCAGGAGAAACATCTAGGGCAAATTGGAAATCACACTAAGGAGGCCAGTGCCATTATGGAGCTACTGAGTGAAGTGAAGGATGAAATCAACTACATAGGGCTATTGACTCACCTGATTTATGGTTGAAAGGACTGGTGTGGCTGTTGTGCTGCGAATAGACCATCGGGGGGACAGTAGAAGCAGCATAGGAGGAAGGAGGCTTGCATAGCCAAGTGGGAAGTGATGGTGACTCACACTTGGGTGATAGCAGGGCAGGTAGTCAGAAGTGATCACATTCTGGATATTTTGAACATATCCAAAGCTCTAGACAATGGAGTGTGAGAGAAAATGAGAAGCCAAAGATGATGTCACAGCTTTGACCTAAACAATGGTGACGATAGAATTGCTGTCAAAAAGTGAAGAATGCAAAGGGGGCAGGTTTGTGTGGGGTAAGATCAGGAGTTCAGTTTTAGACAATCAAGTGGAGAAGTAAAGAAATCAGTTGGATGAGTCTAGACTTCCAGAGGAAGGTGTGGGCTAGAGATAGCACTTTAAGAGTCATTAACACATAGAAAATATTTAAAGGCAGTCAGGTTAGATAGGATTACCAGTGGGAGTGAGTGTTGATGGAGACAAGAAGAGGTATATGAAATGTTGAATAACCCTAACAGTAGGAGGCTGAGGAGAAGAGACTTCTCTAAAGAAGATGGAGAAGGTGAAGCACATGAAAAATCAAGACAGTGTTTTGTCCTTTACAGCAAATTAAGAAGTATATCAAGGAGGAAGGAATGACCAACTATGGTAAATGCTGATAGGTCAAGGAAGGAGAGGACTGAGAATTAACATTCAGAAAATTGTGGGGAAGGGGTTCAAATTGAAGCCTTTAAGTAAATTCCTTTCCTTCACAAGGAAATACTAGAATATTTCAAGAGGCAATGACTCTATAATCATTAAAAACACATCTTTAGAATCAGATAGACCTGGATCTGAGCCCCAGCTCTGCCCCCATTAGTTTCTGACTTTGGTATAGTAACAACCTTCCTGAATGTCAGTTTCCTCGTCTGTAAAAGGTAGTATTATCTACCTCATAAAGTGGTAGGAGGAATTAAATATTTAAGTGCTAATCTCTTCCTGACGTTGATGAATGCTAATAAATGAGAGTTGTTAGGATTATTTTAAGAATAGTTATAATTATCGTTAAGCCTAGTAGTCAGGGCTACCTTAAATGTGGTCCTAACTCACCTATTCAGCCCCATTATTCACTGTGGTCCAATATGGTCTTTGTGGTCCTCTCAAAGTTACTGCTTATCATTCCCAGCATATTCTTTGTGCTTTCTCTTTTTCCTTGTTAGTCCATGTGGTTCCTTCAGGTTAGAATACCTCCCACCCAACTCTGACTATCAGGAGCCCACCCATTCTTCAAACCCTCGGTTGGGTCCCTTCTCTTCTGGAATGCTTCCTTTATCACCCCAGTCAGATGCAGTTTTAATGTCCTCAGAATGCATCTAGCACTAATAACTGCACTATCAATCTGTTTCCAGTACATACTGCATCAAGAAGACGAATCTGTTTACAGAGCTACAGTGTGGGTTCTAAGAGATTAGGGATTTCCATGCCTCCTCAAAGGCATGATAGCCCCTCGGTGTTGGCCGATGGATAATGATGATGATGATGATGATGTTGCTTCTTTGGAACTGGTTTCATAGCTGGACTCTTAGATCCTTTTACCATAGTGAAACAAAGAACCCTTGAAAATTTAGAAGCCTTTTAAAGAAGATGTTCAAATGGTCAAAAAATTGCTGTGAGAACTTGAGCAAGTAACTGTACTTCTCAAGAAAATAAAAAGGGTGATCTTTAGGACCAAATGAGCAAGTATATATAAAATGTCTAAAAGATGCCCAAAACAGAGGAACACTAAAAGTAATAATTTACTGTTCTTATTCACTAAAGCACGTTTTGTACTAAACTTTGTGTTTCTAAAGGTGGGTATTTCAGGCTCATGTTTAAGTAAAATTCATTAACGTCCTTGTATTGCTAGATACTGTGCTAGGTGCTTTCTTAGATGTTACCTCATGTAATTCCTAAAACAATCTTACAGCTGGAAAATTTTTTTCTTTTTTAATAAATGAGCAATCTGAGTTTCAGCGTGGTTAGCACCTTGTCTAATGTCACGCACGCATTTAGTGTCTCCAGATTCCAAGTTTAATGTTCTTTCATATGTATTAGCAATAATTATAATATCAATATTTATTAAGCACTGAAACTATATAGGGCATTATACTCAATTACATAGGACACCATTTAATCCTCACTGTACACCTGTGAGGAAACTGCCAAAGACTCAGTAGAGATTCGAGGAAGTCAAACCATGTGCCCAGGATCACTCAGGTAGGGGCTGTAGAATAAAGATTTAAATCCAAATTGGTCTGATTTTGAAGTCAGTGGTTTTCCTACTCCTTACAATATCAATTGTTTTGGAGGCTTATCCCTACCAAATGAGAGTCAGTTTCAGCAGGAGAAACGCACATATTTTGCCTCAATGTGACAACACTAGACTGTTCCTTAAATGTCACTGGCTAGGAAACAATGGCCTGAGATCTCTCATTTGTTTTTTTTAAAATACATTTATTTATTTTTAACTGCATTGGGTCTTCGTTGCAGTGCGCAGCCTTCTCATTGCGGTCACTTCTCTTGTCGCGGAGCATGGGCTCCAGTAGTTGTGGCATGTGAGCTCTAGAGCGTAGGCTCTGTAGTTGTGGCACACGGGCTTAGTTGCTCCAAGGCATGTGGGATCTTCCTGGACCAGGGCTCGAACCTGTGTCCTGTGCATTGGCAGGTGGATTCTTAACCACTGTGCCACCAGGGAAATCCCTCTCATTTCCCGGTTCCCCTGCATCGGCAGGCGGACGCGCAACCACTGCGCCACCAGGGAAGCCCTCTCATTTGGTTTTTAATTGAACTTCTCATGGCACTCCTGAAATGTCTTCTGCATCTTTGACTCCACGTGCTCCCTCTCCTTCTTTGCTTCAGTAATTCCCACACATTCTTCAAGCCTTAGAGTAGCTGAAACCTCTTCTGGGAAGCCTTTCCTTCTACTTCCTGTCTCAATAGTGCTGTATTTCAGAAGTGTTCTCATGGTGCTCTGGGCTAATCTCTTATCACCCACCAATCACAAGGCTATTTTTCTGTTACCCCCCTCCGCTACATTAGGTCTTTTAAACTTCGTAACCACCACAGAGCTTAGAATATGGAAGATGCTCAAAAAATCTTGTTGTTCTCACTAGTATCTTTTGCTAGTTCCCTATAGTCAGTGATTCATTCTTCAGCAAAAACAATTTATTTTCTCTATTATTAAGACCATGGTTCTCCCCTGCTTCCCACTTTGAAGTCGTTCTCCTCCTTCTGCATGTTGGGAGCAAGAACTTTATTTTGTTTAAGGAGTTTTGATTTTACATATCATTTCTTTGTTCTTCGGCCACTATTACCTCTGTTATTTCCAGATTTGTCAAGTGACATTTTCTCTGAAATTGAGTTTTGTTCCTTTTTGGTTTTGTCTGAATTTCTGCTTTCATCTTTGAGTGGTCTGTATTTTTTAAAAAGTTTTTTTGATTAGCTAAAGATCATGTCCCAAACAGTCATGAATGAAATATTACATAAATAGAAAATCATAATCGCTAATGCTGTGACAGTTCAAATCTCCTCTGACACAGAGGTGTGGTCAGGGGTGTGGTCAGGATGACTTCTGTACTATATACCCCTAGATTATGGTTTCCTCTTTAGTGACTCTAGATAGGCTGGCCAAAAGCTAAGATCTGCTCTCAATGAATAGAGGATAACTCTTACTGGTATAGTTTCAATCATCTTCCCATACTGTCTCCTCCCTTGATTAGATGCTATAGAAACAAGGGTTGGAATTAGCTATTGGAGGTAGCTACCACAGTGAAGGGCCTAGCAGATACTTGAGGCATGACACATTACTTTAGAGAAGACCACCACCTTATTATTATGAGAAGCACATAAGAGGTGCTGTATAGCATGTTGGCAATTGATCAGGCTGTACTCTCTGTCAGATCCAGTTTCAAACCCTATTTCTGCAATTTCTTAGAAGCTATTATCTTGGACAAGTGATTTAACATCCTTGAAGTCCAGTTTTCATGCAACAGGCACTAAATAAACAGTGATCATACAAATACACATTGTATATATAGAAGTTTACAAAGCATGTTTATATAAAACAAATTTGTGAGAAAAATGAGGTCTATGTTCACTACATGCCCTAGGAAACCTAGTCACTTTTGATCTCTCTGTCTCCTCTTTAGAAATTGTGCTTTCCATGGCAAGAGATAGTTTTATATTCATATTTTTGTCCTAGGGTCTAGTAGAGTCCATGGAACATAGTAAACCTTTAGTATTTTTTAAATTGAGCTTCAGAGAGGTTCAGTGGCCTTTTCAAGGTCCCTCAGCAAGAAAGTTGCCAATCAGTATGGGATGCACAAAATTCATCAAGTCCAGCGAGCTTTCCACTTTACTTTTCCAATGGTGGTGTGTCTGGTAGTAATATCATGTCCACTGGTGGTCCAGACCTTAAATAAATTTATTTGCTCATTTTTTATATATGATTTTAACTAAAAATTTCCATTCTGTTAGCTCTAAGAGTCTTAATTAGATACGAGGTCTTAATATGGGGAGTAAGAAGTAAGGGGAAAGCCATTAAAGGCTGTAGAATCTGCAGTGCCTTTGTAAAGGTAGTTCCTTCTGTAGAGTAAAGACTGCAGTTGCAGTGGCATTTAGCTTCAGGTCTTGGTAGTTCATTTTTCTGGCTCATGGTTAAACATTTCTAAGGCATAATTACTGAGTTGGATACTCTCCGTGCATTGGCTGTGACAGGGAAAATATTTGCAAGCCTTTCATTTATGTGGTTTGAGGTCAGAAGAAGTTCTATAGATCTCATTTTAATGTTTCTTATCTCTAGACAGATCCTTCCTGTTAATTGGTGTATACTTTCCCTCAGTGAATATCCGTTGAGAAATATAAATGTTAAATGACTCACTTTCATCTGAGGGAACGTTTCCCACATTGTAAAATGAAGCATCATAAATAATGATCAGCAGTGTTTTTGTTTTTTCCTAATAGGTAATCAAAGCCAGACTTTTAGTAACTTGGCATTCTTGAAAACCACTGCATTCCTTGATGAGTCTATTTCACAACTACCCAATTAATGTGAAGGGATTAAAAGGATCTAGAGAGAATATTGTGGTTCAAAATGGGAGAAGGTGAAGCATAAATTAGGGTAAAATCTAAATTATACGTAAAGACTCTGAACTACTTGAAAGATACAATATACAAACTATTGTCAGATTGTGGTTTTAGGTCTTACATTTAAGTCTTTAATCCATTTTGAGTTTATTTTTGTGTATGGTGTGTAATCTATTAAAATACCAAATCACCATGTTGTACACATGAAACTAATATAATATTGTACGTCAACCGTACTTTAATTTAAAAAATGATTGTATATAACATGGGGTTTGTGCGCAGCTCAGGGAAGACCGACGAAGAATTCTGAAATTATGGTTTAGTCAAATGATGGCAAATAGGTTTTCACTTGTGGATCAACTCAGAATGAAAAATACTCAGGAGTATTTTTTTGAGAGACCTTAAAGCTGGTTCTCTCTTCGTGGGGAAGAGCGCTATGGGTAAGCAGCAGTGTGTATACAGTGAGTACAGGAAGGAGGAATGACAGCATCCATTCATCCTTCCACTTTGCCTTTGTGGACCTGGACAAAGCCTCAGGTTCATTCTGGAGAGACTGTGAATCCATTTCATCACTTTCAGAATTTTTCTAAATATGTTCTGGATATTTCCCCAGCAACTCCCAGATAATTTATCTTAACTCTTCTTTTTCAGATGAAATCTGGGGTAGATATCTGCAATATGTTAACTAAGTGCGGGGTAGATTATAGATGCTTCAAGTTCTTGGGTTGCTATCTCTTCTAGAACTAGCTGACAACAGGAGCAAGCTTGGGCAGGTTTCTATAGCTCTCTCTTCAAGGGCCCCTTCAACATCTGGTGAAACATATAGCTGCTTGTGCTGTTTGGGCATCTCCAAGTGAAACACCAAATGCAAATATTACAGGACCATTTATCAGAGTCTCTGTTTTAGGGGATCACTGGCCTTGAGATACCATAAAGAAATAATAAATTTTTTCTTTAGTATAATTTCCCTCAGGTTATGTTTAACTATAGTTTAAATCAGGAAGGCCCCAAATGGATTTCTTGTGTTTCAGTGCTGTGCTGTGGCTACTCTGTAAAGAGGCTGTCTGTCTAATAACTGTGCATAGTTGCTTCAGGGGAATCTTTCCAGAATCTTCTCCCAAACGTAATGACTAAGACTCCAATGCAAAACAAAGCTCTAAAACTCATTTGCTTAGGAGGTTGGCTCCGCATAGGTTAGTAAGTTGTGGACCAAAGCATTGAATTATCACGTGCTTGTGATCAAATGTATGTGCATGTAATTGGAGTTCAGTCAGTGTTTGCATTCTTAACTTCCTTCTGTGACCTATAGTAAATCCCCAAGTGTGTTCCAAATCAGTCTTCCCTTCCCTCCTTTCCTTCCTTCTTTTCTTCCTTATCCCTTCTCTCTCTCCCTCCTTTTCTCCTTCATCCCTCCCTTCCAGAGTCAGTCAGTTAATCAAGAAATGTATAATAAATATTTATCATTTGGTTTAAAATGGTGACTGAAGAATAGACCTGCCCTCTAAGAACTTACTCCTCAGTTGAGGGACTATTGACTGAATCATGTAAGGTATTTATAAAACATTGGCAATGAATGTGCATTATTTCAAAATTATATGCATAAAGCCTTTTTAAGTGGTCTTCATGTTTTTAGGAAGGCGTCTGTGATCCATTCTTTCTTCTTGCCTGGTTTTTGCATTTACAGCTAATAACATGAAAAAAAAAAAGAATGCCAGGAAACAAACACTCCCTCCCCCCCCCCGCCCCCCGCCCGTATTTTTGTAACAGGTTTCTCCCTATTTGGTTCTTTTGATTCATCAAGTTAATCTCAAAATCATTATAGTGATCAGTTCCAAATAAAGATCTGTTGGCGTGTGACAGACACAGTGGACACAGTAGATGAACTGAAACCTGACTCAGAGGATAAGAAATTGTGTTGAACACTTCTTCCCTCCTCACTGCAGGTGCATCAGCCTCCTGGTAATTCTGAAGATGAACTCAGCTGAATGTACTAGACAAAGAGATTTTTTTTCCCAGGATTAAAGTGTTTGGTTTTAACAAGAACTTCAGAATTAATCTTCATGTGCTTCCTTGTCTTTTCTTGCTCCACTGAGCTTTTTAAACATAAATGCCCTGAAGCAGCACACCACTCATCTTAAGCACTGGAGGCTCTGAACATGACTATCACAGGGTTCTCTACACCACCAACTGTTAGCAACAAATCGCGGGCCTCTGTCTCTTTCTTGCACTCGGTAGGGAAAAACCATCCCCTCCGCATTCCCCACCAGCCATGCCTGCCCTGACTGAATCCCCACATCTTGCTTCTCCATCAACAGGACCGTGGGCATTGTGTTCAGGTTGTAGCACCTAGTGGTTAACCAGGAGAAGCATGGGCGTTGTGCTCAGGTTGTAACACCTAGTGGTTAACCAGGAGATGCATGGGCATTGTGTTCAGGTTGTAACACCTAGTGGCTAACCAGGAGAAGCGTGACTTACTCTAATTGCTTGGGAATAAAACAAATAAAAGTGTTCCACAGAACCAGACCCCAGAAGTGGATCTGTTAGCTTTTTGTACCAGGAATGCACAAATCCAACAGAGGTGCTCAGAGCAAAGGACTCATTCCCGCTCTCCACCCTGTAGCAGGAAGCAGTGGTGCCATTTAGTATACAGTCCTGTTTTACAAGGTTCTGGGAAATGAAGAATGACTTTATCACCACCCTTTCCCAACACACAGAAGTTAAAGCAAAAAGAAAGTCCAATTAGATACATATATTTTATAAATCAGGCAGTAGAGAATAATAGGACCATTTTGGAAGAGGGGCATTTTTGAAGAATTGTCAAATGATAAAATGTGTTATAATGACTCATCTGCATGACAAGAGGCCCTCAGCAGTTCTCCAAGGTGAAATTTGCAAAAAAAAAAAAAAAAAAAAATCTTAAGGTCTGACACTCCTCCTAGTGCTAATAGCATTAAACTGTGCCCCTGAATGCCCTTCCCCCAGTAAGACATCTTTGGCCTGGCATCTAAGTTCATAAACTCTAACATCTAGAGCCTCATCTCAATTTTTCCAATTCTCTGTTTGGTAGGCAGGATTCTAAAAATGCTCCCCCAGATTCCTCACTCTAATTCCTGGAACCAGCGAATATGATGAGAGATCGTTCCTATGATTATGTTATGTCATATGGCACAACTGACCTGGAGATAGGGATATTATCCAGGTAGGCTTCATCTAATTATTTAGAATCCCTTTAAGAAGCAGAGATGTTTTTCCAGCCGGTAGGAAAAGGAAAGGTAAGAGAGATTTGATGCTCTCTCATTGATTTAAAGATGGAGGGTACACATGCCAGTGAATACAAGCAGCCTTTAGGGAGCTGAGTGCCTCTACTCCATCCTATACACCCTGCCCAGCACCCAGGCTGATGGCCAGCTAGGAAAGGGATACCTAGTCTAACACCCACAAGGAACTGAATCCTGCCAGTATCTTTAATGAGCTTGGAATCAAGTATTTTTCCAGAGCCTCCACATAAGAACCCATTCTGGTGACACCTTGATGCTGGCCTTCTGAGACTCTGAGGCTAGAACCCAGTTGCACCTGCTTGGATTTCCCACCTACAAAACTGTGACCTAATAAATGGATGTTATTTTAAGCTGCTAAATTTGTGGTAATTTGTTACCACAGTACATGAATATACCCTACCTTCCTTACTCCCACTCAAGCCTTACTGAAAATACATTGGAACTGAAAAATAAGAATTTTTAATCCGTGGAAACTTTTATTCCTTTAGGTGCTTGAGTTTGACTGATGATTGTTGGAATTAAAATATGCAAGCCTCTTATTGATGAATGCCCGTCATTGTCTTATCAAACATTCAAAGGTACATTCAGTAACTTTTAAGATAGAATAATAGGAGCTCTTATACTCTGAGTAGAAAAGGAAGCCTATCTCATAAACACAATGTGCTTCTCTTTGCATCTAATAGGAATTGACGGGAATGAGAGAGAATTAAGACTGTTGACCTTAGTGAGACTGAAGTGTTAAAAAGAGAACATCACAGCCATTTACTTATCAACATTAGAGATTATTAACATGCTTAGAAGAATTTCGTTTTACAATAATACATTTTGCTACATCATTTAATGTTTGATTCACTTGGATTTATCTTTAGGGAAATAGTGATGTATTTAGAATAAATTCTAACTTTACGATATGATAAAATGTCAATGTTTTATGGAAGCACACCCAGTAAAATAGGCTTTATTGGATGGGTACATTTAAGTTCATCAATAGAGCAAAGGAATGAGTAATGATCATATAAAGTCTTGGTAAGAGTATAAATTTAGATTCTTTTAAAATCTGGGAATGGACTGTAGTGTTTAATTTATAAATGTGAATAATTAGCCTTGTTTATGGATATACACGTATATATAAGCTTCCGTACAAGACCCTGAAAAATGAAACTTGCCTGAGTAATGGATGTTTAGAGAATATGTTCTAATTGACTTTTCTGTTTAACCGTGGTGTTTTATTTTGCTCATGATAATTGATAATCTTTCTCGAGTATACTGTCTGCCTTCTTGCCTTAATAAGTATACTATCGTGAAAATGAACATATTTTGAACTATCACAGGTTCAGAGTTATTATTAACTCGAGTTGATGTCAACAGCCTGAAGTCATTCATATATTATTTGTTTTTAGAGTAAATTCATATGTATTTATCTGAAATTTTTCATAAAATGCAGAGTAGTAAAGAGTTGTGTGGACTTCAGTTTTGGTTCCGTGTAAACGAGGGCATGTGTGAGTGTGTGCATAAATAATTATTGTGTTTACTGTAGAAAACTGTAGAAAAATAGAAACACAAAAACTGAAATATAAAAATCATGCATGATCTCACCTCATTGTTTATCTCTTCCGATATGTTCTTTGAGTTCTTTTATTCATGCAATAATATTAATTAAATGTAATTATATTGAATGTACTATATTAACTTAATGAAACAGCAATTAATTATATTAAATATATCATTTAATATAGTATTGGTTTGGCCAAAAAGTTGGTTCGTATTTTTCTGAAAGACCCAAACGAACTTTTTGGCCAACCCCAAATTAAATAAGTATAGAATGCTTATACCAATACCTAAATTTAAAGAAATATTTGCACTGTGGTCCACATAAGAAGAGATGAAGAGATCAGTCTTTAAGAAAGAGAGGGGTGATGGAAAGGGTAGAGTGTTAGAACTTCAAACATAAATATAGGCTACCTCTTTCTAATGGAAAAGAGGAGTGACACAGAGTAATGGGTAATTTAGGAGGTGTTTATATTAGTCTTGGAATGTCATCAGAGAGGCAAATATACACACATATTCAGACACATGTATATCCCCCCTGGACCTGGGTGGGTGGTAGTAAAGAAACACTGGGTTACTGAGAATAAGCCACAGATTCCATCACTGATGAGTAATTGAGGGTGACTCTCTTCTCAACAATGCACAATCTGTTTGAGTCCTTGACATTCAAAGAAACCAGTGTTACTGAACACGGAGGGAAATTTTGTAGTGTACTGAGAGATATCTTTTCATTCCCTACTGGTTAACTCATACAATTTTAGAACTGGAAGTAATCTTAGAAATATTTTAATACTACCTCATTTAATGAAGGAGGGTAATGAAATCCAGGGAGGTAAATTGACATACCGAGAATTGTTAAATCTTTTCAATAATGGTCAAGAACTCTTGATCCTTAATTTTCAGTCCTTCTTTCTCATGTGTACAATGAAATCAATTGGTAAAGATTTACTGGAGACCTTCTGTGTTCAGAAAGATATTTAAATGTAGATAATAGAAGACATTTATTGTAGTGTCTCTGTCAATAAGGCATTTACATATATGAATCATTATAAAACAAAACCATATGTTATTAAGCTAATAACCCTGTGAATTAGACTGAGAACAATAACAGATACTATGAAAAAGAAGGTACTGGGCTGGAGTCATTAGAAAATGGTTTTTTTTTTTGAAGAAGAAGAAGTAGTATAGATTTTGGAAGTAAATGGAAATGTTTTTCAGGGTTTGGAAGAGAACTGCCTTTGGAGATAGTTATCACAATAATTTTGAATTTTCAAAATGCTATGTTCATTACTGTTCAAAATTGTGTTGCTAATTTTGTTTTTTTCACTAATTAAAGAGTATAATCGTCAGTTTATACTCTAAAATTTTTATTAGGATTTTTATTTTGCTGCATTTGGCAGATACTTAAAGAATATTTACTCTGTCATATATTATTTAAATCTTTACTATTTTTACTTTTTTATAATTCATTGTACTTTGCTCAGTTTATTTTTCTGAAAAGTCTGTGGTTCTATTAATATTTTTTATGTTTTTATTAATTTTTGCTTCATTTATGTTAATACTTTGTTATAAGCACGTAAATGTTACTGAGTTAATCTTTGTGGTGGTTTTTACCTACTTCATTAATATCAAATGGCCTTATTTCACTTAATGACTTTTTTCCTTAAATTTCTTTTTATCGGAAATTAATTTGCTCTTTTTCCTTTTGTTTCCCTGCTGATCTTTGCTCAATCTTTTTCTGTCTTTTCAGCTTACATGTATTTTTTCAAGGTATCTCATAGCTTTTTAAGATTTTTTAGTAACAGCTTTATTGAGATATAACTCACATACTTTGCAATTCACTGATCTAAAGTACAAAATTTAATGGTTTTTAATATATTCACAGAGTTGCACAACCATCACCACAATTTTAGAACAGTTTCATCACCTCAAAACAAAATCCTGTACCCATTAGTCATCACCTCCCAGTCACTCTATCCCTCATCCCCATCCGTAGGCAATCACTAATTTACTTTCTGTCTCTAGATTTGCCTGTTCTGGACATCTCTTATAGATGGAATTATATAAGACATGGCCTTTGTGTCTGGCTTCTTTGCATTTAGCATAATGCTTTCAAGGTTTATACATGTTTCAAGCATCTGTTGGGACTTCACTTCTTTTTATGGTGGAATAATATTCCATTGTGTGCATATATCAGATTTCTTTTGTTCATTCGTCACTTGATGGACTTTTGGGTTATTTCCACTTTTTACCTGTTATGAATAATGGTGCTCTAAACATTCACGTATAAGTTTCTGTGTGGATATGTGTTTTCATTTCTCTTGTATATCTGCCTTGGAGTGGGATTATTGGGTCAAATGGTAAATCTATGTTCTTTTTTTTTTTTTTTTTTTTAAGAAACTTCCAGACTGTTTTCCAAAGTGGATATACTATTTTACTTCCCACCAGCAGTGTGTGAGGGTTCCAGTTTCTCCATATCCTTCCCAACACGTTATTATCTCTGTTTCATTAGAGCCATACTAGTGGGTGTGAAGTGGTATCTCATGGTTTTGATTTGCATGTCCCTCAAGATTAATGATGTTGAACATCTTTTCATGTGCTTGCTGCCCTGTGCTTGTATAATGTCTTTGGGAGTACATCTATTGGGTTTTATGAGAGTCATTACTTTTTAAGACAGACGATCAAGTTGTTTACATTCATTGACAAAACCATTATTTGTTTCTTTATCATTTGATGTTTTCTATTTTTTGATATTTTACTATATGAACTTATTTATTTTAACTTTTTCAAATGATCTGATGGTTATGAATACCAGCTTCCACCATTCTGATGGTTCTTTTTAAAATTTGTAAAATCTTTTACTTACACATCTTTCATTATTAAAACAAGATGAAAATTTTAAAATGTCCTCTGAGTTCCACTCAGGCAAAATGTGGCATTTACTAAACTTTTACTTCCACTTTTCACTCCATCCCCAGATGATGTATAGAGAAGCTTGGATAAGAAAGCCAGGTTATTGTTATTAGATTATCATATAATGATTTTACAAACATCTTATTTTTAGGATTATTGTGCATTCAGTTCCCATTTCGTATGACTCAGTTCTATTTTTAAATTGGTTTCAATGTGTGTTTGAAGTTTTTTAAATTTAATTTTTTCTCCTTTATTATACTATTGTTTGTAGTTTATTGCTTGGTCAATTTTTATATAAAATATAAATTTTTTTCAAGAAAAGCATAAATTGCAATATATGAACACAGGGATATCTGTAAAAAATCTGTTGCTTTCACACATAAATTAATTACACAGCAATAAAAGTTTGGATTTATAATCTTTTGCTTCAGATACTTATTGACATGTCTATATTGATATTTGAGATTGCACCATAAGCTTGATATTAAAATTGTGATTTTTTTCATTTTTACAATATATTCCTTTTCTTCCCATATGTTTAATGATATTTTTATTTTTCTTATAGTCAGTATTTTCCAGATTATGTTTAAATATAGATGTCTGTTATTTTGACCCTCCTTTTCATGACATTTTTCATTCGTCTTTATTTTTACAGTCCCTAAAAGTATTTTTAATTATATTATTGATTTTTTTCTTTTTTTTTTTTTTTTTGTGGTATGTGGGCCTCTCACTGCTGTGGCCTCTCCCGTTGCGGAGCACAGGCTCCGGATGCGCAGGCTCCGGACACACAAGCTCAGCGGCCATGGCTCACAGACCTAGCCGTTCCGTGGCATGTGGGATCTTCCTGGACCGGGACACGAACCCATGTCCCCTACATTGGCAGGCGGATTCTCAACCACTGCGCCACCAGGGAAGCCCTGTTGATTTGTTTTTATGTCATAATTACTCTTTTTTCCCTTATGCTAAATATTAAGTTTTAAACTGATTTTCTTGTTATCTTTCAGTTCCATCCCATTTAATTTTATTAAATTATATTCAACCAGTATCTACTGAGCATCATATATTCAGAGATGTGCTGAGGATAGATGATAGACACAAGGCTTGCTGTCTTGAAACTTCAGTGTAGTTGACGAAAAATTAGAGTTGGGGTGCCATGTACCCCAAGAGTATTGGATGAATGGATGCCTCCTGAAGACTCTTCTCCCCCACCCCATTTTTTATGTGGTAAAATACACATAAAATTTACCACCGTAACCATTTTTAAGTGTACAATTTAATGGTATTAAGTACACTCATAATGTTGTGCAACCATCACCACCATCCATCTCTATAACTTTTCATCTTGTAAAATGAAAACTCTGAACTCATTAAACAATTTCTCCACATTTTCTCCTTCCCCCACCCTCTGGCCCATTCTACTTTCTATGATTTTGACTACTTTAATACCTCATACAAGTGGAATTATACAGTGTTTGCCTTTTGGGGACCGGCTTATTTCACATAGCATAATGTCCTCAAGGTTCATCCAATGTTGTAGTATATGTTAAAATTTCCTTCTTTTTTTAAAAATTTTTAAATTTTATTTTATTTACTTTTTTATATAGTAGGTTCTTATTACTCATCAATTTTATACACATCAGTGTATACATGTCAATCCCAATCGCCCAATTCATCACACCACCATCCCCACCCCCCCGCGGCTTTCCCCCCTTGGTGTCCATACGTTTGTTCTCTACATCTGTGTCTCAACTTCTGCCCTGCAAACCAGTTCATCTGTACCATTTTTCTAGGTTCCACATACATGCGTTAATATACGATATTTGTTTTTCTCTTTCTGACTTACCTCACTCTGTATGACGGTCTCTAGATCCATGCATGTCTCAACAGATGACTCAATTTCGTTCCTCTTTATGGCTGAGTAATATTCCATTGTATATATGTACCACATCTTCTTTATCCATTTGTCTGTCAATGGGCATTTAGGTTGCTTCCATGACCTGGCTATTGTAAAGAGAACTGCAATGAACATTGGGGTGCATGTGTCTTTTTGAATTATGGTTTTCTTTGGGTATATGTGCAGTAGTGGGATTGCAGGATCATATGGTAATTCTATTTTTAGTTTTTTAAGGAACCTCCATCCTGTTCTCTATAGGGGCTGTATCAATTTACATTCCCACCAAAAGTGCAAGAGGGTTCCCTTTTCTCCACACCCTCTCCAGCATTTGTTGTTTGTAGATTTTCTGGTGATGCCCATTCTCACTGGTGTGAGGTGGTACCTCATTGTAGTTTTGATTTGCATTTCTCTAATAATTCGTGATGTTGAGCAGCTTTTCATGTGCTTCTTGGCCATCTGTATCTGTGCAAAAGCTTTGAAGTTTCATTAGGTCCCATTTGTTTATTTTTGTTTTTATTTCCATTACTCTAGGAGGTGGATCAAAAAAGATCTTGCTGTGATTTATGTCAAAGAGTGTTCTTCCTATGTTTTCCTCTAAGAGTTTTATAGTGTCCGGTCTTACTTTTAGGTCTCTAATCCATTTTGAGTATATTTTTCTGTTTGGTGTTAGGGAGTGTTCTAATTGCATTCTTTTACATGTAGCTGTCCAGTTTTCCCAGCACCACTTATTGAAGAGACTGTCTTTTCTCCATTGTTTTATGTCAAAGAGTGTTCTTCCTATGTTTTCCTCTAAGAGTTTTATAATGTCCGGTCTTACTTTTAGGTCTCTAATCCATTTTGAGTATATTTTTGTGTTTGGTGTTAGGGAGTGTTCTAATTTCATTCTTTTACCTGTAGCTGTCCAGTTATCCCAGCACCACTTATTGAAGAGACTGTCTTTTCTCCATTCTATATCCTTGCCTCCTTTGTCATAGATTAGTTGACCATAGGTGCATGGGTTTATCTCTGGGCTTTCTGTCTTGTTCCATTGATCTATGTTTCTGTTTCTGTGCCAGTACCATATTGTCTTGATTACTGTAGCTTTATAGTATAGTTTGAAGTCAGGGAGTCTGACTTTGTTGTAGAGCTGGTTTGGTGGTGCTGAATTCTCTTAGCTTTTGCTTGTCTGTAAAGCTTTTGATTTCTCCATCGAATCTGAATGAGATCCTTGCCAGGTAGAGTAACCTTGTTTGTAGGTTCTTCCTTTTCGTCACTTTAACTGTATCATGCCGCTCCCTTCTGGCTTGTAGAGTTTCTGCTGAGAAATCAACTGTTAACCTTATGGGAGTTCCCTTGTATGTTATTTGTTGTTTTTCCCTTGCTGCTTTCAATAATTTTTCTTTGTCTTTAATTTTTGCCAGTTTGATTACTATGTGTCTTGGTGTGTTTCTCCTTGGGTTTATCCTGTATGGGACTTGCTGCACTTCCTGGACTTGGGTAGCTATTTCCTTCCAGAGATCTCTTAGGCTGTCTTCATTTCTTTTCATTCTTTTTTCTTTATTCTGTTCCACAGCAGTGAATTCCACCATTCTGTCTTCCAGGTCACTTATCCGTTCTTCTGCCTCAGTTATTCTGCTATTGATTCCTTCTAGTGTAGTTTACATTTCACTTATTGTATTGTTCATCTCTGTTTGTTTTTTAATTCTTCTAGGTCTTTGTTAAACATTTCTTGCATCTTCTCGATCTTTGCCTCCATTCTTTTTCCGAGGTCCTGGATCATCTTCACTATCATTATTCTGAATTCTTTTTCTTTAAGGTTGCCTATCTCCACTTCATTTAGTTGTTTTTCTGGGGTTTTATCTTATTCCTTCATCTGGTACATAGCCCTCTGCCTTTTCATCTTGTCTGTTTTTCTGTGAATGTGGTTTTTGTTCCACAGGCTGCAGCATTGTAGTTCTTGCTTCTGCTCTCTGCCCTCTGGTGGATGAGGCTATCTTAGAGGCTTGTGTAAGTTTCCTGATGGGAAGGACTCAAAATTTCTTTCTTTTTAAAGGCTAAATAATATTCCATTGTATGTATACACTACATTTTGCTTATCCATTCATCCTGTTGGGTTGTTTCCATGTTTTAGCTATTGTGAATAATGCTGCTGTGACCATGTGTGTACAAATATCTCTTCAAGACTTTGCTTTCAAGTCTTTCAGATATATTCCCAAAAATGGAATTGCTGCATCCTATAGTAATGCTATTTTTAATTTTTTAAAGACCCACCATACTGTACAACATGCAAAAATGAAATGACTATAGTTAAGCAGATTAAATTACGTCATTGATGACAGCTTTTCATTTATTCTTGCTATATTTTACCTTACATTTAAAATAAGGAAAAAAATAATCCCCCTAAGAAGCTAAACTATCTACAGTCTCAGGAAGGTCTGCTTGACAAATTCATGACTCAACCTGTTAAGGGTTTATCCTCACATTTTACAACTCCCTTAATGCTCTTACCTACGGAATCTCATTTGATCTGCCTAATTGCTCCTTCTATCAGATCTTTGCTTTGAACAAAGTCAGTCGCTGGGTTCTTCAACACTATTCTCATCCCAACTCATCTTGAGATATCTGAGATTATTTAATTCTTTGTGCCAAATTGTCCACCTCACTCTGTTCATTACCCACCCATTGTGTATTGCAATAAAGCTGGCAGAAGCTATAAAGAAAATCCAATGAGAAAAACAAATTCCAAATTTGCTTTGGATGTAAGCTTTTCACAACAATGACAAAATTAGATAAGTTTGAACAATAATAACAAATGTAACAATAATAACAAATGTATGTCTTCCTCAGATGAACCCTGTGTGGCATTTTCCTTGCACATAGGAGCAGTTGCTTTCTCCTGGCACTCAAGTTTGAGTCATCATCAATGAAAACTGATAAAATATTCAGGGGTGCCTGAAATTTTAATCTTTTTCTTAAAGGAGTTTTGAAATGATGCTCTTGAGTGTATGACTAAAGGTATCCTATAATAAAAGTACATAAAAATGGGTCAACAAAATGAAAGTTTCAATAAAAATAGTCTCTGTGATGACTTCTAAGGGATGCTTGCTGCTGACCTGGCTTTTATTTCTTCTTTAAATATTAATTGTTGATTTGCTGGTTTGAAAGCTTGGCTTCGAGTACCAATAGGTCTAGAGCTACAAATTTCTGATTATTTTCTTTTTTTGATAGAGAAACTGGATTCCACTACTCCCACGAGGAGTGTTGGGGTTTGTGTGCTAGTTCCACCTGTGTGTAATATGTTGTTACCACACTTGCTGAGTTTCCAGGTCTCATTTTATTACGTCATTGTGCTGGAGATGTTGATGAGGAAATTTGCCCTTGAAAAATAGCAGAGCAATAAAAAGGAAAAAATAAAGAGCAAAGGCAGCACTTTCCATTCTGAATGTCTTTCTTCCTAATCATATCTCAACTCCTCACACATCCCAAGGAGGTAGTACGATATAATGAAAATTATAAACTTTGGTGTGTAACCATTTTTGACTGTGCTTAAGAACTTAATAAGAACACGATTTTCAGGAAGATTCTTCATGTATACAATTGAGGATGATATCTATCTTGCAAGGATTTTGTGAGAATTAAGTTCGGTAATGTGTATAAAACTGGTACCAGCCATTAAAGCATGTGTTTTGTGTATCCATAAAACCACTGGATTTGCCTTAGTTTTCCTGCCTTTATTATAGAGTTCTAACTACTCACTTAATGTATTTGCTTTTATGTTGCTAGAGGATGTGATCCGTTGAAAGCTGCCTTAAATACTTCTGGAAAATTTTGGAGTGTGCCAGTTATTTATGTATTGCTTCTCAGCACCAAACCCAGTCTTCTTTGTCCTACTTTGTGCTATTGGAGCTGGACTCAACAAACAATATTTATTCTTTGCCAGGGGCTCAGTGTTAGGCTCTGCCAGTGTGGAGCACAGACGGAGGCTGCAGGGCTGGAGGAAGAAGGGAGTGCTCTTTCCTGGTTGTTGCTTTTCCCGTGGTAGTGAGTGGCTCAGTTCATGAGAGGCCCTGCAGGTTTCACTGCACAGGTGGGTGAGGAGTCCTTACCACAGCCCTGACATGTCCTTCAAGGTCTGAATCTCACCCTCATAACCTCTGTGTTCTTGTTCACTTTTCTCCCAGATCCTAGGAGAGGCAGCTGCTCCCTGCAGCTGTTGCTTCTTTTCACCCTCTGTTCACCCCATCGGTTGTTAGCCACATTTTACCATGATTAACCACAGTAGTTAACAGTTCTTTATTCCGTGCTCGAATCATTGGTGTAGCTTCTCTGTCCTGACTAGACCTTGATGGATACATAGAGAATTATTAATATAGCTGACAACATTGATTACATTCAAAATGACTTTTTTATTTAAAAATTTGAGCCGGGGGCTTCCCTGGTGGCGCAGTGGTTAAGAGTCCGCCTGCCGATGCAGGGGAAGCGGGTTCGTGCCCCGGTCCAGGAGGATCCCACATGCCGCGGAGCAGCTGGGCCCGTGAGCCACAACTACTGAGTCTGCGCATCTGGAGCCTGTGCTCCACAACA
>NC_041222.1:31483994-31507163 GCF_002837175.3 Physeter macrocephalus
TGGCCGTTGAGCCTGCGCGTCCGGAGCCTGTGCTCTGCAACGGGAGAGGCCACAACAGTGAGAGGCCCGCGTACCGCAAAAAAAAAAAAAAAAAAAAAAAAAAAAAAAAAAAATTTGATCCGGGTATTTCACTGGGAGCATAAAAATCTCTCCTTTCAAGGAACTCACAGCGTAGTTGATTTGTTTTGTATCATAGAATCATATTGTGGAAATAATGTATGAGATCAGCTTGTTTAGTTTTCTAACTTCTTTCCAACTTGCTTCTAAAACAGTTATCTTTGGTCAGCTGTCAGGCTGGGCTTCAACACGTTCATGAGAGACAACTGCAGTTTTGCTTTCACGGATGATTATCCTGTTCTTCCTCAAATTAAAATAAAATCCACTGCCTTGTAATTTTCTTTTTTGAAACAAATTCTACCTTCTGGTATAATTGATTAAACTGATAATTATTTGGTGGGCAACTTCTCTGCACCAAACACCTTTCTAGATCCCAGGAACGCACTTGTGAATGAAAATTAAGCGTTCTCTTCCCTCATTAAACATGTTCTAGTGTAGAGGCAATGAAAAAATGAGTCAACAAGCAAATAAAGAAGATAATACTGAGAGGGAAAGACATTAACCAGGTAGTGCATCAAAAGTGCCCCAGGGAAATGGAATACTGCTTTAGAGAAAGTGGTTGTCACATTCCTCTCTTAAGCTGCTGCATAGCACAGGGAGATAAGCTCAGTGCTTTGTGACCACCTAGAGGGGGGGAGAGGGAGGGTGGGAGGGAGTCTCAAGAGGGAGGGGATATGGGGATATATGAATACATATAGCTGATTCACTTTGTTGTACAGTAGGAACTAACACAACATTGTAAAGCAATTATACTCCAATAAAGATGAAAAAAATAAAAAGAACGTCATCAGGAATGGTTTGGCCTGCCAGAGATCCAGTGGAAGCCATCAAATCTGCACAAAAGTAGGCATAAAAAACCAGTGGCATAAGATGAGGGTGCAGTGGTTGCAGGGCCAGATGTTTTTAGGAATACAATACAATGGGAAGCCAATGAGGATTTAAGCGGGGAGCATCATCATTTGCTTTGGGGAAAAAAAAGCCTTTTTTTTCCCCCCATGAATATTTTGTTTCTATTTGTCTACCCTGAACCACTTCCTCTACACTTCCCTACCCTCCCAACTCAGTGTTATTCCTCTTCATGTTAAAAATTCTCAGCTCTTTAAACAGTTTTAGTTTTCTTGTATGCTGTGGTTCCCTGGCCCCTATTATTTTGACCATACTCTGGACTCTATGTATTTGTCCAGATCCCAGAATTAAACACTTTATTTTGCGTTTAAATGTGATCTAATCAATGTAGGTAAAGGGAGCCTGTCAACTGATTTAGGTGAGTACTGAATTTTTAAATTCTTTTTACCAGCAAAACCTGTTATGTTCCTGACTTTTGCTGAGTCAGTGCTTAGTTAATTTGGAATATGGCGAAGCATGATTGTTTTAACATATTTCATTCTTATGGAATTGAGTTCTTGAATCAGAATACAGGAAGTTTGTATCTTTTTCAGGTTTAAATGCTGTCTTGTTGGTATCATCAAGTCTTTTTATCCTAATTACCTCTCTCTTTAACAGTGTCTAGGTTTGTATAAATTGCCTTTCAGAAATTGCCACAATTAAAAATTAAATGTGAATGATTATGAAATCTCTGAGTGAACTTTACAAATTACGACTAGAATTCTGGCACTGTCAACGTGACACATATAATTCCATTTTCCAAGAATTCTTCAAAATTCTTTCATGCTTTTTCATATCAGATACTCTAGAAGGAGGAAGGAAGAAGGAAAGGAAAGGCGGAAGGAAAGAAAGGAGGAAGGAAAGAAAGGGAAAGAATTCATAACCAGAATGCATAACCAGTCCTTTTGTTAACTTGGATTTACAGCAGTATACATGTGGAGCCTGGAGCTGAGGAATAGGTTTGAAATCAGTAGAGGAGTCTGTGAGACGTATTTCCTACCTATGCTGAGAAAGAGTTATGTTTGCATTATAAGACATCTAAAAATAGGATAAGTAAGTGTAGTTGAAAAACATCTGTCAAAAAGTATGCTACACATGAGACCCAGTTTCTTAAAAAAATTAGTATTAGAGCCTACCCACTCCAGCAAACAAGTGAGACAGTCTAGGATATCACATTGATTGTGGCTGTGGGCACCCCAGATTTTCTACAAGTCTCTGGGATGCAGTGATATTACTAAAGAAAGTGCATACATTTGTGCCAAATCATAACATGTAGAATACTGTGTTGGGCTCTATTAGAATTAGTTTTCTATTGTATTTGGCTATAACCTAATCATAGAAATTTTTGGTTACTTTTGAGAACTACTGTTTCCTATCTGAAAGAATAGTTCTCTGTTTTTTGCCAAAGTAACCAGACAAGAAAACAGTTATTCCTGAGGTATCACTGTCTGTAGAAAGGCGAAGATGATATGAATACTTTCAAAATGTGAAAGTGAGAAAAAGGTGACTAGTAGTGTTTAGAGTGGAAAGAGTGTTTTAAGTCTGGCTTAGTGTCTATCCAATAAATATCCTCAGCCTTAATACTTGCTACCAAGACTGTAAGTTTGCTTGGAACAGCAGTGTGCCCATATTAGAAAAAAACTAATTTTGCAGCTGCCTTGCAGCTATGGGTAGTCGTGTGACCCAGCCTTAGTCAGTGAGATGTAAGCAGAAGTCAGTTGGATTGGGATGCTGGAAGTGCTATTGCTGTCCTGTTTCAAAATTTTTAAAAAGACAGTTTGAGCTGGCATGCATTATTTCTGTGCCTTTGTCTATTTTTCCCCTAGAATGTGAATTTGCGACTGAAACACCTTATAATCCTGAGTCAAAAAGTAGGAAGAGGCAAGCAACAAAATAAGGACGATGGAGCAGACAGAGAGGTTGTGTGGGCATTATTGGTCTAAAGAAACTGCTGAGCAGCCTGGGGCTACTATCTCTGGACTTCTTGTTTGGTGAACAAAATGAGACCATATTAGAATAGGGGTTTTTTTTTACATGTAGATGAATGCAGTCCTAACTGGTTGAGAAATCTGACCACAAAAATGAATAAATTTGACTTTTACAGGAAATCTCTTTTATGAGATTTAGATTAAGCTGAGCCAAGTAAATGTCCAAAATGGCTTGTATGATCAACAAAACCTTCAAATAAATGTCATCAAGTAAAATATATCATGTTTCTATTTCTGTGGATTCCTCACACTAGGCCAAAAGTATTTGTTGAATTTAACTCTCTTCTTAGTGAATATCACATAAGTTCATATCAAGGTGCACAAATAGAACTGTTCCGTGGCTTTTTAAAAAACTTTTCATGCAGGCATACGTGTGTACACACACACACACACACACACACACACACACACACACACACACACACACACACACACACACACACACTAGGCATCTCCTGCAAACCAAGACCCTGAAACATAGTGTTCTCTTCTCTTTTCCTTCCAAGTCCTTCAGGTGGAAGTACAGTTATGGGCTTTTGGCTGTTTGCCTACCTTTTTAGTGCAAATTACCTTGAAGATGAGAGCCCTTAATCATAATGGATTTAGCCTGCCCTGCTATACAATGCTGACAACTCATGTCTTATTAATGACTATTTCAAGCATCCATTTCTGTATATCTTGTCTAACATGACAGGAAAACATACCAGTAAATCTTTACTCCTCCATTTATCACAGGTTTTGACAACAGGGGTGTGAGCAAAGGCAGAGACGTGGAGTTGAAGGAGATGTTGCTGCTGCCCCACAGCTTACACCACAGAGTCTCCCATCTTGAAATCACAGGTAACTGTCTATTTTACCATTGCTAAACAGATACACCAGTGTTTTAAAAACTGCCCGTGTGGTCAACAGCAATTAATTCTACCATATCCATCATGAGTAGAATGATCAAAGTCCATGTTTCATAAGGCCTGACTACAAAGGAAAATCATGTAGACATGGTTCTTATATTAGGGATCTTCCACCATCATGATAGAATATTGTCTCTATAAGCCTTTGAAATTCCATAGAAAACTTTAAAATAATTCTCGTCTGTTCCTTTTAGCAAGATTACTAGCAGTGTTTATTGATTCTTAGCAAGATGAATCTCTGTAACACCCATGGATATTTCTGTCTAGTACAATAGTGGTGTGTTGACGATTGCTGAAGATTTTTTTTTTTTTGTCAAGCCAGAAATTTGAGGGATCGACTTCTCTCCTCTTATCTGTCACCTATTCCCACCCACCCTTTTATAAACATGTCTTTCTTTCTCTCTGTCTCCCCTGTCCTCCTCCTCACGGTATTTTGAATTTTAAATTTCACTTCATTCTCATCACTCTTACCTTACTTTAAACCAGCATCATCATTCTCTAACTTATCCTTAGTAGCTTTCTAATTGACCTCCTGGCTTTTATTCTTAATGGTTCTCTAATTTTCTTTTCCATACTTACAACATGCTAATCTTGTTTTTTAATTAATGAACTGTTTTTAGAGCGGTTTTAAATTTACAGAACAAATGAGCAGATAATGGAATTTCCATACACCACCTGCTCGTCCAACACTCACATAGTTTTCACAATTATGAACATCTGGTATTAGTATGTGATACAGTTTTTACAATTAATGATATAAGACTGCTTCACTATTATTAACTGAAGTCAATAGTTTATATTAAGGTTCAGTCTTTGTGTTGTATAGTTCTGTGTGTTTTCACAAATGCATAATGTCGTGTATTCACCATTACAGTATTATCCAGAATACTGCCCTAGAAGTTCCCAGTGCTTCACCTGTTTATCCCCCATCCTCATCCTGAGCCCCTGGCAATTTTATTATCTCTATAGTTTTTCCTTTTCAAGAATGTTATATAGTTGGAATCAGATAGTATATTGCCTTTTGGGACCATCTTCCTTCATTTAGCAATGTGTGTTTAAGGTTCCTCAACATCTCTTAGTGGCTTGATAGTTCTCTTATTTTAATCACCGAGTAATATTCCATTATATGGATGTTTCAGTTTGTTGATTCATTTTATCTACTGAAGGACATCTTGGTTGCTCCCAGTTTTTAGTGATTATGAATAAAACTGATATAAATAGGTTTTTGTTTTGAAATCAACTAGGTAAATACCTAGGACTACGATTGCTGGATCATATGGTAAAAATATGCTTAGGTTTGGAAGAAACTGTTACAGAGTCTAAACTAGTACTGCTTGCCGCCGCATGACAGGCCAATAATTGAGAGACGAATTGTTGAGGCAAGGAATAATGACTTTATTCTATTCGGAAAGCCGGCTAACCAGGAAGATGGTGGGCTCATGCCCCCAAAGAACCATCTTGCCTGAGTTAGAATTCAGGCCCCTTTTATACTAAAAGGGGAGGGAGTAAAGTCAGACACTTCCTGATTCCCAACAGCCTCTGGAGGGGATGTGTTAATTTCTTCCTCCCTGCAGTCATTCACAGGTGGGCCTGGTAGGATGTTTCCTGTGAGCTAAACAAAGGTATTTTAGCTTAATGCTCATTACTGGGAAAGTAGAGTTCCCAGAGATGGGCCATTGTGTATAATTTAAGCTTATAGGCAACGTCCCTTTAGTGATTAACTTGTGATAGAATACAAAATGTTCTTCCCTATTACAAAACTGCCAAACTTTGCAAAGCAGCTGTACCATTTTGCATTCCCACCAGCAATGAATGAGAGCTCTTATGGCTCCACATCCTTGCAAACATTGGATATTGTCAGTGTTTTGGATTTTAGCCATCTAGTAGGAGTGTAGTGGTATCTTATTGTTGTTTTAATTTGCAATTCCTAATGACACATCATGTCTAGCATCTTTTCATATGCTTATTTGCTATATGTATATCTTTTGGGTTTAGGTGTCTATTCAGGTCTTCTGTCCATTTTTGATGGGGTTGTTTGATTCCTTATTGCTGAGTTGTAAGAATTCTTTGTATACTTTGGTTACAAGTCCTTTATCAGATACATATTTTGCAAATATTGTCTTTCATAGAGCAGAAGTTTGTATTTTAATAAATTCCAACCTTTCAATTTTTTCCTTTCATGGATTGTACTTGTGAGGCTGCATCTAAAATCTCATTGCCAAAATCAAGGTCACCTAGATTTTTTTTCCTATATTTTCTCCTAGTAGTTGTAGAGTTTACAGTTTTGCACTTTAAATTTAGTTCTATGATCCATTTTGAGTTAATTATGAAAGATGAAATTAGTGAAAGATCTAAGCTCTGTGTTTAGATTTTTTTTTTTAACATATGGGTGTACAACTCTTCTAGCACCATTTTTTGGAAAGAGTATCTTTTTATCTTTTCTCTACTGAATTGTTTTCGTTCCTTTGGCAAAGATCAATTGACTCTATGTAGGTGCATCTATTTTGGGGCTCTTCACTGTGTTACATTGATCTGGCCTCTCCCGTTGCGGAGCACAGGCTCCAAACGCACAGGCTCAGCGGCCATGGCTCATGGGCCCAGCCGCTTCACGGCATGTGGGATCCTCCCAGACAGGGGCACGAACCCGTGTCCCCTGCATCGGCAGGTGGACTCTCAACCACTGTGCCACCAGGGAAGCTCACATTGATCTATTTATCTATTCTTCCACCAGTGCCACATTATCTTGATTACTGTAGCATCATATTAAGTCTTAAAGTTGAATAGTGTCAGTCCTCTATGTTCTCCTTCTCCTTTCTTCCTCTTCTCTTCTTCTTTCTCCTCCGCCTACCCCTCCTCCTCCTCCTCCTGCTTCTCCTCCTGCAACTTTGCTATAATTGGTTATTAGCTCCTGGAGGCTTTGTTGTTGTCATTGTTGTTGTTAATTCTTTGGTATTTTCTAGATAGAGAATCATGTATCTGTGAACAAAAGCAGTTTTACTTAATCTTTCCTAATCTGTATATCTTTTACTTCATTTTCTTGTCTTATTGTATTAGCTAGGACTGCCATATGATACTGAAGAGGAGTGGTGAAAGAAGACATTATTGCCTTGTTCCTGATATTAGAGGAAAAGCATCTGTTTCATACCATTAACTAGTGTTTGCTGTAGGTTTTCTGTGAATTTTCTTTATCAAGTTGAGGAAGTTCCCCTCTATTCCTTACTTGTGAAAGTTTTAATCATGAATAGATATTGAATTTTGTCAAATATTTTTCTGCATCTAATGATATGATCATATCATTTTTCTTCTTTATCCTATTGATCACATTAATTGATTTTCGTATGTTGAACCAGGCTTACATACCTAGAATAAATCACTCTGGGGGCATGGTGTATAATTATTTTTACACATGATTGGATTCAGCTTGCTAAGATTTTGTTGAGAATTTTTGCATCTATGTTCATGAGAAATATTGCCTTATAGTTTTGCTTTCCTGTAATAGCTTTGGTTTTGGTATTAGGATAGTGCTGGACTCATAGAATGACTAAGAAATTGTCAATTATTCATCTGTACTCTGGAAGAGAGTGCATAAAATTGGTATTATTCCTTCCTTAAGTGTTTGACAGAATTCACCAGTGAACCGATCTGGGTAGTGCTTTCTTTTTAAGAATGTTATCAATTATTGATTAAATTTGTTGAATATATATATACCTATTTAGATTATCTGTTCCTCCTATGAGTTTTGGTCATTTGTGTCTCTCTAAGAATTGGTACATTTCCTGTAAGTTTTCAAATTTGTAGGCATAGAGTTGTTCATCGTATGTTATTATAACATTATAACCATTTTAATGTCCAGGTTATCAGTAGTGATGACCATTCTTTCATTTCTGATATTAATTATTTCTGTCCTCTCATTTTTCCTTGGATGGTCTGGCTAGAATTCTGTAAATTTTACTGATCTTTTTAAAAAATAGCTTTTGGTTTTGTTTATTTTCTCTATTGAGTTCCTGCTTTCAATTATTGATTACTGTTGTAAATTATTATTATTATTATTTGCTTGCTTTAGGCTTACATTGCTCGTTTTTTCCCCCCTATTTTCCTAAAGTGGAAGTTTAGATTATTGATTTTAGGTCTTTCTTCTTCTGTAATATATCAGTTTTATAGATTCCCCTCTAAGCATTACATTTACTATAGCCCACAAATTTTGATGTTGTATTTTCATTTTTGTTTAATTCAAAACATTTAAAAAGTTTTCTTAAGACTTCTTCTTTGACCTATGTGTTATTAAGAGCAATGTTGTGTAATATCCGAGTATTTTGGAATTTTCCTGCTATCATTCTATTACTGATTTCTAGTTTAATTCCATTGTAGTCTGAGAGCATGTTTTGTATGATTTCTATTCTCTTAAATTTGTTAAGGTGTATTTCATAGTTTTGAATGTGTTGCGTCTTTGTTAATATTCCATGTGAGTTTGAGAAGAATGTTTATTCTACTGTTGTTTGATATTGAAAAGATCAATTTGATTGTTGGTGCTGTTCAGATCAACTCTGTTCTCACTCATTTTCTAACTGCTATATCTGTCAATTACTGATAGAGGGGTGTGGAAATCTCCAATTATCATAGTGGATTCATCTATTTCTCCTTGAAGTTCTATCAGTTTTTGCCCTCATGTATTTTGACACTCTATTTTTTGAAGTGTGTACATGTGAAGAACAATTATGTTGTAGAGAATTGACCTCTTTATAATGCCCCCTTGTACCCCTGTTGATTTTCCATGCTCTGGAGTCTGCTTTGTCTGCAATTAATATAGCTATTCTTGATTAATGTTAGCATGGTATATCTTTCTCCATCCCCTTACTTTTAATCATCTGTGTTTTCATATTTAAAATTATTTTCTTCCAAATACCATTTACTTGAGGATTTTTAAATCCATTCTGCCAATTTCTATCTTTTTTTAGTTTTTCTTGATATAGGTGCATTAATATCTACCATGTTTGCTGTCATTTTCAATTCATTGCTCTTTTTCTTTTTTATGTTCCCTCTTTTCTGCCTTCTCTGATTTTGACTGAACATTTTATATGATTCTATTTTATCTTCTCTATTAGCATGTTATTTCTACTTTAAAATATTTTTTTTTAGTGGCTGCACTAGAATTTGCAATATACATTTACAACTAATCTAAATCCACTTGCAAATAACACTGTACTACTTCATGTGTAGTGTAGTTATCTTATAATAGAGTATTCCTAATTCCTCCTTCCTGATCCGTATAACATTATTGTCATTCATTTCACTAATCTATATGCTATAATCATCCAATACATTGTTGCTAATTTTGCTTTGAACAAACATCTATCTGTTACATTAAAAATAAGAAAAAAATAATCACTTTTATTTTACCTTCAGTTATTCCTTTCCTTACACTTTTCCTTTCTTTGTGTAGATCCAGGTTTCAGACATTTATTGTTTTCCTACTCTCTGAGGATTTTAACATTTTCTTTCAGGGTAGGTCTACTGTTGACAAATTCTCTTGGCCTTTGTTTGGGAAAGTCTATTTCTCCTTTACATCTGAAGGATAATTTCACTGGATACAGATTTCTAGGTTGATGGTTTTTCCTTTCAACACTAAGTATTTCACTCTGCTCTCTTCTTGCTCTCATGGCTTCTAACAAGAAGTCCAGTGTAATTCTTTTCCTTGTTCCTCCATAGGTTAAAATTTTATCAAAATTTTTTTTCCACTCCTCTTGCTTTGTTGAACGTCTTCTCTTTGTCTTTGGTTTTCTGCAGTTTCCACATGACATCTCTCAGTATAGATTTTTGCTATTTATCCTGCTTGGTGTTTTCTGAGCTTTCTGGATTTCTGGTTTGGTGTGTCATTAATTTTAGAGAATTCTCAGCCATCATTAATTCAAATCGTTCTTGTGCCCCTTTCTCTCTCCTCCTTCTCCTATTCACATTACGTATATGTTACACCTTTTGTAATTATCCCACAGTTCTTGGATATTCCTTTTTTTAAGTCTTTTTATCACTGATTTTCATTTTGGAAAGTAACTATTGTTATCACTTCAATATCACTGATTCTTTCCTTGGCTGTGTCTTGTATATTGGAGCAGTCATTCTTCCTTTCTGTTACAGCATTTTAAACTTCTTGCATTTCCTTTTGATTCTCTCTTTGACCTTCAAATTTTCTACTTATATTACTCATCTGTTCTTTCATGTTGTCTACACTTTCCATTAAAGTCATTAACATAATTATCATAGTTTTTAAAAATTCCCTGTTTGATATTTCTAAAATCTGTTTTATATCTGAGCTCTGGTTCTGATGTGTGCTTTGTCTCCTCAGACCATTTTTCTTGCCTTGTAACATGGCTTGTAATTTTGTATTGAAAGCTGGATATGATGTGTCAGGTAATAGGAACTTTAGAGTGAAGAGGTATTAGGCTTTTAGTGTGAAGTTTTGTGATAATCAGGCCAGAAGCTAGGTTGTGTTTAATATTTCTGTAGATGAACATGACAGAGGATTCAGTTTCCTCTAACTTCCTTGTTTGTTTCCTCCCCTATTGTTTTTCTCTATGAACTTAAATAGAACCTGTGTCTTGCAAGCCTCTGGATTTTAATCCACTGTCATTATTGATTATATATCTCAGTTTTTAGAGCACCTCAGTCTCTGGGCTGTAACCTTCAGAAACACATTTTAGCCCTTTTTTTCTACCTCTCTAGACAAGAAGTCTAGTGTGACTTGGTATTGGATAATTGTGCTTCCCCCAAGTCAGATGAGGCTCTGGTAGAGTAGTTGTTTCTGGAGGACAGGTCTTTGTTACAGAGAACCGCTGAATGTATTTCAGAATGGTAGCTTTTGCCCTCCCCTTCCTCCTGCTTGGAACAGAAGGGAATTTTGTGCATATATTCACTTTAAGGATTTGCCTGGGTTCCTGTAAAACCCACAAAAGTGTGGAAGTTCCACAAAGACCAAGCCCCCAGAACTTTTTCTTAATTTTAAAAGCATTTGATAAGTTAGGAAACGTATTTGCAACATGTATAATACTGAAATTATTTTATAAAAAACACTAACAAAATAACAATCATAAATGAAAATTAGGACAAAAGACATGAATAAGAAATTCACCGAAAAGATGCATATCTCAATGTATTTTAAAAGGTCACTCTTACCCTAATTTTTTGTTGTTGTTGTGGTAAGAGCACTTAACATGAGATCTACCCTCTTGACAGACTTTTAATTGTGCAATATAGTAGTGTTAACTGCAGGCACAAAGCTGTACAGCCAATCTCTAGGATCTGTTCATTTGCATAACAAATTTTATACCCATTGATTAGCAACTTTCCATTTTCCCATCTCCCTAGAGGCAATAACTGATAGGAGCACTTAAATGATAATTTTGATGAAGGCTGAGTATGGACTAGCTTGAGGGTTAAAAATATCAGAATATACTCCTGGAAGTTCTAACTCTCAGGTTAGTCCATATTCAGCCTTCAGCAATTCATCAAAATTACCATTTAAGTGTTCCTATCAATTACTGTCTTCAGGGGCTTCTGCTCCTGGTTAGTTGATGTTGGCTGTGATTCTCTGTATTCTCTTTTCTCCCCAGATTTTGGGGTAGTGGTTTGCCCTGTGACATCAATTCCCTAAAGGACCTGAAAAGTCACTGATTTTCAGTTTGTTCAGCAATTTTTGTTGTTGTGAGGATGCGAGTGATGACTTCCCAAGCTCTTTACATGTTGGAGCTGAAAGCGGAAGTCCTAATTTGTTTTAATCTAATAATTCTTTCATGATAGCTTTATTGAGATATAATTCACATATCATACAATTGACCCTTTTGTAGTGTACAATTTCATAGTTTTTCTTATGTATTTACAGATATGTGCAACCATCACTATAATCAATTTTAGAACATTTTTCATCCCCTCAAAAAGAAAGCCCATTATCCTTTAGCTATCACCCCACTACCACTATCCTCCAAACCTAAACAGCTAATAACATACTTTTTTCTGCCTTTGTAGATTTGCTTACTTTGGACATTTCATATGAATGAAATTATATATGTGGTCTTTTATGACTGTCTTCTTTCACTTAACATTTTTAAGATTCATCCATGTTGTAACACGTACAGTCCTTCATTCTTTTTATGGATAATAAAATAATAATAGGCAAAAATATGGAATAATATTCCATAATATGGATATGCCACATTTTGTTTATTCATCAGTTGATGGGCATTTGAATTGTCACCATCTTTTGATTACTATGAACTACACTTCTATAAATATTTGTGCAGAAGTGTACAATTGTGGACATGTGTTTTCAGTTCTCTTAGGTACATACCTAGGAGTGGAATTTCTGGGTCATATGGTAACTCTATATGTAACCTTTTGAGGAACTACCAGAGTGTTATCCTAAATGGCTGTGCCATTTTCCGTGCCTACCAATTCCAATTTCTCCACACCCTCACCAAACTTTATCTGACATTTTTTTTGTTATAGTCATCATAGTAGGTATGAAATGATATTTCATTGAGGCTTTTATTTGTATTTCCCTCATTGCTAATGATGTTGAGCATCTTTTCATGTGTGAATTAGCCATTTGCATTGTGTTTGGAAATATCTGTTCATAACCTTTGCCCATTTTTATTTGGCTATTTGTCTTTTTATTATTAAGTTGTAATGGCTTTATACATAGTTTAGATAAAAGTTTCATATAAGCTATATTATTTATAAATATTTTCACCTACTCTGTGGCTTGTCCACAATTCCATTTATAATAGCATTAAGAAAAAGAAAATAATTCGAAATAAATTTAGCAAAAAAGCGTAAAACACATACTCTGAGAACTATGAAACAGGGTTAAAGAATTAAATGGAAAAACATCACATATTCATGGATGGACTTCTTAATAATGTCAAGATGCTAACACTTCCCAAACTGATTTACAGTTTCTACACAATCCCTATCAGAATCCCAGTTGGCTTTTAATAGATATTGACAGGCTGATTCTAAAAATCATCTGGAATTCCAGGAGACATAGAATAGTCAAAACAGTCTTGAAAAAGAAGAATGCAGTTGGAAGACTCACACTTCATGATTTCAAAACTTACTATAATGAAACAGTAATCAAGGCACTGTGGTACTGGCATAAGGATACACATATAGATTAGTGAAATAGAATTGAGTCCAAACTAACCCTATGTGTCTGTGGTCAACTGATTATTGGCAAGGGTGCCAAGACCATTCAATGGGGGGAAGATAGTCTTTTCGACAAATGGTGCTGGGACAAATAGATAGCCACATGCAAAAGGATGAAATCGGACACTCACTTCACACCATATACAAAATTGACTCAAAATGGATCAGAGTTTTAAATGTAAGAGATAAATCTCTAGAACTCTTAGTAGAAAACAGGGGTAAATCTTTATGACCTTGGATTTGCCAATGGATTCTTATGTGTGATACCAAAAGCACAAGCAACAAAAGAAAAAAACAGATAAACTGAACTTCATCAGATGTTCCAATCTTTTTGAAAGGAAAATCGGATAAGGTTACTCTCTAGCTTAATATTTTTCAATAGAACTCTATTACCTTGAGATTAGAGCCCAAACTTCTAAGCATATCATATATGCTTTTTCACTTAAAAATGCAAACTAAAGAATTAAATTTAATGTAAAATAATATCTATCTACATCTCTGTTTACATATTGATATCTATTTAACTACCGTGTTTGGGTAGTTATGCAGGCAAGAGTTACATTGTCATTGACTTATATACTTACTTACAGAAATATTTATTACTTACAAAGTTTACTTATACATTCAGTACAAAAATTCATGTGGCCCCCAACTTATGTAAATAAATATAACAATAGCTGTATAATCTTTTTTTTTCCCTTACAGTCTTACATTATCCTGCTGGCTCCATTGATGAGACGTTAGTCTTGTAGACTAGATTTTTTTGAGAACTGTGTTTCATGCTCTACGTTCCCCTTTTATAAAGTCCCTGACTCTGGAAATATTTAGTATTTGCCGTAGGGAGCTCAAACACAGAAAAGCTGTGAGTGTACTCCTGGGATTATCACTGAAGTAAGCACTCTGAATCTATAAATCTACGTCCCTCTAAGCTAACCCGTAGTAGATCAAAGCAATAACAACATGAAAGAGACAAGGAGAAGATGGTTATTTGTGGTTTACTGATGTTTTTGTCATACTGTTATTCATTTCAACAATGCTTGACTAACTTTGTATTCATATTTTTAAAGAATTACTATATATAGTATTATAATTATTCCTGTGTATAAAAATATACTGCCTTCTTTTGTAGAGCTTACAGTCTAGTGGAAGAGAAAATCTAGATGACCTTTGGCATGGCAAAATTTTTAGTTGCAACGCCAAAAACACAGTGCATGAAAGAAATAATGGATAAGTTGGACTTCCCCAAGATTAAAAACGTTTGCACTGCAAAAGATATTGTCAAGAGGATAAGCAGATAAGCCACAGATGAGGAGAAAGTATTTGTAAAACATAGCTGATAAAAGACTATTATTATCCAAAGTATGTAAAGAACTCTTCAGAGTCAACAATAAGCAAATAACCCCATTTAAAAATGAGCAAGAGATGTGGATACCTCACCAATGAAGATATAGAGATGGCAGATAAACATATGAAAACATGCTCCCCATCATATGTCATTAGAGAAATGCAAATTAAAACAATAGGAGATTCTACTATACCCCTATCAGAATAGCCAAAATCCAGGACCCTGGCAGTTAAATGCTGGTGAGGATGTCGAGCAACAGGAGCTCTCATTCATTGCTAGTGGGAATGTAAACTGGTACAGCCACATCGTAGGAAAGTTTGACAGTTTTAATAAAATAAATCATAGTGTTACCATACAATTCAGCAGTTGTGCTCCTTAGGATTTACCCAAAGAGTTGAAAACTTACATCCATACAAAAATCTTCACATGGATGTTTATAGCAGCTCCATTTATACCTGCCAAACCTTGGAAGCAACCAACGTGTCCTTCAGTAGGTGAATGGGTAAATAGACTAGTACGTCCAGATGACGGAATATTATTCCGTGCTAAAAAGAAATGAGCTTTCAGGCCATGAAAGGACATGGAGGAAACGTGAAGGTGTATTACTAAGTGAAAGAAGCCCATTTGAAGAGTCTACATAGTGTATGATTTCAATTATATGACATTCCGGAAAAGGCAAAATTATGGAGACAGGGAAAAGATCAGTGGTTGCCAGGGATTAGGGGGGAGAGAGAAATGAACAGGTGAAACACAGAGGATTTTTAGGGCATGAAACCATTCTGTATGATACTGTAATGGTGGATACATACCATTATATGTTTGGCAACACCCATAGAATATACAACATGAAGTATGAACTCTAATGTAAACTATGGACTTCGGGTGATAATAATGTTCCAGTGTAAGTTCATCAGTTATAACAAATGTACCACTCTGGTGAAGGATTTTGGTAGTGGGAGAGGCTGTGCACTTGCGGGGGTAGGAAGTATATGGAAACTCTCTGTATTTACTGCTCAGTTTTGCTGTAAACCTAAAACTTCTCTAAAAACGTTAAGTCTATTTAAAAGAACAAAACTACATTATGGTGGAATGTAGGCTTTGACTTTAATTAGCAGATCTAGAAAAGATGTGTTTTCTGGGTTTGCTGCAGATATTTTATGAAAGCTTTTGGTTTAGGTCATAGGTAATCATATTTGGAGTCATCTCATTTATAAAATTGGCAGGAGCAGGGAATTCCCTGGCAGTCCAGTGGTTAGGACTCCACGCTTCTGTTGCAGGGGGCACGGGTTAGATCCCTGGTGGGGGTACTAAGATCCTGCAAGCTGCATGGCGCGGCCAAACAAACAAGCAAAAACCCAAAAACCAGCAGGAGCAGAATTCAATTTGGTCTCTAGAACCAGAGATATAAATCTAGAAGAGTTGGCATTTATTGATGTTAGGGGAGTGAAAAAGAGAACATGTGAAATTCAAGGAAGTGGTATGGGAGGCTGTATTTTGATAATGACACATCTGCATTGAAAAGTAAAAGTGGGGATCCACCTGAAACTTAAATCAGATCCTCTTATGTGTCTTCTGTCACACCAAAGAGTAGAAAAAAATGATGATGGTCTGATAATTCTGGGAATAACCTTAACACTTGACTTAATTGTGGGCATTACAGGAAGTACCTGGTAAGGAGGCTGTCTCATTTTAAACATCCCATGAATGTTTGTTGGATGGGTGAATAATATATTTGAAGTATCTGTTAGCAGCAGAGTAGTAATATGTGAACAGATCTCAGGCTAGTAAATGATTAAAAGAAGTGAAAATATTGAATGTATATTTGTGTGTGAGAGAGAGATTTGAAGAGGGCATGTCTGTGCTGCAGCCACAAACGGTTTTACCTTCTATTTGCTGATATATTGATTTGAAGGAGTACTTACCAGAATTTCATGTGAGTAAATCTATGTGATTTGCATAAAGATATTAATAACCCAATTACATGGGATGGGTGATGGTGAGGAAGGAGAGATGAGATAAAAAATTTGAACAAGTAATTAAGATATTTACTATACTACCTATTAAGACTAGGGGATACTTGAAGACTTTTTGATAAGGGTTTGTGTATCTAGGTTGGATTTTAGGAATTAGACTAGTGCTGAACATTGCTCTGAAAATTAGACAGCAGAGGAATTTGAAGTTGGGTGTGATAGATAACTTTAAGAAGGAGAATTGATGCTGGACACTGAGGGAACAAAATCTTAATCATAATGTCACTAGGCATTTTCTTTAAGGAATTGACAGGGTGATTCTAAAATTGATATGGATCCTAGAATATTAAAAGGAATCTTGAAAAAGAAAAATTAAGTTGAAGAACTCACACTATCTGACTTCAAGACTAACTATAAATCTGTAGTAATCAAGATAGTGTGTAATTTGAATAGAGATTAACAAATAGATCAATGGAACAGAATAGAGAGCCAAGAATTAGAATGACATTTGATTTTCAATTAAGAGTTCAAAGAAATTAAATGCAGAAAGGGATGTCTTTTAAATAAATGGTGTTGCAGCAACTGGATATCCATATGGAAAAAAATGAACATAAAATAGTACCTGATATCCTACAAAAATTAGTTTGAGATGATGTATAGATGTAAGTGTAAAAGCTTAAAACATAAAAACTTGTAATAGAAGACATAGGTGAATATCTTCGGGATTGACGATAACAAAGTTTTCTTGGACAGGATAGAGAAAGCAATAACCATAAAAAAGAATAATTTAAACTTCATCAAAATTTTAAATTCTTGTCAAAAGATACCGTTAAAAGAATGAGTTAGAAATCCACAGATGGGAAAAAATATTTCCAACACAAATATATGAACGAAGGACTGGTACCCAGGATATAAAAAGAACTTCTACAACTCAATAATAAAAAGGTAAACAATCTAGTTAAAAGTGTGCAAAATGTTTGAACAGATACTTTACAAAAGAAGGTACACAAATTAGCACATGAAAAAGTGCTCAACATCACAATGAGATACCACTAGACATCCAGCAAATCTCATTGAATGACGCTCCTAAGATTTGTACATTTCTTTGCAGGTATATTTTACATCAAAATAAAATAACTGTGAATAAATATTGAACTCTAGTAGTTGGTGTTCACCCTGAGGTATTATATTTAGCAAACAGCATAGTGAGGGCTGCAACTTACTTAACACATACATCAAATAATAAAATGCATAGATAGTTTGAGGGGTGGAAATTTAGATAAATATGTGATGAAACAAGTTGAGTAAATGTTAATTGTAGAATCTAGGTGGTAGGTATATGCTCATGCACTGTAAAATTCTTTAACTTTTCTATATATTTGAATATTTTCATAATAAAATGTTGGAATATTAAAAAAAAAAATGTTGGAATATTATCAGACTGAATCGATGAAATGCCGGAATGACTGAAAAGTGCCAGGGAGGTTACATTTGTGTAACCTAAATAAATATGAACTTCTTAAGGCAATAATAATGTGTTGTAGGTTTTAAAATATATGTAGAATTATAGTATATGATAAGAAGAATACAGAAGGAGGAAGGAAGATAAGTGGAGTTAAAGGGTTCTAAGTTCCTTCACTGTCTGGAAATGTGAAAAGCTTAAATTTGGTAGACACTAATAAAACTGGAATATAAGTTTTAATCACCAAGGTAAGTGATCAAATATGAATTAAAGACAGTATAAATAAAAAGCTAATACAAGGGAAAATGTAATTATAAAAAATTGATTACTCAAAAAAAAAGGCAAGAAAGGAGAAACAGAACCATAAAAAACAAAGATTAAGACAACATTGTAAATCAACTATATTTCAATAAAATTTAAAAAAAAAACAAGTGAATGATGACAGAAATAAAAAAGAAAAACATGCAGATGGGTGGAAAAAACCAACTACTACAATTGTAGGTATAAATGCATATATATTAGTAATTATGGTAAATGTAAATAGATTAAATACTACAATTAAAAGATAAATATTGTTAGATTGGATTAAACAACAAAATCCAACTATGTGCTGCTTACAAGGACTTACTGTAAAGACAAGGATGCATAAAATTTGAAAGCAAAAGGATACTAAAAAGTTCACCCCAGAAAGAGATACAGTGAAGTTATACTAATATTAGTTAAAGTAAACTTTAAGGGAAGAGGTAATGTTAAAGATAAAAACAGGCATTTCATAGTATTGGGTGAATTCAGCAGGAAGAAATAATAAGACTAAACTTATATGCATCTAATATCATAGCCTTTAAACATACAAAGCAAAATCTGATGGAAATAGGAGGAAAAACAGAATAAAACCACAATTGCAGTAGGAGATTTTTTAAAAATCATTAAAGCCAGATTTGAATTTAAGGGTTACTAGCAAACCTTAAGTCCTGTGTAAAGTACATGAACCAAGACTATTTCATAATAGCTGTACCAATAAAGCTAAAATGTGCTACAGAGAATCAGAATTTTCTCTAAATTTGTGAGATTCCCTAATTTCTGGAATTTCTTTATCAAAAACCCTAGATTTACAAATGACTCCGTTAAAATGTTCCCCAAAAGATCTGTTGAATATTGCACAGCAGTCTTCTGTGAAGGACAGTATTAGGCTCCATTTTAAGCCACTTTGTAAAATCCATAGTCAAGTACCTTGATCTTGATTGTCCATCAGTACAATTTCACTACAATAAAACATGCGGACATTATGGCAACTAAATTATATAATGGAGACTCCTTTACCACGCTGTGACTCAAGGATGGCTTGGGCACAAATCTGCCCAATCTTACCTACCTGTATTTCCTACAGTAACTTCATTACTTCTAAAAATAATAAGAAAATTAAAAATGTATTAGCAACCTCTGTGTGGCAGATACCATGCCAGTAGGCACTGGAGGGATAAATAATCTCAAATAGTCATTCAGAACTTTAGAGGGGCATTCATAATTGACACTCAAAGTATTCATAATTGACACTCAGTAAAAGTATATTGAATGAATAAACTGCGGCTTAATAGAGGATGCTTTATAAATGATAGTTGAATGGAATTGTATTGGACAAAATGAAGTATGCAGGTAATATATCTATTGTTTACAAAGATGAGTGTGTATACTTCGTACCTTAGCAGAAGATTTCACTTTGGCCCAGACATGAAAATTGCTGAAAACCTAGGAGGCAAATTACAAAGTGAAAGTCTCTTGTGCCTTTTAGATTGATTGAATGATTGGTTCCTTTCTTCATTCGGCAAATATTTATTTATTGTGTACTGTACTGTGTATCAGGGACTGTGTTAATAATTTAGAGGTCAGAGACCAAGACTGACAAAGCTCTAGCCCCCTAGCTTTTATAAGTTCATGCTTTAGTTTGGGAAACTAATACTTTTTAAAAAACACCCTATCTACTTAAACCAATTAATTATTTAGTTGTAACTGTAATAGTGCTATAAAGAGGTATAGGGTTGGATAAGTTATTTATAACAAGGGATCCTAACCTAGTCTTGGTGGTGATGGCAGGGAGTGTGGTGTGTGTGTGTCATAGAATGCTTATTAAAGACAGTGTTTGAGCCACGGCCTGATGGTAAATTCAGTGAAGTATAAGTGTCTGGCCATGTATCTCAGACTGAGGGAAGAGCCTATGTGGGAAAGACTTCTCCCTTCCTTAACAAATACAATATGCCTCATAAATTAAGCCAAATGTGGCTAGAGTGAAGTGGAAAGGACTGTATCCAGATCATGCAAAGCCTTTAAGAAATGTCAAGGATTTTTTTCTTTATCCCCAGAGAATAGGAAAGTCTCCGAAAGAATTTAAACAAGGGAGTGAAAGAATTTTTTAAAGATTATTCTAGATTGAGTCAGGGCAAGATTTGATGCAGGGAGGCCATTGGCAGAAACTAACCATAATGCAGGAAAAATTCCCTAATGACCTGGACCAGCATGATAAATGGGGAAAGTGAGAAACGTGGTTTCATTTATCGAGGAGAAAGAAATTTTCCTCTACCCTTCTAGGTTCTTCTGGCTGGTCTAAGAATGAAATTGACATACGACAGATTAACAGGAGAAAATCAAAACCAAGTTTAATAACATGTATACATGGGAGAGACCCAGGAAAACTGAGTAGCTCACTAAAATGGCTGAAAGACTTCCCTTAAATACCATCTTCAGCTAAAGACAAAAGAGGATGTTTCAGGTAGTGGTTTGGGACTTCAAATGGGAGGGAAGCAGTTGACATGGAGATAGAAAAGCAAATGTTTGGTAAACAAAAGTGTGCTGGGCCATGCAGAGACCATGGGACACAGACTGGACTCTGATTTGTAGGCCCTGCCCGAGTTTCCTCCACCACACCTAGCGTATATTCTTTGCAGATAACTCTCATGATAGCTGTGTTCTGGGAACAGGCACTTTATCTAAATTCTTTTAGGCAGTTAGTGGGGTGGGTCAAAGTTTCTTTCTGAGTCTTTGGGGCCTCCATTGTTTTCCATTTGAAAAAATTCACACGCCAAGAAAACATTTTGGGGTGGCCAGTTTTGCTCCCCTGAACATTCAAGGAGTATTTAGTATATGAAATGGAAAAAAAAAACCTGGTTCTTGATTGGATATGAGGGGAGAGAAGAGGGAGAAGGCATGGCTAGAGCCCTAGTTTATCTAATTACATGTGGTGGTGCCCTTCTTTGAGATTCTAAGAAATGGAAGAGGAGCAGGTGGCAGGAGGAAGCTGATGTTCAGTGTGAGCTGCCTATGAAACTTCCAAGCAGAGATGGTGGCAGTTACTGTCTAAAACCCAAAGGAAAGATGTGGGCAAGAAAGAAGAAGTTGATAGATAGATGGCATTGCCTAAGAGTAAATATAGAAATAAAGCAAGTTTAGTTCTAAACTTTGAGGAACTCTCTTATCTAAAGATCACTTAGAAAAGATGAGCAGGCAGACACAGAATTAATGTGGTATTTGTAGCAGGAAAACCTATGGGTATGGTATCATCTAAGGCAAGGGGAGAATGTTTTGAGAATAACAGTATTCCTCAGAATGAAATCTTTTCATTGTATTTGAAGAACATTTGCTTAGTGTTCTCTTTGAAATGCTAATGTTACCTCACTCTGCTTGGAGTGATGGTTTGGTTACTGCAGGTGATAGGAAATAAAATCCTTGCGAACTGGTGACTTCATATTGCTAAGAGTGCATGGTGCCAAATCTATTGTAGAATAACATTTATCTCTTGAATCTTATAATTTCGGATGTCTTCATTTAATTCACTGTTGTATTAGAAGTTAATATGACTTGTCAGTGCATTACTGTATTCACAGTGAAAAGAATTCTTTCTGACATTAAGTATGAGCATCTGAAAGTCTGAATGTGTTTGAAATCATGCATAAATACAAGTATTACACAATCAGTTACTTATATAGGAAATTCTCATTCACTCTCCCATTCAGCAAATATTTCTTAATTGGCTAATATATGCCAGCAGTTGCTAAATGCTGGGGATGTCAAGAAAAGATCTTGAAACACAGTTCTTTTAAACCATCACACTCCTGGGGAAAGTGTATATGTGGTGAAGAGGAGGGGTTGAACCTGACAAGATAGGTCAGAGCTGGGTTGTGAGGCATTTTCAGTACAAAGCTTAAAACTACAGTTTAAGGTAACCAAATAATTAATGAGGAAAATTTCTTCTTTATAGACAATTTCAACCTAATAAATTAAGAAGAAATGATAAAATATCACGAGTTTGCTTGTGATACCTCATGCATTAATAGATCTAGGTAACGTAAAAAAGAGATAAGCCATTCTTATGTAAGCATATTAGATAACCTATGAAATTTTCTTGCCTAAAATATTAAATCTAAAACAGATCAAACCTCTATATCTGATCACCAATGTATAGGTAATACATAGCAAACAAATAAACATGATAAGCAATATCATGGAAATGCAATTCAGAAAAACTCAGAGCAAACAATACATTTTCTTCACCAAAAACTGTCAAGTGAAAGAAAAATGCACAAGTTAAGAGCTGGCAGTTTAAGTTTTATTGGGGACCTTACTGAGGACTATAGCCCAGGAGACAGCCTTTCAGTGGGTCTGAGGGAACTGCTGCAAAGGGGTATGGGACAGGCCAGTTTATATATGACTTTTGGCTAGGAAAAATGTGCAGTCAGGCATACATCTTGGTAAAAGACTACTGCTATTCACAAAGAACAGATAATTCAAGTTAATGACTTTAGTGCTTTTCTACATATGGGGAGATGGAAGAATCAGCGTTCATTACAATTCTTCCTGAGATTATATGTCTTTTGTGCAAAGCACAGAGTGCCTTATCCTGTTTTTCATCCTAAATTCCTCTCAGAGTGCTCTGTTGATCAGCGACTACAGGGGCTGGTGATTTAGTCCCTGTGGAACAGGATGGTAAGCAGCATTCTTTGTTTTTCTTTGTTTTACACTTCCACAACAACGATGAAACAAAGAAACAAGGAGTGGACATCCACAGAGTAAGAGAGGCTTGAAAGATAAAGAACAAGTTGCAATTTATGGTTCCTATCTAGACTTTGATTGGAACTGTAAAATAAAAATGTGTAAGACAAGGAGGGACTTCGTGATTATTGCTCCACTTGTTGCTACTAAAAAATTATAGTTAATTTTTAAGCATGATAATTTTTTTTTTTTTTTTTGTGGTACGTGGGCCTCCCACTGTTGTGGCCTCTCCCGTTGCGGAGCGCAGGCTCTGGCCGCG
>NC_041222.1:31507332-31563754 GCF_002837175.3 Physeter macrocephalus
GCGCAGGCTCTGGACGCGCAGGCTCAGCGGCCATGGCTCACGGGCCTAGCCGCTCCACGGCATGTGGGATCTTCCTGGACCAGGACACAAACCTGTGTCCCCTGCATCGGCAGGCGGACTCTCAACCACTGCGCCACCAGGGAAGCCCCATGAAAATGTTTTGTAATTCGGTTTCTAAAAAAGGAAAGAGTTTCTTATACACTTCAGAGTTGAAATGATATGATGCCTGGAGTTTGCTTTAATATAATCAGGGATGGGATACAGATGAAAATAAGTTGGTTGTGAATTGTGAACTGTTAAAACTGGTTGATGGATACATGAGTTTATTATTTCCATTACTTTCCTATAGGTTTCAAAATTTCCATTATAAAAAGTAAAAAATAAAATTCTTAATCATAGGGAAAGGAAGAAGGAAAGGGGGTAGCAATTTCTGATGGCAGGAACCTGAAATTATTGAAGAGGCTATTGTAAAAATGTGGGTAAGATATGACAAGGGATTAAGCCAAGGCTTTAATGATGGATATGTTCATGAGAAAGAGTTTACAGTGCTTTCAATTAGAATCACTTGGATGTGGTAGGTGAGAGGACTCTAAAGTTTGAATCTTGGGCAATTTGATGATGAGATTAATCAAACAGTTTGCAGAGAAGCAAATGTTCCAGGGCCCATAAAGAATTACTTTTAATAATGTAATAAATTTGAGATTCCAGTAGGATATCCAGGGAGAGCTTTTCAACAGGAAGTTGTTGATATAAGGCCAAAACTGAGGAGAGTTATGGGAGCTAGACAGCATTCAAATTAAAGAAAAGTTTACCAAGTTGATTTGGAGGAGTCAACACAGCTCCCCTAGCACCCCCTCCACATGCCTCCACACCTTCTCTGTCACCAACCCCTTCCTTCAAGCCTATTCCCATGTGGAGCAAAATGTTATCTACTGAGTATGCTAGTTGTTTTTCTTTTTCTTTTCTTCCAGAAACTGCTAGGTTGGTTTTATTATGTGAAGTGATTCTGTGAAGTGAGAACATATAGGGACAGTTTGGAAAGGTTAGAGTGAGAGAAGATAAAGAATCACTTTTCTTATGAGCAACTATGAAAAGAAATGTTTTGATGAAAATAGGGGAAAGATGTGGCAGCCACTGAAGGAATGGAAACTTGAGGATGAGCTAGAGATGATTAAAGGGAATTTTACTCTTATCTCTTCATCAAAACAAACAAGCAAGCAAAGATGTGTTACTCATCAATGCTTTGGGGTTAGATTTGTGTCTGACTTTTTATGCCAGGTTGTGCTGATGTAGGCTTTAAGGGCAGAGTGCCATTAGGATCCTGTTTTACATGGGGGTTCTATAATGGGTACCTTCAGGGTGAATTGAGGGGAGGGTTGTTGTGGGGGGGGAGAGATGCATTTGTATAAAGAGTGTTTTATGCTGAATTTTGGCTCCATTTTTATTACTATTTTTATGTGCTATAAAGAGGAAGATAGGTTCTACCAAATTTTGTACGTTAAGAAAATTTTTAAAAACGTGGAACAATTGTAAGATAATGAATGTTGGTATAAGACTTCCAGCAGGAACATGGCAATATCTGTTGAAGATTCCACAGAAGCATCAGACAGGGGACCATTATGGATAGACAGTTGTGTTCTGGAGACTGGAATCATGCAAAAAAATATGATTTGTAGTTGGTCATGTTTGCAATAACAATTATGAAATATATTACACTACTTTTTGTAGACCAAAAAGTAAATGAGGTGGTGTTTATACAAATATTTGATACAGTCAGTGCTTGATAGATATGATTATCATCAATATCATTGTCAGCACGTTTGCCATAAATCATAAAAACCAAGTTGAGAGAGAAAAGTAGACTCAAGAAACACCGTATGGACAGGAGCAGCCTCGGTGGCTGAAGCTTGCTGTGCTGCTTGGGTAGGATGCACTGCTCTTTCAGTCACCTTCCCTAGGATTGACAGCTGTAGATTCTACCTCCTGTGATTAGATACCTTCAGTTATCTCCAGTGGGGATGACGGAATAGGAAGACCCATGTAATGTTGACAGAAATTATCTTTAAAAAGAGCAGTTTATGGTAGTAGGACACATAATTTGGTATGCAAAGAGAAATATCAGCCTGCAAGTATATTAAGTAGTAACAGAGGAAGGCTCAAAGAATGAGGAGAGTAGGGTATAAGTAATTCTGAAGAAGCACAGCCTTATCACTCATGGGGCATGGTAATTTGAGATAGTGTCAGATGATAGCTAAGAAGGAGGACATTACTGAAATTGCCTTTGATGGGGTTCAAGGCAGGCTGCCCCAGAATATGCCACTTTGGCATGTGGATTATTTTGAGCTAAAGACAATCAAGGTCCAACGAACTCAAGAAGAGCTTTTTACCTCCCCCTTAACTGCCTAAAAGAATTTGGATAGGGAGCCTATACCAGGAAGAGAGTATTACCAAAGATAACTTTTTTTTTTTTTAACATCAGAAAGAATTCTTCACATGGTAAACATTTGTTTATCAAACATTTGCTCTTATCATCTTCCTGTGAATTGTCTTTCTCCCCTTTGAAGTCCCAGACTCCTACCCACTTCTCCTTCGCTCAGGCGGGCATCTAAACCTCAGTAGCCTGACTGTTGGAGAGAGACTTATGTTTTTATGGAATTTCCATATGTACAAAATTACATTTGTTTTTTTCTCCTGTTAATCTGGTTTATGTCAATTTAATTATTAGGCCATCCCAAAAACCTAGAAGGGAAGAAGGGAAAAGTCTTCCTCTCCATAGCTTCATAATTAAAATATGGGAAGATTGACACATTTCTACTGGTCAAAAGAGGTTGGGGTTTCACATTAGATTCTCATAAAACAACTAATACAAATATTGTCAAGGCTAATTCTTAGAATAATATTTTCAGTAACAGTGGAGCATATTTTAGTACAGATGATCTCAAGATGATAAGCTACATGGGTTTTCTTTTGTATCTCCACAGTGTTTCCAATACAATAAAAATATAATGGACAAAGATTTTTAAGTTAATGAAGCAGAATGGTGATCTGAAAGGAAATTGATTGGAACCCCTTCTTGATATATCTCTGTCACTAAGCAGCCTTTTGACATGGAAAAAATTCCTTTATTAGGAAAATAAGTATATTAAGCCAGATCTTTTCTAAGTTCTGACTCATGGTTCCAAGAGGAATTGTTTTAAATTAGATGTAAACAAGGACTGATGCACACACACATACACAACAACAAAACAAAACAAAACAAAACACCAAAGCTTGAGCACATTTTCCCTGTGAAAATGAGCCATTGTAAATAAAACATTGAATTTTTACACTGAGGCAGAATAGTCTATGTCATAAACAATGTATTTCTCCCGTGGATACTGCATGGCTTTGCCCAGGTCCCCTCTTCTGGCCGATGCACTCATCTTCTAGTTCCTTGGAATGTTTGCTGCTAACAGCTCACAGCTGCCTCCCTTACTGGGCATTGCCCTTGGCTGTAGGTACCGGCTCACCCAGGGGTATGGGCCCTCACAGGGAGCTGCCCAAGGCAGAAAATCGGCTGCTATGGGGATAAAGGCTAGAACTCTTGACTCATTTGACACAACTCTTAGGAGCCATTCCATCCTTGGAGCTTCCCAGGATGGGTGGATGCCCCAGCTACAGCTGCATTGCAGGTCAGCTTCTCCTACTGCCTAGTTCCGCTATCCTAGCCTTTCTTACAATTGTAACTCTCAAGAGTACTTCCCTGCTTAATCTTCTGCTTGCAATTCTCCATCTCAGTATTTGTTTCCAGGGAACAGTCTGAGACACAATGTATCAAATGTACCTGTTTATCCACCTGAACAGTGTATATCTGACAATGGACTTCAGGCTCTTTCTTGGATTCTTGAATGACCTTGTATGTACGTCATTCCTTATGTTATTAGAAACAATGGTTAGTAGAGCCTTGAACCATCTCAGAGGAGACAATACTTTAAATTATAGCCTTCAACCTGGGTTTGGTGAAAATATGTTCAAGTCCTTTCCTTTTGGACCAAGTGTGTGGTCTTGGACATGGGATAAAGCTGGGGCTTGAGAACTTCATGATTAGATGCTTCCCTCTGCCACAATATGTTAGAATAATGGAGAGAGGCATGCTTTTTAAATAAGTTTTCCTTAATTCTCATATGTGATGGAAAATTGTATACCAAACCTAAAGGCCTAAAAGTCTTCTTTCATAGATGAAAGTGGAGAAACTTTTAAAAAAGTGTGTGAGGAAGAGAAAGAAAAATTTCCAGAGCTTCAGAAACAAAACAAAACAAAGCAACTGCTGTCAACTTTCTGGTAATAGAAGGAATCCCTTTTCCTCATAAATTGTCTGGGGGCAAATATCATTATCATTCACTAGTTTGTTTGCTCTAATTTAATTTTTACTTCTTTTGGAGTGAAACGTTTTCTTAACTGTAAGGTAAGAGAGATGAGGGAAAAACAAAAGTAAATTTTGTACCTAAAAAGTGAGCATATGCAACACTTATAAATATGTTTTTAAATGTTTACATTTTCCTATATGGCTATCTCATAACAGATGCAACAGTATTGTTCAAACTTTTAGGTTCTCAACAGTCATATAAGACATTTGAGTAGAATGTGGTTGAATGTGAAGAAATATTCTGAGAGCCAGGATGAATTGCATTATAGTAATAAGAGCCTTTTAGTATGGGTATGAAGTCAAATGAGAAAACACTCTCTTTTAATTTGGGTTATTATCCTAAATCTAATTTATTTTCTATTTTGGTCATTTAGAATAAAACCAGGTATACTTACTGTTTTTAACACTTTGTTTCTAAATGTTGCTATGAACTTTGAAACTTTTCAAAATTCCAATTACCCTTCTACAGCAATCACAAAGCTATTCCGTGCAAGAGGTAGCCAGCTCCTCAGTGATTGAAAAGCACCTCTGGAGGTATGGAGACTGGGGCCAGAGAACACCAAGGAGCTGTTTAGCAGGAACCCTCCTGGTATCCTCTCCCAATGCCTATTTTCCTTGTGACAGAATTAGTTTATTTTACCCTTTCCTCTTTTCACCTTTGGCCCCATTACTTTCCCATATTAGCTCTATTTCTTTTTTCCTGGGTTAAAAAAAGAGGAGAGATTGACTGGGCAAAATAAACCATGTTGTCCAAGATTGACACGGTGAAAATCTTGGTTTAAGGTTACTTAGCATTTGGCTATGAAATAGAATCACAGACAAAAGCATATGAAAATACACCTTTCATTAAATAGTCCCAGAAAGCTCTAATTACTATGCAGTAATTTACTCATTCCATATGGGTCTGTCCTATATGTTTCCAGTCAAGCAAGATCAGGGCTCAATTTCAAGCCACACACAGTTAGAGATAGAAGGCAGGAGGCAAGTCTGCTGTTTTAAGCAGAATATCTGTAAAAGTTCTATTTTGACCCTGTGTTGCTTTAGAGATCTCTGTATCTGCTGTCTCCGAACCACACCTCCTGTTTCTGGTGCACAGTGTGATGTACACCTTTTAACAGCCTCACTCTATTATAAATAACCAAGGATACTCTGTGCACAAAAAGCTATTAAGGGTGACTATCTTATCTAGATGGCAGGAGATCAGTGGGTGGAACCATTGCTAAAACACTCCCCACGTTCAGGGACAGGGTGCATTTGTACCCTTACTGATCAAATCCAGAGAGTAAAGTGACGTTTTTCTGTAAAATATGTCTGTCTCTTTTGTTTCTAAGTTATAGGAGCAGCAGCCACACCCCAGAGGATTCCAGCAAATTGCACTGTTTGTGCACAAAAAGCTGCTTAGAATGAAGGGTTAGCCTTTTCCATCATAAAAACATTATATGTGATTGGCATATCAGAAAGTGGTCAATCAGCAGACAGTTATATAGAGATGTTTTTCATCTCTAGTAACAGCAGGATGCTAACGGGAGAGTTAAGGTGAAAAGGAAAAAAAAAATACATTGATTTGTTGACAGAAGCCTAGCAGCTGTCACAGTAAAACATGGTTCTCTTGCACTTAATCAATGTCAGTCTCCAGCCCAATCGTTTTGTAGCCCAGATGAGAAGCAATGAAGAGGAACACCTTCATAAGCATGAAGCTTGCTAGATGGGGTTCAATGAAGTGTGTCTTTAAGCTTAGGCACTCAGAATGTGATGCATGACCCAAAGCTAATCAGAAACGCTTAACCCTTTGGAAGGAGGCAGCAATTATTTGCCTGCTTCCTTTTTTTTTTAAAGATAGAAAATACATTCCCCACTCCATCTACAATTTTAAGATACCTTGTGTCTGTTTTGACATGCAATTCTTTTTCTTGCTGGATAAGGTGAGGCATTGTCATTAATCACGGTTCCCATCTTAAAGTGTAGGGCGCTATTTTAAATGCATCTCATTTCTCAGAAAGACAGTATAGGAACAGTGACTAATTTCACTACTGATTTTTCATGGCTTCTTTCTCTGTGAATGTTTACTTTATCAAATGGTGCCTTTATTATTAGTGTCTCTGGCCCAAGGATAATGGCTTGTGTCCCTGCAAATCCAGACCAGTTTAAGGACCTAAGTCATATTTCATATAGAATGATATTTAATTTCATGTGATTTTCCCTTTCTGCTGTCCAGTGGGGAAGATGCCCTGAGAAACAGAATGCCAGCGAGAGGCTTAAAAGGAGAGAAATGCCCAGCAAAGCTTGGGTCTTCCAGCTTGCGCAGCCTCTGCACACCACTGCTTCAGCAGTGCCCCGAGAAGCTGAGTCATCAGGGCTTATATTTTTTTTCCAGTTCTTACAGAAATAGGATTCAGAAATAAGTTGTGGTGGAGGGAGTTGGTTGGGAGTGGGGCCTGAACTATCTGGGGGAAAACAAAACCTTACTTCCTTACTTGATGTGAAATTCCAAAGACAGAAATCTGTCTTTTGGGTCATTTTTCACTTTAGATGCTTTCAGAAATAATCTGTGAGATAAGAGAGCGAGAGGGAGGGAGACTAAAGTCCTTGGTATCTAGTGTGGGATGTGAAAAAAATTATTCAGTAGAGATTAAGAAGCATAAGAATCCTACCTAGTAACTTATGTTTGAGATTGACAGGAAAAAAATTTAAAAACAGACAAGATATTAAAATGAGCTTTTATTTTTAAGATAATTATATATTCCTAGGCTTTTTGCTAACAAAGTTATTTTAATTTCACAATTCAGTTTAATGGGCAGATTATAATGGTGAGAATCTGGAAGTTTTATACCAGATTTCCCACTAGTCAGGCAGGTATAACACTAGGATCAAGGCCTTCACGAATGAGAGTTCAGTTATTCCTCCTGTTAAAAGATAAACTGAGGCATATTAAATATTTTAAGAGTTTATTTGAGCAAAACTTGATTTGAATGAAGCAGCACCAAATTGGAAGTCGTTCAGAGGGCTCCACGGACCAGAGCTCATGAAAAGATATTTATAGAGAAGATGGAGAAGCAAAGCAAGGACATTATTTGATTGGCTTGCCTTAAGTGGTTGCCTTATTTGGGAAGGCCTAGTTGGTCGTCTGTGATTACTTGTCCTTGGTTTTGATTTCTTGACTTTGAGGCATTTCAGGCGTAGGTTTGGGTGTGTAGGCAGACTCCTAGGATATTAGAACCACCTCATTCTAATGGCCTCTTTGTTTAATTAACACTCCCAAAGTCAAATTGACATCACTTCCACATTTTGTGAGAGTTTGGGGTCTAACATACAGAAATCACAATTTGACTAGTAAAACAAAACCAAAAATAAAATTTAAAAATAGGCTGGAGGACCAAACAGATTTTATGTGCCTATGCACATGGATAGTATTGCATCAAAGCAAACAAATATGTGACCGTCACTGTGGCGAGGAGTATTCTCAAGTTTTTTAGTGAGCTAGAATAAACCAAGGAAATATGTTGTTTAGTACCACTTTTTACAAATTCAAGATATGTAAAAAGGCATTGATGTTTTTTAATTTATGTGCTGTCATCATTTTTTCTTCCTGATTTTGTTGTTTTTATTATTATGCATATAAACAGCATTTAAAATACTTTCACAGGTTTGCTTATGAACTCTCTCTCTCTAACCCATGTTTACTTCATAAATTCTTAAAGTTACTCATAATAGTAAATTCTTCTGTAACAAACATGTTTAGGAGCATAAGAATGGAGATTGTGGAGAGAGAATATACTGATAAATTCCTAATGCTCTTTTCCCTTACCAAGATTTTGACCAACTTCTCTTACGCAAAATATCCAAATCCAAAGGATTTATCATCTTCCAAGTTAGACGGAGTTAGAGAGGGCAGGTGCACAGTAACCCCTGCTGTGCTGTGAGGCCATCCTTACCCCCAGCATGTTCCATTAGCTTACTCATACATTTGCACCTTAATGAGGTGTTAGGGGTTTTGTTTTGCATATCTGATGCTTCTTTAATGCTGGAGCTTTTGTCTCCAAAAGACTTTGTGGAAAATCTTTCTTTGCCTTCATCAGCACTACTTCAATACTTCTGGGATCATAGGTGTTAGATTCTCTTTAGTATCAATTAGTCAGAGCCTAGTATCAACATACATTGATTGATAGCTACTGGGAGTTCAACTTGGATAAAGGTGGGTCATTTACATTGTCTGAACACAATTAGACAAGTATCTTTAAGTGCTTTTCCCTAATGAGAAGCGTTAGATACCTTAAGTGATGGCAAAAACCCACTGCCTAAATGAATGAGGCAATTATTACACATACAGCTGCCAGTGAGGTGGTGGGAATCCCGAATGAAATGGGAACCGCAGGCCTAGGTACTTGAATAAATATTTCTGTGATGTTTGTCCGTGAAAAATGTCAAACATACACAAAAGTAGAGAGAATAGTAAACAACCAGACACCCATCCTCTAGATTTAATAATGGTTACTATTTGGCTATATTTGCTTTATATATCACACACACACACACACACACACACACACACACACACACACATACATACATACATATGTGAGTGCATCTCTATATATTTTATATATATAGGTAGCAAAATATATATATTTGCTAAAATATATTAAGATAAATTACAGAACATATGTGTTTTGAAATAACTACAGCATTGTGACTGTTGTGTGTTCATTTGGCTTATTTTGTTAGTTATGTGAGAGACACCTGAAGTGTCTGAGACAATATACCGAGTAAACGTTAAGAATCTTAAATGTCATTTTTGTTGTGGTGACATCCTTTATTTTTCATTTAAGAATATAGTTTCGTAATTGTATTAGTCGTTAAAGGAAAATATTGTTGAAAATGCAAATACTCATTCTGCACAAATTGAAGTATTCCTGGCAAGCCCTTGGATAGATGTATTCCTGTTAAATTTATGGAATACAAGGATGTGAGGATGGTATTTAATGAAGGCATACTAAAGCTTGGACTTGGTAGCCTCTTTAGTTACAAGGGAATTTTCAAAAACTTTAGAAGGATGACTTAGAGATACCTGGAAAGGGTACAGCATCTCTTTGCCTCCTGAGGTACATAGACTCTAGAATTAGGATTTAGGCTTAAAATTGTCCTGGACCTTTAGGAATAAAAACACTATGCAAGCACAGTCACACTGGGATTCACTGCAGAAAATTACAGTCAGCTCTCAGTACCTGTGGGTTCCACATCTGCAGATTCGACCCACTGTGGATCAAAAATATTTGGAAAAGAAAAATTCCAGAAAGTTCCAAAAAGCAAAATGGAATTTGCCACGTGCTGGCAACTCTTTACATAGCATTTACATTGTGTTTACAGCTATTTGCATGGCATTTACATTGTATTAGGTGTTATAAGTAATCTAGAAATGATTTAAAGTATATGGGAGGATCCTGAGAGACAACTCTATTAATAGAAACTGTTAATTCCCATGGAGTTATCAGCTGTATTTGCGTCTGACTTGGTGACTATGCTTATCTTTGTCTTAATCTTTCCTGGGTTCTAGATCGTACTCTAACTTCCTTTCTACTTGATTTGACATCCTGATTTTTTTTTTGAATTTTTGAATTTTATTTTATTTTTTTATACAGCAGGTTCTTATTAGTTATCCATTTTATACGTATTAGTGTATGCATGTCAATCCCAATCTCCCAGTTCATCCCACCACCACCACCCCCCGCCACTTTCCCCGCTTGGTGTCCATACGTTTGTGACATCCCGATTTTATTCTTGTCCCGATTTTATTCTTGTCTGTGGCCAAGACAAATTCCCTTCAGTATTTACAGCCTTCTCTGCATATCTGCACTCAAGTCTGCTCTTTCCTAGAATGATGCTCAGTGGTAAATGTAATACTGTTTTCTTACATATATCCACTAAGTTTTTATTTTAAAAATACTTTTCCATGTCGTCTGCTTACCTCCTGGCTGAGCTGTAAGGCTTGCCGTTGACCAGTTTTATCGAGCCCCTTTGCTGGAGGTATCACAGTGCAGGAGAAAGACGACGGATGTGGGTGGGCGTGGGCTATTGATTATGTGTTCAGTTTACACCCCTGAGCCGTGAGCTGGCATCATGCTGAGCTCAGGTTTCTCCAAGGGCAGTGTCGTTAATATAGTTGAATTAAGTGAGATAAAGCATCTAGCACAGAGCTTACCTAGCACGTAGTCGGTGTTTTCCCCTCTTCTGCCTGCCAGAGAAAGAGGGAGAAGGAAGGAGGAAAGGAGAGAAGAGAGAGAATCTGTGTGTGAAGGGATTTTTCAGATTCAATTTAGAAGAGATCATGTCCTTTCACAGCTGTTCATATTCTCTCATTGAATTCAGCTCATGCCTTTAGCTCTACCTAGCTGTTGAGGGAAACGCCAGGGACAGCTGCCTTCAGCAGTTTGATCACAATGAGATTTAGATGTGTGATTGCTGTGCCATAGAGGTCCTACTAACTTCCAATAGGGCTAACGCAGCAGGGGGCCTAAATCCTCGGTTTGGCAACATCTCTAAATGAGACTCTGAAACTTGGAAAAGGAAAGTCCACGTGTCCACTGCAATCAATAAACAATTTCTGAATATCTGCAATTGACACATGGGTAGGCTCTGAGAAGGTGGCAAAAATGACGCACGTGGAGACCATATTTCTTTCCACTCAATACATACAACCCACACCCCTGAAAGCAGCCACTTTCTGGAAGAATGGTGGTCTAAGTTCTGATTTATTTACAAAGTCTGATCTGCTCATTTATAGATGGTGTTTTCCTGGGGACTGACTACTCAAGCAACATATTAAAGAGTCTTCTTACATAATAGTCACATCTATTTGCTCCTAGTTCTTTTTATATTTTACTTAAGGAAAGGCAAGGGGAATGGCTCCCAAATGGTCTCAGTTGACAGCAATTTTTGTCCATTTGCACATGAAAGCATGTGGAATGAACCAGACGTGGAGGGAGAGAGGCACTCAGGCCCATGGAGCCAGCAAGAGAGCACGGTCCCCATGCTAATGGGAGAAATGATAAGAAATCAGGTTTACTAATTCTTTTCATGGAGGTGTTATTAAAAGGAAGCGTCACAGATTTTTAGTTATTTGGTCACCTCTACATGCAAAGCATTTGGAAGGTAATTCTGGATGTTATTTGATCAATGAAAAGTGATGAATCATCGCACTTCAATAATACATGTGTTACAGGAATGATAAATGAGCAAGTGATTTGTGCCTGGGTAATGAAAGGAAGTGCAAACGATGCAGATGTGGCTTAGCTCTGGATGTGAAAATTAACTAGGAAGGCACATTTGTCAGAAAATTCTCACTTAGAGTTTTATTTATTTCCCTTTCCTTCACTCCTCATCTGTCTTTTCTCAATGCTTAATTAACTGCCCAAGCTATTTACGTAGCTAAGATCAAGTGTACAGAAACATAACTGATAAGAACTTTTTCTCTTTTTTTTCTGTGTTTTAATTTTTTTGTTGTTGTTGTTGCAAGTGCAGTAGGTGAAGCCCTTCTTTATTTCTGGGTTTTATCACAAAGTAAATCAAGTTCTCTGAAATTCTAGGACACGGCTCCTTGAAGAACAAAGCCCAAGTCCTTAGGGAAAGTCAGGCTCTACTTATGGTCCCATCTCTGAGCATAACCTCTAGAACAATGGGTTTTTCCAGTTTCATAAGTCCTTGAGTGCTTAATTTCAGGGGGATCTGTGTTTCTTTACAAGGTTTGAAGGAGAAGTTCTGCAGGACTCTGACAACACCAAGTTTCATGTTCACGATAGCAAACCTCATGCCAATACAGTTTCGGGGTCCAATTCCAGAAAGCAGGTATGTGTAAGGATTTATGCTCTCCTTGTTCTTCTTATTGAACCTTTCAGGACGGAGCCCCTCAGGCTCTGGCCAGAGGTCTGGGTCTTGTCTCACTGTGGCTTCCCCTTTGTCTTTGGATGTGGGGTATCTTTTTTGGTGAGTTCCAGTGTCTACCTGTCGATGATTGTTCAGAAGTTAGTTGTGATTCCGGTGCTCTCGCAAGAGGGAGAGAGCTCACGTCTTTCTCTTTTGCCATCTTGAACCAATCCCCTGTGTTTTAATTTTTGTACAAATGTTTTATTACTTTCTATGCCGTTTTACGTTTTATGATTAGTTCTTATTTAAAATTTCTTTCATTTGAATGTGAAAATTCTTTACATGCAGCATTGAGTATACCTTGGTTTGTGATTTATTTTATAATTACTATGTAATAAAATTAGAATTCTGAATTATTTCAGAATAAATGTTGGATTTCCTAATCCACTTTTGCCAAGTGAAAATTCATTTATGAGCTACTTATTTCATCAGTAGCTGATGAGAAGAGATCAATGGGAGATGTCTTTGACCTGAAAAGAGTAAAAAGCAAGGGTCCAATCAGTGTATATCCTGTGTAAAATATAATTAAAGCATGTTTCTGGAATTATTTGGAGAACAGTTCCCTTGAAAATCAAGCACATTGTGTTTGAAAAAAATCAAGGGTTCTTTGTGATGTGTTTTTTTTTCCCCCCTGTCTTGTTTGATACAGCTCATGGTAGATAAGAAAAGAGAAATGTACTGTATCTTTCCTAGGGTAGGATTCCAAATGTTGTATGGGCAGAATAATAACTTTGAATCAGTTTAGGTTGCCCTTTCCCTCTCTCCTACCTCAGAGGTAGTCCTTAAACTATATAAAGCAGTTGGTCTGGAGTCCATTAAGAATTCATTATATATCAACTGTGCACACTCTCTGTTGCTATAGGGTGAGGAAAACTTACTGCAAATTACAGTATATGGTTTTATTAGCTTCCTGTGGCTGCTGTAACAAATTGCCACAAACTTCATGGCTTAAAACATAGAAATTTATACTCTCACAGTTCTGGAGGCCAGGGTCTATAATTAAGGTGTGCCAGCAGGGCCATGCTCCTTCTCCAGACTCTAGCAGAGGACCTTGCTTTGCGTCCAACAGCTTCTGGTGGTTCCAGGTGTTCTTTGGCTTGTGGATGTATCACTTCAATCTCTGCTTCTGTCATCATATGGCCTTCTCCTCTTTTCTCTGTATGTCTCTCCTCTGTGTGTCTCTCATAAGGACACTTAGTGCATTGAGGTCCCACCTGGATAAACCAGGATGATCTCATCTCAAGGCCCTTAACTTAGTTACAGCTTCAAGATCCTTTATGTAAATGAGGTAACATTCATAGCCTCCAGGACTTAGAACATGGACATATCTTTTGGGGACCACCATTTAACCCTTGAAGATGGCTTGGATGGAGGCTGCTGAGAAACAATGAGATGAGACTTGATGTAGTAGAAGTACAGTTTTCCACTTTGTGGAGCTTTCCTGAGATTTTAATTTGGATGTTTTATTTCAGCATGACTCTTTTCCAGCTTGTCTGCATTCTTTTCCCATGCCAGTAAAGATTTTCCCTGCTGGTAGAATAGCTAGAATAGTGCCTGCTACATAGTATGTGTATGATGAACAGTTCTTCATCATGAATGAGTAAATGAGCTGTCCCTTCTATAAGTTTTATTATGGAAGCAATATGTGAGTTTTGAAAGTTTTCCAAATATGGTTTGGAATTATAATATTGAAACTGCTTTTAGGAGCATATATCTCCCCTATACTCTGTCACTTTTCCTAATGTGATATGCCCTACCAAGTAAGGGTCACTTCTCTAGAAAATTTGAAGTCAGTGGATCTTTTAGATCAGGAGCGTGGCATGCTAAATCCACACTTAAAGATTGTACCATAAGACAGATCTAACATTTAGTGCATCCTAAGCTATCAACAATGTGGGGTACAAGAAGGGTTTGAGAAAATGTGGGCATCAATTAGGAGGGCCATGGGCAACTTGGTGAGGATTCTGCTTGTAGAAATCTGATGATTTGATTCCAGAGAGCAGGACGACCAGGTGGATTATGTTGTTTAGCTTCCTTTTTACCAAAATGGAAGTTACACTTTTTCTGTCCTTCTTTTATTGTAAAGATATTATTACAATACCTTTATATACATAAACATAGGGACAAAAAAATTCTAGATACTCTGCAACTCAGATATAAATTTGTGCATACCTAAGTGGACAGTTTTATAAGGGCAGTTGAAGGTCTTTGACCTGGAGGAAAAGTTGGATTCAGATGAAGGAGAAAACTGAGTCTTCCTTTCGTTGTGGTAGCAGGGCTAAGCGTAAGTGGTAGTGAGTCAAAAATTAATCCTGAGATCAAAAGCCAAAGAGAGTAGGAAGAGCCGAGGAACTGTGTTGAGAGGACGAAGAAAAAGTGGTTTAGGGTGGGTGCTTTTGGATGGTACCAACAGGTGGCCGTGATTGCAGACCTGATGGACAGGGGAACTGGAAAGTGTCAGACAGGGGTGACTAGTAGGGGAGTTGGAGGAAGATTCCCTAAAGCAAAGAAAGTGTTAAAGCAGTAATTTAATCATGCTATGATTAACATGGCAACACATTACACAACAGTAATATCCATAGTATTATATATTTTATTACTTTCTGATTTATAGCCTGACCACTTCTTTAAAAAGTTTTAAAAAGTTTGAGGGCTTCCCTGGTGGCGCAGTGGTTGAGAGTCCGCCTGCCGATGCAGGGGACACGAGTTCGTGCCCCGGTCCGGGAAGATCCCACATGCGGCAGAGCGGCTGGGCCCGGGAGCCATGGCCGCTGAGCCTGCGCGTCCGGAGCCTGTGCTCCGCAATGGGAGAGGCCACAACAGTGAGAGGCCCGCATACCACAAAAAAACAAAAAACAAAAAACAACAACAAAAAAAGTTTGAGACAGCTTCCATACTAGAATCATATGCAAAACTGCACATTGGCCCAGACCGGCTCTGGTATCTAAGGCAGTGTTTCTCACTCTGAGGGAATGTAGTTGAACCTTGAGCTGATTCCAATGCACGTCCAGGGTCAAGAGCCACTACTCTGAGGTGGCACTTTTGAGTGGTAGCAGTGAGCAGTGTCAGGGATATGAATTGATTTGAGGAGCAGAATCTAATCTTGTGAGAAGTCATTGCAGAAATAGTTAAGGTCATTCAGGTTAGGCTTCAGTTTGAGGGAGCCATATTGGAGATCTGGACTCAGAGCCCCAGGTATGGGGCTAGTGAGACAGACCAGCCACACACAGTGCGGATTGGGTATAGTGGTAGCCCAGTGAGCCTCAGAGCACTAAAGTCACTCCAGACATAGGAGATTGCTTTTTGGCTTAGAGTGCTCATGGGTCAGAAGCATTCACCCATTGTCATGCTGGATTCTCATGGGTGCAGGAGCTACCAGGGTCAGACCTGTTAATGGCAGAACTTTGACACTTGTGCCTGGATAGGACAGGAGTTGGCAGGAAGAGACGCATCCGGAACTGGGACTTGTTCAGCTCCTCTTTTGTCTAGAGGATTAGTGGAGAATGTGATGTGATAGTTCAGGAGAGCCAGCCAGTGCCTGAGTTAGTTACCCTTTGCAGGGCAGGGTGGCTGCTGGTCACATAACAAGAATGGATGCATTTTCAAAGAATTAAAGCTGAAACTACCCTTTTAATCTCTAGGCCTAGAATCGTTGGCATTATCTTCAGTACCAACTACTTTAAATCCTAGATTTAGTCAGGTATTTGCTAAACCAAACTCACCTATTTTAGAACATATGGGACTAAAACATTTCCATTTGGATTACTTGTGTGTGTGTGTGCGTGCGTGTGTGCACATGTGTGCGTGTGCATGTGTGCGTACGTGCGTGTGTGTTTGTGCGGGGGGGAGGTGATGAAAGCGTGAAGGGTTTGGGAGAAAATAGCAAACTGCTTAGTGGATACAAACAGCAAAACCCCTTCATCATCATTAGTTAAAATACAAATAGGAGTTTGGTGAAATTAAGCTATTACAAGATGATTTCATGTTGCTTAAACCTAAAGGTAATTTAGATTAACGGCACACTCAAGATAAATTAGCTAATTGAGAGTCAAGGCCTTTTTTCTGATGTGGGACACTCACACTAAAGGGAATTTATAAATAGGAAAGCAAATCTCTTCAAAGAACAGATTTTACAGGACAGTAGCAGATTTCAGGTTCTGATGAACGAGGGAATGATATGGTATGGCTGTGGCACTCACATGTCTCCTTGCAGTGACAAAAAGTGGACGATGACAGGCCTTTAGCAGTGATTACTGCTGATGGGGTGAGGTAGGATCCCTAGCATTCAGAGCAGGCCAGGTCTCTGGCATCACTTTCGGCTTGCTGACTTTCAAACCTCATGGGTCGACATGGCCTGATGGGTCATCTCCAGCTCACGGTAATAGCAGTAATTTTCACTTTATTCATTTCTGTCTCTTGGCTGGAGATCGTTTAGCACATCTGTTATGAAGGCATTGGCCAGTTGCCGTCAGCTTTCGATGAAAAGAAGACTTTTGATTGTGACTAGCATTTTAAGCTCACATCTTCCTGTGACTTGATCAGTTATTTTCTGGGTTATTTTACATGTGACTTGGAATAGTTGATTCTTTCTTTTGGTCTTTCTCTTTTTTTTTTTTAACCTTTTCTCTGTCAGGAAATTTTCCTACCATGTAATACCATAATTAAGGGAAAATAATTCTGAACTGTTGGAAAAATATCAGCTGCTCCTTCTTTTGCATGGTAATGTCTAAAGCTGAGTATTGTACTTCCCATGGAAAATCTGAAAAGTTAAAAAGCACAGTGACCCATGATAAGTTCTGTCTCTAGAAAACATTTTCAGTCTTGCAGACCTACGTGGGTGAGCCTGGCTTTATAGGAATGCCCTCTTAATTGATTCACAAATTTCTCAAAGCAAATTCCCCAAAATTTCCCTTAGCAGTAATAGACTCCCGTGTGAATTTTTATGGAAAATGAATATTAGGGAGAATATATTAATGAAAAGAATTTTCCAAATGATGAGCAGTGATAAAATAATGCAAAAATATCTTCTCTTTGTTGGGTGCCCTCTCTCAGGTTCACCACCTTCTGGGTCACCAGTCTTGGCAACTCTGGTGTAAACATGAGTTCTTTCAGCCTTAATGTGGGCGTTCAAATGATGTGACACTGCCCTCGAGATGGGCTTTATAACTGGACCCTCTGTTCTGTTCTTATTGCCACCGTTCTGGTTCTGGTCCCTATCATCTGTTGCAGATACAGTTGCGATACTCCTAATCTCTTCTCTTTGCCATCTCTGCTTTACTCTGTCACCAGAGATATCTTTCTAAAACTTCAACTGGATCATTTCACAGTTTTCCTCAAAACAGTGAATAATTTCCAGTGCTCAAGTTAGGAATAAAAGTTAATTCACACAACAAGGAATGTGAGATCCCCTCAGGATTCTGAAAGTAACTTGATTTTTTTTTTTTTTTTTTTTGCGGTATGCGGGCCTCTCACTGTTGTGGCCTCTCCCGTTGCGGAGCACAGGCTCCGGACGCGCAGGCTCAGCGGCCATGGCTCACGGGCCCAACCGCTCCGCTGCATGTGGGATCTTCCCGGACCGGGGCACGAACCCGTATCCCCTGCATCGGCAGGCGGACTCTCAACCACTGCGCCACCAGGGAAGCCCTACTTGAATTTTTAAAAGCAGATTTAAAGAGGTAATTTAGGCTGAACATGCATATTTTAAGTCAATACAGAGAAAAAACATAATAAAAAAATCCATACATATTTGGTTTAACTTTATCTGAATATATACTAATAACTTTATCCAACAGTTTAAATATATTTTAATCATTTGGAGTAATTGAAAGAAAATATTACTTGGTCACCAGAAGAAGCCTATGCTGTTTAGAAAATTCACTATGAATATATTATAAATATAACATAGTTATATTTATAATTATGGAACTTAAAAAATCAGAAAACTTCTTCAAATGGTCAAAGCTTCTGAGTTTTATAAAATATGAAAATTTACTTTTAAAAATTGAGTAACATGAATGTTAATGAACATACATAACCACAGTATATTTATCAAAATTAGGAAATTAATATTACTGTAACGTTATTTTATATACTTCATTCAAATTTTTTCAGTTTTCCCATAAATAACATTTATCGGTAGGATCTAAACCAGGATTACATGCTGCATTTAGTTGATATATTTCTTTAGTATCCTTGACTCTATCAGTCATTTATTTTGGGACTACAGCAAATAAGACTGTCACAGTCTTTATGCCTCCACCCTTTGCCAAAACCTCCCCAAACCCTGAAGCCTTAAGAGGCTAAACTTAGATTTTAGAAGCCCATAGGAAATAACAACTTACCTAAATCTTGGACGTCCCAAAGAAACATCAGATTTCCCAGAGGTTTCCTCTCCATTATGCAACTCATGAAAAAATGCATTTTGGATCTCCTGAGGCTTCTCAGACAGCTAACTGGAATACTGGTAGTAAATGAGCAGATTTGCTGGAGCATGGTGCTATTACTTGCCAGCTTTTTCATTTCAACCTGGCTAGTGATCCTGCCAGATAGAGAGTCAGCATATAGCATTTGCCCCCTGCATTTGAGGAAAATCACCTCTGTATAATGTGCTAGGTCAAGTAACTGAGAAGGATTGTAGACATGAAGAAACAAGATGTAGAGGTAACTAAATCAAATTATCTGTAAGGAGAAATCATTGAAATTGTTCCCAAACTGTCATGTCTTAAGAAATAAAAACAAAAATTAGAGGATATTAGGGGTCTCGATCCTAAAGTAACTTTTGCCTCCACAAATTAGCATCTTGTTCTTAGCTATAGGACATTAGCAATGTCTATTCAAATATACATTCAGTTAACATACATTTACCACATACCTTGATTCTTTATGCAATTGATATTTAAATACGGAAATTAGGAAAACATGGTCCTTATACTCAGGATGCTCATAGTGTAGGGTAGCTCTATTTTTACATTCTAAGTCTTTAAAATTTAGTTTGTAGTTATAGCACTTCTCAGTTTGGACTAGTAACATATCAAGTGCTGAAGAACCACAAGTGGCTACCATATTGGACAGTGCTGGTCTGGGGGGAAGATAGAAATGAAGATTAAACTACATTACAAGTGAAAAAGTCTATGATCCAAGTATATCCTAAGGTTCTGGGGAGAACAGGTTGTGACTTCTTCCTTAGACAAGGACAGTGTCTTGTATTCTAGTATATATAACAGCACTTATGTACTTCAGGTATATATATATATTTAATACATTTACTTTCTAAATTGAATGAGTAGAGGCAGAGTCAAAGAAGTAATCACTGAGACATTTGAGCCAATTCTCGAAGGGCATTTTAGGGTCTACCCAATAGCAAAGGAGGTGAAGAGTGGAGAAAAGAAAAGTATTGCCAGGCAGAAGGAAGAGGGTGCAGAAAGTCCCTGAGATCTGGGGTTTATTTCAAAAGAACCTGTCTTTGCTGTAATCACAAGATCTGGATTAATTTCATAATTGAAATGCTCTATTGAGCTTGCTCATACTTTTTTGATCATACACAATTTTGGAAGAGAACACTGCAGAAATATAGAATTGACTAGTTGCTATGGTAGTTTGTGCCAGTTATTCAGTCTGAATAATTCAGGTTAATTTTTTTTGGTAGCCTCATTTTGCCTAGGTTCTTTCTGTGAAAAAAATAAGTTATTATGTATTTGCATATACATATGTGTATAGAAATATTGGTTGTTTATATTGCCTAAGATTAGTGTGGGAGGTTCCAAATTCTGATCCAGTATGCCATTACAGACATGGATTTTAGCTTCTTAAAAAAATTCAAATGAATATCAGCAGTACTGTCTGTTAATGTTTGAAAGATGCTTCACAGCTTTGAATAAATTGAGTTCAGCGTAACTTTCCTAAAATCCACTTGACCAATGCCAGCTCCTTGTGAGAAAAACAGATTGTTCCTTCTCAGTGGAAAGAATCATATGGAAACAGTATGTCAACAACTTTTTCCCCTTTTAAGTCTGATTCATACTTCCCAAAAGCTGTCACAAGGTCATTTCCTCCAGTTTAATTTTGTCCTTGATCTGTAGATAAAGGAATTTACTATGTATCTAATGTTCTCAGTCAGCAACCATTCACACAGCTCCTAAGCCAAGAAAAGAAAGAAAAAATGAGGGAAGAAAAATCTCCTTGAAAAATGCAGGAGTTGAATATAACACCCTTTTACCTACAAGCTTAAGTATGCGGACCTTTCTTTTATAAAGTAAGCTTGCGGGGGTGGGGGGGGCAGTGGGTAACTGAAAAATCCTAGAATTGAAAAAGCTCATCAGCCTTGAAGAATTGCTCATTTTCCTCAGGAAATACCAAGGAAGGTGAAAATGAAGACTTTGTCCAAATGCAAACCCACTCAAATGAAGTGTGAATACCAATCAGTTTTAACAGTGGTCTGGCAGCCTCGATTCCGAGCAGCAAGTTGAGACAGCAAGTGCCTAAGTCTCACTGCCAGCTCTGTTCAGGGAGCTTGCCCAGCCTGGCCGTGGGATGCAGTTGGTACACACATAGAGCAAAAGGCCCATCTTGTATCTGTAACAAGAGGCAGATTCTGCACTAATTATTCTGGCTGGAAGCTTGTGCAAAGTGACGTTCAGCATTTTTGCCTGAGTTGTTTGTTTTTGGTACGTTCCTTCTCCAGTTTGTGATCCATGTGTACAGAGCATGTGGAAAACGAAAATGAATGGTTAGGTAAAAGGTGCGTACATGGAAAGCAACCTTTTTATTTATACTAGATTTACTTAGCTTTTAATTTAAGGGCTAATTTCTCTTACTGTGTCTTTTTCTGGAAAGATTGACCTAAAGTCTTTGTGTATGCAATTTTTATTAAATGCCATATGTGGCAGATTATATATATATGTATTTTTTTATCAAACAAAACAGGAAACTTTCAAAAAGTGGAGTTATTTATAACAGTTAATACTGTAAACAAATCCACTCACGTTTAACAAGTTTTGCCAATTCTAATCCAAAGCAAGACATTTTAGGAAAAACTCCACAATATCAACAAATATTACATCATGATGTAATACTGTTCTATTAATAAAATGTTTCAAAGTTGAAAGGGGAAAAATCTTAACAGCTACGCTTTTAAGTTTTCATGAAAAGCAGGAAATAAATCTGTTGTGAAGCCCACGTCAGTCTGAATGAAAATCAAAATTGGCAGAACATTTGAACTAAATTTGTAAGGGTAGTACCTTCCACTACTATTTGGCTAGGTTTCAAGGAATGAGAAAAAGAAAGTGGTGACAATGTCACAACAAGGGTAACACAAAATAAAAATGGAAACCATATTTTGAATACCCTACATCGAGTATTAGCAGGATTTAATAATCCAAATCTTGAACATCCCAAATTCTTCTTTTGTAAAGCCCAAAATATGACTAAACAACCAGAAGAAAATACAAAAATAGAAAAAATTTTACTTTAAAACTAATACAAACCTTTATATGTGTCAGACATTCAGTAACATTAACGGCCCTAGACAGACATGTGAAACCAGAGTAAAATTTTTAAAAAATCCTCAAAATGAGGAAGAGCTATGACAAAGCTCATGAGCTTCTTTTTTTCCATAAAAGTATCACCACTGAGCTACATAGTTGTTGAAAGTCATGCCATAGATTAAAAACAGGTGGGAATACACAAAGAAAAATTTTAAAATAACAAAGAGAAACCTACCATCCATACTAAATCCTTTCCAAAATGAAGGTCATAAACCTTACTCATTTCAGAGCCCCTGAAAGCATCACTGTCCATATTGTGGTTGACACTACTGGTTGGCTGTTCCAATAGGCATTATCAGCCCCTGTCACGTTTGTCACCTTCCACCATAAAGTCTGGGAAAGCTAATTACTCATTTTCTCAGTCTTCTTGTAGTGAGATGTGATCATGTGACATAGTTCAGGCCAATGAAATATACGGAACTGTTGGGAAATTTCTGGAAAGATTCTTGCATTTCTGATAAAAGAGATAGAAATAGATGTAACGTCTTCTTTCCTTTCTTATACCTTGACTGTGGCTGATGTTTGGAGCTGGGGTAACATCTTGTGATCTTGCTGGGAAAGTAAAAGTGGATCCCTGAGACATCATCCCTGATATCTTTGAGCTGCTAAATCATTGCCACTGTCACATACTTCTGTAGTATCATTTACACAAGGGAAATAAACTGCTGAGACGGATTTTCTGTTACTTATGGCAAAAATTATTAACTGATCAATGTAACAAAATTATTTTCCCGGAATCATCAGAAAAGGATAAATATCTTCCATATTACTGGAGTGTAAGTGGTTAATGAATAACAATTCCATTCGTTATGTGGAACCAACTGAGAGTCACAGTATTCATACAGAAACCAAAATATTGATTTAATATAAATTAAACCAAAATATTACAGTTTAATATAGGAGGGTGTGGTTTTGGGCTAGAGGAAATGTCATTGCTAATATACAACCTATAATTAGATTTAGTGACTTATGTCCAGGCAGTTGGACAGTAACTGGCCTTGACAGGTAAAGCTCACATTGTGGAAGAGCTAAGAATATACCTTCTTCACAAGGAGATGAAGGAGGTCCCAAAAAAGAAGGAGAAGAGAAGGCTGAAGCATGAGTCTTTAGTTTCTTCTTCCAGACTCACCCATCAGCAAAGAGCAGCAATCTATCAGGACAGCATAGCCTACTTTAAACTTTATGAGGCTTAACTCCAACAGCTTTATTTTTTTTATTTTTTTGGATTTTCTTAGGTCCATGAGTGGGCATTTCAGCTTTGCCCCAAGAAAACCCTAAAGTGGCTCAAAGCAATACACAAGTACGTTAATTCCAAGACATTACTATGACCAGAGACCAACTTATATCCAGCCAGATTGTCTAAGAAAGCCCATCTGAAGAACTGTACAGAGATTAAAGATCAACATAAATAAAACCCAACAGTCTAGAAGTATTCCAAATTTTAGTGTGAATTCCTTTTTATTATTAAATACAGAGTGAAATTAACAGAGAAAGATTACATTCTCTTGCACTCTAAAGTCCTATACCCCAATAATTTATAACCTACAATAAAATCTTCTTAACCCTTGTGAATTAAATGTTCACAGTCCAGACAAATTAAAATCCTCTAAAATTTCGTGTTTTGCTCGGACTCAGTCAGAAGAGTCTGTAACACTTGGAATCCTTAGGAAGCTTTTATTTTAGTCTCTGCTGTTTTCTTGGGACCTGAGTAACTGTATTACTTTAGTGCTTCCTGTTTAAAAACTTCAAAAGCTAATAGAATATATGAGATTTTCACACTACTGCCCCTATGCCCATGAATTTTAAATGCAATGAGCCCCAACCCCTAAAGCAGTTATCCTGATCAAAATTATGATTCCAGAACCCAGTAGTTAAGTGTTGCCAAAGACCATATTAACGACTAAGTATTACCTGAGAGAAGGAAGGTAGATGAAAGTAAATGTCAAGATTTCCATGTTGCAAGTCAGTCTAGACCAAAGTCTCTGACTTGTGAAGATAAAACAAACAGCAGGAGAGATTTTGGTGTTGAAGGTTGAAAATATCTATGGGGAAGGTGAGCAGGGATCTGCTTATCTACTCCATCCCCCACTCCCACAGAAGTGTTGTTAGGGGTATTCTTTGTTTACTGAAAAATTTAGATGCTTGCATTAATGACATCCTACCAGGTCTTACTTTGGTTGCATTTTCTTCCCACTCACGGTATCAAAAACTTTAAAATTTCCAATTCCTTTGTTACCTGTGTTTCTGTGCATCCTTAGATGATTGAGGGCTGAGCTCTGCCTATGATAGAGCCTCCACCATATCTTATCATCAGGCATTTATGGAATCTCAGGAACTTCAGTCGGGTTTCTCCTATATCCCTTCAGTTAGTTTACAGTATCTTTGCACACTCCTGAGAAGCTGCTCTTGAAAATTTTTGCCTCTGCTACATACTCCATTTCCCATAGCACAGCTCTTCTCTTTCCCTGAATACCAGAGTCTGCAACATATTCACTCCATACTTTGGTCTCTCTTCTTCTCTACTATGTGTGAGGTTAGTGCTCTCATTTCCTTGTCCCTTCTTCTGCTTTTGAACCCACTCATTTGCTGTCCTAACACACTTTTCCAGCTCTTATCCTGATGTAAAACTCGTGAGCTGTAGAAATGCCCAGCAAATCTTTGTCCGCCTTCCCCTCCTTTAGTTGGTTGCCCAGGACATGCTTTCCTTCAGAACTACATTTAACCAGGGACTGACTTCATGTTCACGTGTCTCATCTTTCTGGTACTTTTCCTTCATTCCACATTTTAGACACAGTCTCTCAGGGCACAGGTGTTACTTGTGTCTCCACCTACAATTGATGTATCTTTTTGAAATTCACTTGGAACTCATTGAGAATTTTACCTGACTTTCTAGATCTCAGATCTGTTCAAATTGCTATAATGAATTTACCAAGTCTTCTCTACTTTCAAAAGATTGTTTTGCATAGCTTTTACTGAATTTTAAATATATATCTTTCTAAGGGATGCTTTTAATATTTTCCTGAATTCTAGCCTCTAAGGTGTGAGTAATTTTAGCCTTCTCTCTGAGATCTTGCTTCTTTTCTTGTGAGATTTCTTTAGGCCCCATTACATTTTCTGACCTGTTGTTAACTAAAGTGTTTCCCCCTTTCTAATGCCTACTTTGAGTGCAGATTTATATATATATATTATATATATATGACACCTTATACATATATCCTTTATATATATATATCCTTTAATATATAGGAAGAAAGGAAATCTTTTCTTCCACTGATTATTTAATATCTGATTTCCTTTATTTTTATAATTATACTGCCTCTGTTTTGTTTTTGTTTTTTTGTTTGTTTGTTTTTGCGGTACGCGGGCCTCTCACTGTTGTGGCCTCTCCCGTTGCGGAGCACAGGCTCCGGACGCGCAGGCTCAGCGGCCATGGCTCACGGGCCCAGCCGCTCTGCGGCATGTGGGATCGTCCCAGACCAGGACACGAACCCTTGTCCCCTGCGTCGGCAGGCGGACTCTCAACCACTGCGCCACCAGGGAAGCCCCTGCCCCTGTTTTTATAGAAAGGCTGAAATACATTTTTCGAACCATTCTATTTCATTTAAATTTCTGAATAAACTTGGTTTGTAGAGAAACGATTTCATGAATGTTCCATTTTAAATTGCTTTCGTAGCAATGATATTTTCCCCTTCTTTGAACCATGCTGGTAGAAAATCCTTTATTAAGAACCCTAGTGTTTTTCACTTGTTATTAAATAGGCCTCCAAGGTTTGGTTTTTAAGTTTAGAAGCTTGATCAGAGCTTTTGCATTAACAAAATAGGAGCCAGTTTAGGACTATTTCGCAACTTGTAGCTGTTAAGAGCCTAATCCAGTTTCAAAACAATAAATGAAGAGCAGAATTTGGGGCACCTGATCCAACTCCTCTACCTTCTTCTAGCTCCAATTATTTATAGCCCAGAATGTGGTCTGTTCTTGGTGAATGTTCCATGTGAGCTTGAGAGGAATATGTATTCTACTGTACTTGGATGAATTATTCTATAAATGTCAATTATAGACGTTGACTGCTAGTGTTATTCAGGTCACCTCTGTCCTTACAGATTTTCTAACTGCTTGATCGACCAATAACTGAAAGAGGAATATTAAAGTCAGCATTTATAATAGTGTGTTTTCCATTTCTCCTTGCAGTCCTATCAGTTTTTCCTCATGTCATTTGATACTGTTGCTATGACCATGCACATTAAGACTTGTTATGTGTATTTGAAGAATTGACTCCTTTCTCATTTTGCAATGTCCGTCTTTATTATTCTTCCCTCTTCTTTTGTCTTCCCTGGTTTTAACTGAGAATTTTATATGATTTCATTTTATCTCCTCTCTTAGAATATAACTTATACTTCTGCTGTGGACTGAATCATGTTTCCCCCTCAGTGTGATAGCATCTGGAGATAAGGTCTTTCGGAGGTAATTAAAGTTAAATAAGATCATAAGAGTGGAGCCCTAATCCAATGGAATTGTGGCCACTTAGTCAGTGGTATTTTATTATAGCAGATTGAACTAACTATGACAGCTTCTTTTTAACTTTTTTTTTAGTGGTTGCCCTAGACTTTGCAATATTCATTGATAACTAATACAAGCCCACCTTCCAATAACACTATCCCAGTTCATGGGTTATTTAGGTACTTCACACCTCCCATAATTTATCACGTTACTGCCATTCATATTTCACTTATTCATATACTAAAATCAACCTACACATTTTACTATGATTATTTTATTTTATATTTATTTTATATTTTTAAATTTTTTTAACATCTTTATTGGAGTATAATTGCTTTACAATGGTGTGTTAGTTTCTGCTGTATAACAAAGTGAATCAGTTATACATATACATACATCACCATATCTCCTCCCTCTTGCGTTTCTCTCACACCCTCCCTATCCCACCACTCTAAGTGGACACAAAACACCGAGCTGATCTCCCAGTGCTGTGCGGGTGCTTCCCACTAGCTATCTATTTTACATTTGGTTGTGTATATATGTCCATGCCACTCTCTCACTTCATCCCAGCTTACCCTTCCCCCTCCCAGTGTCCTCAAGTCCATTCTCTCTATCTGCATCTTTATTCCTGTCCTGCCCCTAGGTTCATCAGAACCTTTTTTTTTTTTACATTCCATATATATGTGTTAGCATATGGTATTTGTTTCTCTCTTTCTGACTTATCTCACTCTGTATGATAGACTCTAGCTCCATCCACCTCACTACAAAAAACTCAATTTTGTTTCTTTTTATGGCTGAGTAATATTCCATCGAATAGAATGGAACCTGAGTATTACCTTCAGCTGCTCAATGCTCAGTGTAAGAGATGAACTTGCCATGCGCCTAAATTTTTTTAACATCTTTATTGGAGTATAATTGCTTTACAATGGTGTGTTAGTTTCTGCTGTATAACAAAGTGAATCAGTTATACATATACATACATCACCATATCTCCTCCCTCTTGCGTTTCTCTCACACCCTCCCTATCCCACCACTCTAAGTGGACACAAAACACCGAGCTGATCTCCCAGTGCTGTGCGGGTGCTTCCCACTACCTGGCTATTGTAAATAGAGCTGCAGTGAACATTGTGGTACATGAATCTTCTTGAATTATGGTTTTCTCAGGGTTATATGCCCAGAAGTGGGATTGCTGGGTCATATGGTAGTTCTATTTTTAGATTTTTGAGGAACCTCCATGCTGTTCTCCATAGTGGCTATATCAATTTACATTCCCTCCAACAGTGCAAGAGGGTTCCCTTTTCCCCACACCCTCTCCAGCATTTATTGTTTGTAGAATTTTTGATGATGGCCATTCTGACTGGTGTGAGGTTATACCTCATTGTAGTTTTGATTTGCATATCTCTAATGTTTAGTGATGTTGAGCATCCTTCCATGTGTTTGTTGGCAATCTGTATATCTTCATTGACGAAATGTCTATTTAGGTCTTCTGCCCATTTTTGGATTGGGTTGTCTTTTTTTTTTGATATTGAGCTGCAGGAGCTCCTTGTAAATTTTGGAGATTAATTCTTTGTCAGTTGCTTCGTCTGCAAATATTTTTTCCCATTCTGAGTGTTGTCTTTTCATCTTGTTTATGGTTTCCTTTGCTGTGCAAAAGCTTTTAAGTTTCATTAGGTCCCATTTGTTTAGTTTTGTTTTTATTTCCATTTCTCTAGGAGGTGGGTCAACAAGGATCTTGCTGTGATTTATATCATGGAGTGTTCTGCCTATGTTTTCCTCTAAGAGTTTAATAGTGTCTGACCTTACATTAAGGTATTTAATCCATTTTGAGTTTATTTTTTTGTATGATGTTAGGGAGTGTTCTAATTTCATTCTTTTATATGTAGCTGACTGTAGCTTTGTAGTATAGTCTGAAGTCCAGGAGCCTGATTCCTCCAGGTCCATTTTGCTTTCTCAAGATTGCTTTGGCTATTCGGGGTCTTTGGGGTTTCCATACAAAGTATGAAATTGTTTGTTCTAGTTCTGTGAAAAATGCCATTGGTAGTTTGATGGGGGTTGCATTGAATCTCTAGATTGCTTTGGGTAGTATAGTCATTTTCACAATGTTGATTCTTCCAAACCAAGAACATGGTATATCTCTCCATCTGTTTGTATCCTCTTTAATTTCTTTCATCTGTGTCTTATACTTTTCTGCATACAGGTCTTTTGTCTCCTTAGGTAGGTTTATTCCTAGCTATATTATTCTTTTTGTCGCAGTGGTAAATGGGAGTGTTTCCTTAATTTCTCTTTCAGATTTTTCATCGTTAGTGTATAGGAATGCAAGAGATTTCTGTGCATTAATTTTGTATCCTGCTACTTTACCAAATCATTGATTAGCTCTAGTATTTTTCTGGTAGCATCTTTAGGATTCCCTATGTGTAGTATCATGTCGTCTGCAAACAGCAACAGTCTTACTTCTTCTTTTCTGATTTGGATTCCTTTTATTTCTTTTTCTTCTCTGATTGCTGTGGCTATAACTTCCAAAACTATGTTGAATAATAGTGGTGAGAGTGGGCAACCTTTTCTTGTTCCTCATCTTAGTGGAAATGGTTTCAGTTTTTCACCATTGAGAACCATGTTTGCTGTGGTTTTGTCATATATGGCCTTTATTATGTCGAGGTAAGTTCCCTCTGTGCCTGCTTTCTGGAGGGTTTCTTATCATAAATGGGTGTTTCATTTGGTCGAAAGCTTTTCTGCATCTATTGAGGTGATCGTATGCTTTTTCTCCTTCAATTTGTTAATATGGTTTTTCACGTTGATTAATTTGCGTATCTTGAAGAATCCTTGCATTCCTGGGCTAAACCCCACTTGATCATGGTGTATGATCCTTTTAATGTGCTGTTGGATTCTGTTTGCTAGTATTTTGCTGAGGATTTTTACATCTATGTTCATCAGTGATATTGGCCTGTAGTTTTCTTTCTTTGTAGACATCTTTGTCTGGTTTTCATATCAGGATGATGGTGGCCTCGTAGAATGAGTTTGGTAGTGTTCCTCCCTATGCTATATTTTGGAAGAGTTTGATAAGGATAGGGGTTAACTCCTTCTCCAAATGTTTGATAGAATTCTCCTGTGAAGCCATCTGGTCCTGGGCTTTTGTTTCTTGGACGATTTTTATTCACAGTCTCAATTTCAGTGCTTGTGATTGTTCTGTTTATTTTGTATTTCTTCCTGGTTGAGTCTCTGAAGGTTGTGCTTGTCTAAGAATTTGTCCATTTCTTCCAGGTTGTCCATTTTATTGGCATATAGTTGCTTGTAGTAGTCTCTCCTGATCCATAGTATTTCTGCAGTGTCAGTTGTTAATTCTCCTTTTTCATTTCTAATTCTTTTGATTTGCGTCTTCTCCCTTTTTTTCTTGATGAGTCTGGCTAATGGTTTATCAATTTTGTTTATCTTCTCAAAGAAGCAGCTTTTAGTTTTATTCATCTTTGTTATCGTTTCCTTCATTTCCTTTTCCTTTCTTTCTGATCTGATCTTTATGATTTCTTTCCTTCGGCTAACTTTGGGTTTTTTTGTTTTTCTTTCTCTAATTGCTTTAGGTGTAAGGTTAGGTTATTTATTTGAGGTGTTTCTTGTTTCTTGAGGTAGGATTGTATTGCTATAAACTTCCCTCTTAGAACTGCTTTTGCTTCATCCCAGAGGTTTTGGGTCTTTGTGCTTTCATTGTCGTTTGTTTCTAGATTTCCTCTTTGATTTCTTCAGTGATCTCTTGGTTATTTAGTAGTGTATTGTTTAGCCTCCATGTGTTTGTACTTTTTACAGTTTTTTTCCTGTAATTGATATCTAGTCTCATAGCGTTGTGGTCGGAATAGATACTTGATACAATTTCAGTTTTCTTAAATTTACCAAGGTTGATTTGTGACCCAAGATATGATCTATCCTGGGTAATATTGCATGAGCACTTGAGAAGAAAGTGTAATCTGCAGTTTTTGGATGGAATGTCCTATAAATATCAATTAAGTCCATCTTGTTTAATGTACCATTTAAAGCTTGTGTTTCCTTATTAACTTTCATTTTGGATGCTCTGTCCATTGGCAAAAGTGGGTTGTTAAAGTCCACTACTATTATTATGTACTGTCAATTTCCCCTTTTATGGCTGTTAGCATTTGCCTTATGTATTGAGGTGTTCCTGTGTTGGGTGTATGAATATTTACAATTGTTATATCTTCTTCTTGGATTGATCCCTTGATCATTATGTAGTGTTCTCTTTCATCTCTTGTAGTAGTCTTTATTTTAAAGTCTGGTTGTCTGATATTAGTATTGCTACTCCAGCTGTCTTTTGATTATCATATGCATGGTATACCTTTTTCCATCCCCTCACTTTCAGTCTGTATGTGTCCCAAGGTCTGAAGTGGGTCTCTTGTATACAGCATATGTATGGGTTGTTTTTGTATCCATTCAGCCATCTATGTCTTTTGGTTGGAGCATTTAATCCATTTACATTTAAGGTAGGTATGGATATGGACGTTCCTATTACCATTTACTTAATTGTTTTGGGTTTGTTATTGTAGATCTTTTCCTTCTCTTGCGTTTCCTGCCTAGAGAAGTTCCTTTAGCATTTGTTGTAAAGCTGGTTTGGTGGTGCTGAATTCTCTTAGCTTTTGCTTGTCTGTAAAGCTTGTAATTTTTCTGTCGAATCTAAATGAGATCCTTGCTGGGTAGAGTAATCTTGGTATTAGGTTTTTCCCTTTCATCACTTTACATATGTCCTGCCACTCCCTTCTGGCTTGCAAAGTTTCTGCTGAAAGATCAGCTGTTAACCTTTTGGGGATTCCCTTATATGTTATTTGTTGTTTTTCCCTTGCAACTTTTAGTAGTTTATCTTTGTATTTAATTTTTGATAGCTTGAGTAATATGTGTCTAGGCATGTTTCTTCTTGGATTTATACTGTATGGGACTCTCTGTGCTTCCTGGACTTGACTGACTATTTCCTTACCCATATTAGGGAAGTTTTTAACTATAATCTCTTCAAATATTTTCTCAGTCCCTTTTTTTTTTTCTTCTTCTTTTGGGAACCGCTATAATTCGAATGTTGGTGTGTTTAATGTTGTCCCAGAGGTCTCTGAGACTGTCCTCAATTCTTTTCATTCTTTTTTCTTTATTCTGCTCTGTGGTAGTTATTTCCACTATTTTATCTTCCAGGTCACTTATCCGTTCTTCTGCCTCTGTTATTCTGTTATTGATTCCTTCTAGAGAATTTTTAATTTCATTTATTGTGTTCATCATTGTTTGTTTGCTCTTTAGTTCTTCTAGGTCCTTGTTAAACGTTTCTTGTGTTTTCTCCATTCTATTTCCAAGATTTTGCATCATCTTTACTATCATTATTCTGAAGTCTTTTTCAGGTACACTGCCTATTTCCTTTTCATTTGTTGGTCTGGTGGGTTTTTACCTTGCTCCTTCATCTGCTGTGTATTTCTCTGTCTTCTCATTTTTCTTAACTTACTGTGTTTGGCGTCTCCTTTTCGCAGGCTGCTGGTTCATAGTTCCCATTGTTTCTGGTTTCTGCTCCCAGTGGTAAGGTTGGTTCAGTGGGTTGTGTAGGCTTCCTGGTGGAGGGGACTGGTGCCTCTGTTCTGGTGGATGAGGCTGGATCTTGCTTTTCTGGTGGGCAGGACCACGTCCAGTGGTATGTTTTGGGGTGTCTATGAACTTATTATAATTTTAGGCAGCCTGTCTGCTAATGGACGGGTTTGCGTTCCTGTCTTGCTAGTTGTTTGGCATATGGTGTCCTGCACTGTAGCTTGCTATTCGTTGAGTGGAGCTTGGTCTTAGTGTTGAGATGGAGATCTCTGGGAGAGCTTTCGCTGTTTGATACTATATGGGGACAGGAGGTCTTTGGTGGACCAATGTCCTGAACTCGGCTCTCCCTCCTCATAGGCTCAGGCCTGACACCTGGCCAGAGCACCTAGACCAGTGTCAGCCACACGGCTTTATCTTGGTCTTCACAACCCGAAGAACCGTGTTGCCCTGCAGCGCACCTCAGTGTTGGCCAGCGCACCACACAGGGCCGGCCAGGCAGGTGCTGGGGGCCAGCTGGAGGAGGAGGAACTTGGGGACCAAGGGCAGTGGACATTTGCGCAGCACTGAGGTGTCTGCCATGCTACCTTGGTGCCCTCCTCAGACCTGCTTTGGCTCCTGGTGGCCAGGCGGCCCCAGCACCTCACATCCTCACAGGTTCACCAAGCCGAGAAAGCAGGACCATGCCTCCAGTATGGTTATTTTAAATAAACACTTATGCTCTCAATCAAGAATAAGAAAAATAAAATATTTTATTTTATCTTTATTTATTCCTTCTCTGACAGTCTTGTGTAAATCTAAGTTTTGTAACTATATAATTTTCCTTCTCCCTGAAAAGCTTTTTTTAACATCTCTTGTAGTACAGGTCTTCTGGCAGTGAATTCTCTCAGCTTTTGCTCATCTGAGAGGCAAATTCTGCTTCACTTTTGAAGATAAAGTCACTGGAAGTAGAATTCTCAGTTGTTGAAAGTTTTTTCTTTGTTTTTTTTTTTTTTGCTTTCAATATTTTAACCCATTTTCTTCTTGCTTGCAAGGTTTCTGGAGAAAAGTCCAGTATAATTCTTGCTCTTATTCCTTTATAGGTAAAGTTTTGTGTTCTCTGGTTTCTTTTAATATCTTCCTTTTTGTCTTTGGTTTTCTGCAATTTGAATATTTTGGTGGGTGTATTTATTATGCTGAGTTTCCTCTGGATTCCTGGAGTTGTAGTTGGGTGTCTGTTATTAGTTTAATGTTCTCAGTCCTTATTACTTCAAATGTTCTTTTTTTTCCTCTTTATTCTGGTACTCCCATTATGTGTATGTTATACCTTTTGAAATTTTACCATTTATTTTTCATTCTGTTTTTTCTCTTTGCCTTTCAGTTTTAGAAGTTTCTGTTGATGTATCTTCAAGCTCACTGACTCTTTTTTTTTTTTTTTTTTTTTTTTTGCGGTACGCAGGCCTCTCACTGTTGTGGCCTCTCTCGTTGCGGAGCACAGGCTCCGGACACGCAGGCTCAGCGGCCACGGCTCACGGGCCCAGGCGCTCCGCAGCATGTGGGATCTTCCCGGACTGGGGCATGAACCCGTGTCCCCTGCATCGGCAGGCAGACTCTCAAGCACTGCGCCACCAGGGAAGCCCCCTCACTGACTCTTATGTCTGCTGTGTCCAGTCTACTCATGAGCCTATCAAAAATATTTTTCATTTTTGTTACAGTGTTTTCTACTTCTAGCACTTCCTTTTGATTTTTCTTAGATTTTCTAGCTCTCACCTTACATTACTCATCTGTTTTGAATATTGTCTGCTTTTTCCTGTAGATCCCTTAACATATTAATTATAACCTGTCTGACAATTCCAAAATCTGCGTCTTATATGGGTCTGATTCTGATGCTTCCTTTGTCCCTTCAGACTATATTGTTTTCCTTGCTTTTTAGCGTGGCTTGTGATTTTTTTTGTTGAAATTTAGACATGATATCTTGGATAATAGGAACTCATGTATATTGACTTTCAGGGCAAGGTTTTATGTTAATCTAACAGAAGTTAGGCTATATTTAATGTTTGCTGTAACTGAGAGTGCCAGAGGCTTCAAATTCCTCTAGCGTCCTTGATTTTGTCCCTCTTGTTTTCTTTGTGCTCCTCTAAGAGCTCCTCTTTAAATAGAATCTATACCTTGCAGCTCTTTTTGCTGTAATCCACTGTTACTACACAGGAGTCCTGTTGACATAGTGGTAAATTGCTGAGGAGGGAAAGTGTTCTATTATTTTATGACTAAATCTCAGCCTTTTAGTTGGCCTGTGTTCCAGGGCCATGACTTCACAAATGTTTCATGGCTTATGTCTCTCCACTCACCCACCCCTTATGTGAGATAGGAAGGTTAGTGAGAACTGGAGTTGGGTAATAACTCAAGTAATTGGAAGAGTGAGGTAGGCCCTAGTAAAGCCTTTTCCTTACCACATAGGTGTTTTAAAATATAGTATATTAATAAAATTGAAATATAGTTAGGCCAACCTACCTGGACGTGATTGCCATCGAAAAGATCATTTAGGAGGATTTCCCTGGCGGTTAAGACTCCACGCCACCATTGTAGGGCGCATGGGTTTGATCCCCAGTCAGGGAATTAAGATCCTACATGCCATGTGGCGTGGCCAAAAAAAAAAAAAAAAAAGAAAGAAAGAAAAGAAAAGATAGTTTACTCCTCACAGTTCTTAAGAGGAAGGGACATGCCATGTCATGGGGGCGTGGGGGTACATGGGGGAGTACCAAGGTCTGTCATAAAGCAGAAGAAGAAGGAAGAATGGTGGGTAAGAGCCTTTATTATGGTTTCCATGGAAAGGAGTGGATGAAGTAAAACAGTCTGTTACTGTGGGTAAACAGTCTTAGTATTGACTACCTTGAAAACTTTCAGTGGACTCTGGGGCATAGGGGCTCTCCCTGGTTGTCTTTTACCTGGCTTTGGGATGATGAGGGTAGATGGATACTGGCCAAGAGCATGAGATCCTGATAAAGGAGGTGGTTGGGGTGTGGTCTCTGGACTGGTTGGTTTGCATTTGAAACCAGCAAGAGGTCAACAAGGCCTCAAGATGTCAAAGCATTAGAATACAGAAGAAAAACTGACATGGTTAATACAGTAGGCTTTTTTCCTGGAGAATCCTTTCGGTGTATTTTATTATGGTTGCTTTTCTCCTCTGTTGCTAGAATTGGGAGGGGCTCTTTTTTGGCCCTTCACTCTGAGAACCTGGTGTGGTTCCTGGAGATAAACCCCACATGAGTGTTGAGGGTACGCCTAAGATTGTGGACCCAGGATTTTTGTCATTCTCATGCTAGTCCACAGGCAGCCTCCACAATTTGTCTAAACTGCCATTCAGTGTTTCTACCAGTTTATAGCTCTAGTAGCTTTTACTCTGGGTCAGCAGATCTTGGCTGTGATTCTTTATTCATCTTGCTTGTCTCTCCAGATTTCATTGTTGGTGGTTGACCCTACAACTTCTAATCTCTGATGGCTCCCAGAAAAGTCATCACTTTTCAGTTTGTTGAGCTTTTCTTCTTGTTGTAAAGATGGAAGTGACAACTTCAAAGCTCTTTACGTGTTGGAGCTGAAAGTGGTAGTATTGAAGCTGAAAGAAATCTAACCATTTAAAACTATACTATCACTAGTGCTTTCTAGAATTAGAGCACTCAGCTCATTGAAGTTCTTGTCTTCCACCCTGCAGAACTGGCCGAGAAACATAGTAAAATGTAGGAAAAAAACATTCCACACAATAAAAATTTTTAAAGTCTTTAGATTACACTCTCTTTTTTCCTATAATGGTATATTCCCGTTAGTTGTGTCTGCTTCCTAAAGAGCCTAATGCTGCACCAGAACAGTCATTTTCCTGCCAATAAACAGCCACTGATATGGACAAAGTCATGATAAGCTACAGTGATCCACCAAAATAAAAATTATATGTTACCAGTGCTTACTAAACCCATCTTAAAAAGCAATCCTTTCAGACCATGCCAGTTAAAAAGCTAACCAAACCATTTTAATAACTGGCGGCATGACACAATATAAACTACTACAGATGCCAAGATTAAGAACTTTCATGGTTTATACTTGCAGAAGCCCAAGGTGTAAAGTCTCATATGCTAGCTTCATCACATGACAAACCTCAAACATTGAACATTATTTTGTCTCCTCAAATTCTACTCCTTATGTATTTTTCAGTGTTCCTGGCCAATGAACTGGGTGATGGGTTTTGATAGGATCCAACCAATAATGCTCCTCTCTCCTGCTCAGATTCAGAAACAATTGAGAGATTAGAGGAGTTAGATAGATGAAGATGTAAATGGCACCTATATGACTGATATAGCTATATTGTGGGACATGGGGAAAGTCTGATAGATAAGCAGGATTTATATTTCTACTTGCTCCTCAATTTAGACATTAATACAGCCTACCTATGGGAAATGGCAAATGTTGTTACAAAGAATCACTACCTTCTTTTTTTGTGTGTCGTGGAGAGGGAAGAAAAAGCCAATTCTCTCGTTCTGAAGTACTTTTCAAATATTAGCTCAATTCAGTTGAGAAACATTGACACCTATTTAGCAGGTGATTCATTTCAAATCCACAGGGAAGAGTAAGGGACTGGGCAGGATGCTGAAAGTGTTTAGGGAAATGCCTACTTGTGAAAACTCAAAGAATGGGGATACATGTTCTCTCCTCAAGAGGAAAGAAAGAAGATAAGTATGAAAGCATTTCATAAATTTTTATATCCCAATTAGTAAAATTGTAAAATGAAATACTTCAATGGATGGGCTTCAGTTGGCTGGAAAGTTACTTTTTAGGCAGCAAATATCTAGTAAAAAGAAAGCAAGGGGGAATTTATGATTGCCTGAAACTCTTGAAGCTAAACATTGGTATAAGTTCTTTCTTATCATTCTAGGAATAAAAAATCGTGTTCTTTTATCATACACAAACCAAAAATATCTTCAGCTTTTAGTTATGTACTTGAAATGTAAAAATTTTAAAAGACATATGTTGATTTTGTAACCTGAATCATTCTTCAGTTATATTGTATATACCTCAGTATTCTTTAGCTTATTGTATTCTGTATTCAGCTGTCTTCAAACATGTGCCCAATTGTAATTAAGGAAAGAAGTTCTTTAAAACTGTTTTTGTGACTTACCGTTTTAAATAAGAGTATTCTGAATGCAATCAACTCAAAATTGAGAAAATATTTTTATGTCGTTTCGCTTTTGTAAAAAGTAGATCATATAGTCTTTAATCTTTTTGCGATCAATTAGGTATGTGATTGGGATGTATCATTTAATAAATGGATGATGAAAGAACATAACTTCCCTCAGGTATGAAGGATAAGAAGCAAAGTGGCAGAGAACCATGTTCTAATGTTCTTCATGAAACTACTTTGAATTTTGTGTAATTCACAGATACTTTAAAGTACATTTGTATTATCTGTTTCTTATTAAGATATTTGGAAGTAGTTTATTTTATAGACTTTTATTTCTATTATCTTTTGAAAAATTCATTTAAGGTTATTATGGGCTGAATTATGTCTCTCTGAAACATTCATATAGAATGTGACTCTATGTAGAGATAGGGTCTTTAAAGAGGTAATTAAGTTAAAATGAGGTCATTAGGGTGGGCATTAACCCAGTATGACTGCTATCCATATAAGGAGAGGAATACAGAACACAGACATGCAAAGAGGGAAAATTATGTAAAGACAGGGAGAAGATGGCCATTTATCTATAAGCCAAGCGAGGATGCCTCAGAGGAAGCCAACCCTGCCAACACGTTAGTTATGGACTTCTAGCCTCTGAACTGTGAGAAAATAAATTTCTGTAGTTAAAGCCACCCACTTTTGTGATACTTTGTGATGGCAGCTCTAGCAAATTAATACAAAGATATATATATATATTTTTTAATTTTTATTGGAGTATAGTTGACTTACAAAGTTGTATTAGTTTCAGGTATACAGCAAAGTGAATCAGTTATAGGTATCTATATATCCACTCTTTTTTTTTTAGGTTCTTTTCCCTATAGGCCATTAGAGAGTATTGAGTAGAGTTCCCTGTATATAGCAGGTTCTCATTAGTTATCTGTTTTATATATAGGAGCGTGTATATGTCAATCCCAATCTCCCAGTTTATCCTTCCTCCCCTCATCCCCTGGTAACCCTAAGTTTGTTTTCTACATCTGTGACTCTATTTCTATTTTGTAAATTAGTTCATTTGTACCCTTTTTTTTTTTAGATTCCACATATAAGTGATGTCATATGATATTTGTCTTTCTCTGTCTGACTTTACATAAGTGATGTCATATGATATTTGTCTTTCCCTGTCTGACTTTACTTAGTATGACAATCTCTAGGTCCATCCATGTTGCTGCATATGGCATTATTTTGTTCTTTTTCTGGCTGAGTAATATTCCATTGTATATATGTACCACATCTTCTTTATCCATTCCTCTATTTATGGACATTTAGGTAGCTTCCATGTCCTGGCTATTATAAGTAGTGTTGCAATGAACGTTGGGGTGCATGTATCTTTTCGAATTATGGTTTTCTCTGGGTATATGCCCAGGAGTGGGATTGCTGTTTTTATGAAAACTTTTTTTGGATGAGTTTATGTGACAGTTATTGGAGGTGTATTAAGTGATTTGGGTAAGTAGAACTGATAGTCTTTTTATTTTTTTACAGCTATATTGAGATATGATTAATATATAACATTGTGAAAGAGTAAGGTGTACTGCATGCTGATTTGATATATATTGCAAAATTATTGCCACCATAGTGTTAGCTAACACCTCAATCACATCATGTAATTACTATTTATTTTTTGTGGTGAGAACATTAAAGGTACTCTCTTGGCAATTGCTAACTATATAATACAGTATTATTAACACTAATTAACATGCTGCACATTAGATCCCAAGAACTTGTTAATCTTATCACTCTTGAGCAACATCTTACCATTTTCCCTATCTCCAGCCCCTGGTAAACATCATTCTACTCATTGTTTCTATGGGTTCAGCTTTTTTAGATTCCACATATAAATGATATCATACAGTATTTGTATTTCTCTGTCTGACTTATATTTCACTGAGCATAATGCCCTCAAAGTCCATGCATGTTGTTGCATATGGCAGGATTTCCTTCTTTTTTTTACTGAATTATATTCCCTTGTATATACAGACCACATCTTCTTTGTCCATTTATCCATTGATGACCACTTATGTTTTTTCCATATCTTAGATATGGTAAGCAATACTATAGTGAACATGTACCATTTGTCTGTCTTTGGAAAAATGTCTATTCAGTTCCTCTGCCCATTTTTATTTTTTTTTCCTATAGAGTTGTATGAGTTCATGTATTTTGGATATTAACTTCCTATCAGATATGTGATTTGCAAATATTTTCTCCCATTTCTTACGTTGCCTTTTCATTTTGTTGATCATTCCTTTTGCTGTGCAGAAGCTAACAAGCTTCTGCACAGCAAAAGAAATGTAGTTAGCTTGATGTAGTCCCTCTTACCTATTTTTGCCTTTGTTGTTTGTGCTTTCAGTGTCATATCCAAAAAATTTTTGCCAAGACCAATGTCAAGGAGATTTTCCCCTATGCTTTCCTCTATGATGGTTACAGTTTCAGTTTTTATGTTTAAGTATTTAGCACATTTCCAGTTTTTTGTGAGGTGTGTAAGAAAGGGGTCTAATTTCACTCTTGTGCATGTGGTTATCTAGTTTTCCCAACACCATTTATTAAAGAGACTATGCTTTTCCTACTGAGTTTTCTTGGCTCCCTTGTCAAGTATTAGTTGACCATACATGCGAAGGTTTATTTCTGGGCTCTCAGCTCTCTTCCATTGGCCTGTGTCTGTTTTTATGCCAATAGCATACTGTTTTGGTGAATATAGCTTTGTAGTATGGATTGAAATTAGAAAGTATGATGCCAACAGCTTTGTTTTTTCTCAAAAGTGTTTTGGATAGTTGGGGTCTTTTGTGGTTCCATATGAATTTTAGGATTGCTCTTCTATTTCTGTATAAAAATGCCATTGGAATTTTCATAAAGACTGCATTGCATCTATAGATGGCTTTGGGCAATATCGACATTTTAGCCATCTTCTGATCCATCAACACAGTATATATTTCCATTTATTTGTGTCTTCAATTTCTCTCATCAATGTCTTATGGTTTTCAGTGGGTAGGCATTTCACCTCCTTGGTAAAATTTATTCTTAGGTATTTTATTCTTTTTGATGCAGTTGTAAATGGAACTGTTTTCTTAATTTTGCTTCCTAATAGTTCATTGTTTGTGTATAGAAATGCAACTGATTTTTGTATATTGATTTTGTATCCTGCAACTTTACTGAATTCATTTATTATTTCTAACAGTTGTTTTGGTGGAGTCTTTAGGATTTTCTGTATATAATATTATCTGCTTTGCAAATAGAAACAATTTTACTTCTTTTTTTATCTTTCAGTTCGGATGCCCTTTATTATTCTAGCTACAACTTCCAATACTATATTGAATAAGAGTGATGAGAATGGCCACCCTTGTCTTATTCCTGATGTTAGAGGGAATGCTTTCCGCCTTTCATCATTGAGTATGACATTAGCTGTGAGCTTGTCCTATGTGTCCTTTCTTATGTTGAAGTATATTCCTGCTATACCTACTTTGTTGAGAATTTTTATCATGAAAAGATGTTGAATTTTGTCAAATGCTTTGTCTGCATCTATTGAAATGATCATACGATTTTTGTCTTTCCTTCTATTGTGTGGTATGGTGTATCACATTTATTGATTTGTGTATGTTGAACCATCCTTGTTGCATCTCAGAGATAAATCCCACTTGATCATGATGTTTGATCATTATAATGTGCTGTTGAATTTGGATTGCTAGTATTTTGTTGAGGATTTTTGCATCTATATTCATCAGGGATATTGGCCTGTAATTTTCTTTTCTTGTAGTATCCTTTTCTGACTTAGGTATCAGGATAATGCTGGACTTGTAAAATGAATTTGGAAGTTTTCCTCCTCTTCAATGTTTTGGAATAATTTGGGAGACTTGGCATTACTTCTTTAAATGTTTGGTAGAATTAACCAAAGAAGCCATCTGGTCCTTGGCTTTTCTTGGTCGAGAGGTTTTAGATTCAATCTCCTTCCTTGTTATTTGTCCATTCATGTTTTCTATTTTATCATGATTCAGTCTTGGTAGGTTCTTTATTTCTAGGAATTTGTCTGTTTCTTCTAGGTTATCTCATTTGTTGGCATTTAACTGTCAATAGAAGTCTTTTACGATCTTTTGTATTTCTGTGGTGTCCATTGTAACATCTCCTCTTTCATTTCTGACTTTATTTTAGTCTTCTCTCTGTTTTTCTTAGGCTACCTAAAGATTTATCCATTTTGTTTATCTTTTCAAAAAACAACTCTTATCTTGTCCACTAGTCTATGGCATTTTTCTTCTTGATGTTTAAAATCGTATGCTTATCTGTACATATTTGTTAATGTTTAAAATGATGTTCTATCCAATTTGATTATTGCAGAACTTTCGTTGTCTACTTAGGCTATCTATACATGATTTTAAAATTAAATTATGAATGAAAATCAACATTAATAAAAATCAGTATAGTGGAATTAGTTCTTATAAATGATTTACCACTCTCATGCCAACATGCTTTCCAATATGCAATTATTAGCTACTTATTATTTTACAGAGTTACTAGTTTGTTTAACTTTCTATCTGAATTTCACAGTATTTGGTAAACCTGACTGTCTACATAGCTAAATGCAATGTGTTCCACAGTGTCTGCAAGGGCTGTTGGGAATTCTAGATCCAGCAGCTAGGGACCCAGGCAGTGGTGGTGGCCAGGGTCCAGTGGTATGCACACACTTGGCTGTATACAGCCAAGTGGCTGTATGTGCCTGTGTAGTGGTATGGACCTGTTACATAAACACAAGCAGTGGTTGGGACCAGGGCAAGCAGCAAGGGCTGAGGCCAACTGAAGGCACACTGGTAGCTTCAGCGGCCCTGTTTATCAGCATGAACTACCATGTCTGATGTGTCTTGCCAAGGATGCGTGGCAGTGGATGTTGGTGATGGGGGTTGAGTAGGGAGTATTTGGGTGAACATCTGGAGGGGCTAGCTACAGGTAAGCCTAGCTGTTACAGCCAGTGATAGAATATAGGGTTTGATATGGGACCACAAGCAGCTGTGGGGGCCCTGGCTATGGCATACATTCTTTTATGTGGCTTCAGTCTCCTCCTAGGAATGGGAATGGTAGTAGAGGCTAATGACAGGTGTCAGGCTGGCAGTGTGTAGATGTATAGCCAGAGTGACTAGCTCTGAGCACATATTTGGTGATGGGGTTCAGCTGCAGGGGTCTAGGCTGGTGTTTTTCACTGACATAGCTGCAGAGGCCTGGGCTGGCTGCTGGTGTAGTTCCTGGGCTCTTGCAGGGGGTGGGGGGAGGGCTGGGAAGGGAAAGGGGAGAGACTCAGGCAGCCAGTGCCAGCCAATGTGAGTCCCTGTGGAGTGAAAGCTGGTGAAATCTACAGGGGGTCCACCGCAGCTGTGGTGGCCATTTGTTCTTTCTTCAGTGGCAAAAGCTGCTGAGTTTATCTGTAAAGTAAGTCACTGTAAACCATGAGTACTCCCAGTAGATGGCTGCTACTGGTATCCCTGCTTTTTTTCTTTGTTCCTAGCTGTCTCTATGGATCTCAGCCTTGCTGGTCTGAGCGGGGTGAAATCAAAGTGGGAATTTTGTACCGTGCCCCAGAAGTCTGAGGAAGCTGGTCATTCACCCCACTCTTCCTTTCCTGGTAGGGAAAGTCTTTCTTACTGGGGCATTCTCTCTTGGTGCCGAGCATTGCTGACTTGTGGGGATGGGATGATGAAGGCAAAACTAAGCTGTCTTCCTTCTCTTTTTGTGTAGTTATTCTCAGTTTTGTTTGTTTGTTTTTTTTCCTACTGTATTGCTGAAGTTTCTTAAGTGGACTCCAGAGCTCTCCCAGAGCTGTTTTTGTATGTGGATAACTGTCTAATTGCTGATCTTTGTGGAGAGGCAGAGGTTGTGGTCTCCTTTGCTGCCATCTTGATGATGTCATTTCTGAGAATTAGTCTTAATAGTGTTTGAAGCTATATGAAGGTTTGGGCCTGTGAATGCTAAAGCAAGATGAAATGTGAGATGGGAGTCTGGGGAAGTAAGAGGCTGGAAATGTGGTGGTAAATTACACGGTATTCAAATCATCTTTTGGGGGAAAGACTTCTCGATTTTTCAGGATATTTCTAACTATAGCTAATTACACATATAAAACTATACATATAGGGGCACATGTGTGTCTGTGTGTGTCTGTGTGTGTATATAAAATAAGAACCATGGCATATATATGACATTTAGCTTAAATGATATGATAAAATCAAAATAGAGCTTTTACATTTATGTAACCTGATTTCATTTTTAAACCTTCAATATTTAAGGCTTCTAACTCTCCTTATCTCATCAGTTTTTTCTTTAATTAGTAAAAGAGGAATAACTGTACAGTCTCAGCTACTGCTGAAAACTGTCCATAATATTCTTAAGCATCTTATTCCCCCCTATCTCAAAATATAATTTAAAATTTGAAAACTGGCAATGGTTGAAGAAGTAGATTACAATATTCAGAAGTTGTCATGAAGTAAAGATTTTATGTTTCTGGTAGTGAAGAATGCTTTCCCTTTAGTTCTTGGGTTTTCACTTTCTCACGTCTCTTTTCAAGAAAATGAACACTATTTTCTTTCGCACCTATAGAACAGAACTTGAATTTGAAAAGAGAAAGGATGCATAGAGTAAGCATGGCATGTGATCAGCATGTTCTCCCATGATGAGAGATTCCCACAAGAAGGGATATGTCTTGTTCATCCTTTAAAACTGCATTAAATTATAGTGTAGTATGTATAGTACCTTAGGTGCTTACTCTAGTAATAGCTGTGCTGTAATTGAAAAAAAAAATAATAACATTTCACTCAAGCAGAAGAATAAACATGCCAGTAGCAAGTCTTAATATTTCTGAGAAATACAAGAATTTAATTGGACTTAATACAATTCTATGCTACTATTTACCCGTCTCTGAGGAGGGGAGCATAATAGAGGCTATTTATATTCATTTATGTTGTTAATGTTGATCTTTTAAAATATAGATTAAAATATTCTGTATTCTGGTTCTGTATATTATACCAAGCAAGGCCTGTGAAACTACTTTTGAAAATTTTCTGATAAATATGTAGAAACTATTTTTTAACTCAAGAAATACATTTTTTTTTTTTTTTTTTGCGGTACGCGGGCCTCTCACCGCCGCGGCCTCTCCCACCGCGGAGCACAGGCTCCGGACGCGCAGGCCCAGCGGCCACGGCCCACGGGCCCAGTCGCTCCGCGGCACGTGGGATCCCCCCGGACTGGGGCACGAACCCGCGCCCCCCGCATCGGCAGGCGGACTCCCAACCACTGCGCCACCAAGGAAGCCCAAGAAATACACATTTTTAATGAATATATCTGTCATTCATTTTCCAGCTATACAAAGGACATTTTCTTTAATATCATAATACAACCATCAGCTTAATTATAAGATGGAATTGTAGCACCATTTCTAATTTTCTTTTCTCATTGTCGATTATTTATTTATTCTCATTTGTGTTAAGTTTGAAGAGATGTGAGCTTTAGTAATCATGTCTACAAGTGACCATTAGAAAAGACATATGTAACTAGCAAAACAGGAGAGATAGCCTGAGATAACCATTTTTTCGTTCAAGGACTTTTAGTGAATATTTTCTGAGCACTCACCATGTGCTGAGCAGAGTACCTGGTCATGAAAGGAGACAATTTCCTATACTGCTGGAGCTTATATTTCAGTAGGATCAAGACCAAAAATAAATGTACACAAGTAAATAAATAATTAGATATTCGAGTAGTGGCCATTGCTTTGAGATAATGATAGGGAGTGGCCGGAGGATATGTGGAATTGGCTGGACACAGAAGGTGTCTCTGAAGAGATGACATTTAAAATGAGACCCAAATGGCAAGAAGGAGGCAGGCATGTGCAGAACAGAAGCATTAACATTTTGGGAAAATAACACCGGCACTACAAAGCCTTAAGGTGGGAATGAGCTTGTTATCTCTGATGAAAAGAAAGGTGAGTGTGACATGCATGGAGAGACTGAAGAGGAGATTGCTAACACATGAGTTTTGCTGGTTTGGTAGGGATAGATTATGTAGGAACCTCAGATGTGGCTAAGGGGTTCCTGTTTTAATCTAGTGCATTTGAAAGACCACAGTAGGGATTCCATAGAGAGGTGAAGTGATCTCAATTATGTTTTAAAGATTATATGTATAAAATTGGATGGAGGAGGACAAGAATGGAAGAGAGAAGTGAGTTTCAAGGCCATTGTGTTGATCCTGGCAAGAGATGGTGCGTGGTGGCAGATGGCATGGCGAGAAGTAGAGAGATTATGAGAGCCTTTGGCAGTGCAGTCCAAAGAACTTGCAGATGGATTGGCTATAAGGAATAAGAGAATGAGAAGAATCAGTAAGTTTTTGGTTAGCAACGGAGTGGGTGGAAGTGCCATTTATAGTGGCTGGGAGAGGAATAGGTTTGGGATCTGAGAATGAAGATGTCTGTTTTCACATGTTAAGTTTGCAACATGTGTTAGATAGTTAAATAGATAATTGGATACATGAATCTGGAGTTCAGGGAAGAAGTCTGGGTTGGAGATATAAGTTTGTAATCCAGCAGTAGATTGGTGGCCTATAAAGCCAAGAAGGAACTGAATGAAATTTCTTGGAAGAAATTATCCTAGGAGCAAAAGGAGTCACACAGCCTGGGGTACAGTTAGAAGTTTAGTAGAGAAGCACCCAAAGGAAGAGATTCATGACCCATGCCTAGTTCCTGGCATGATTATCTCTTTTAGTTTTATGGGGTTTTAAAAAAATTTTATTATTATTTATTTTATTTATTTATTTTTGGCTGCGTTGGGTCTTTGTTGCTGTGTGCGGGCTTTCTGTCTAGTTGCAGTCAGCAGGGGCTACTCTTCGTTGCGGTGCTCGGGCTTCTCATTGCGGTGGCTTCTCTTGTCGCAGAGCACGGGCTCTAGGCGCCAGGGCTTCAGGAGTTGTGGCTCACGGGCTCTGGAGCACAGGCTCAGTAGTTGTGGCGCATGGGCTTAGCTGCTCCGCGGCATGTGGGATCTTCCCGGACCAGGGCTCGAACCTGTGTCCCCTGCACTGGCAGGCGGATTCTTAACCACTGTGCCACCAGGGAAGCCCTCTCTTTTAGTTTTGATGCTACAATGTTACTAATCAGTTTTTTTCCTTGGGACGGAGCTACAAGAGTAGGGTTGGATTTGAGGTTAGTCACAATTTGTTTTCTCTTCCAAAAATCTTATAGAATAAACTCAAGAAATAATTGGCTCGTTAAGTAGTCATTGTAAAGTAAAAGATTAATCCTCTGACTCCAAGATGATGCCATCATAGTGGAATCAAGAGATATGCTTGCATCTGCCCCTAAGTTTCTTCTCCCTGCCAAGGCTTCACTGGCCTACTGACAGTGTTTTTGTAACTCCAGTGTCCTAATTCAATCATCTGTTCCTCGTAGGATTGTGGCCAAAGTTTTTTATCTTTTAACCACTGATATTGGTATTCCAGAACTGCCTGCAATACCTTGGGTCAAATTTACTTCCCCAAGTTTCCAGATGCCAAGTATCTCTTGCTTCTTCAACAGATCACACTTTACTGTAGGGCTTAATGGTTACACTGAGTGTCATCCTTGTGAAACTGTAGGCATCTGTGGTCTTGCACAGTTTTTTTCCAGAGCAAGTTGTTTCAAAGGGACTGCTCAAACTCTTGTAGGGTGACATTAGAGAACAAGATGGAATGAGACTCAAAAGATGTCATCTCACTTCTATTTTCAAAGCCTCCTCCGCTGAAAAGCGTACAGCACACCGCCCAGGTTCTGTGATTCCTCCTTGCTGGGAACTGTTTATTTATTCCCTCCAAGGGGAGTCCTCAGGATACTGGAAACAACAGTCAGCATAGAGATCAAGAGACAGTTGAGACCCTGTTCTGCAACTTTTTCCCCCGTAATTGTTATAAAAGTGAGGGATCCTCTATTCTCCATAATATGCTTTCCAGCATATGGAATGTATCAGATGTCATGTATACGTTCATGTTTTTGAATTTGGGGTTCATATAAATGGGACTATCTTAGCGGTTCCCAAACTTTCTGGATTCCTGACACCCTTGGTGTGACAGTAATGCTTTCATGGCACTCCTAGCCCATAGGAAATGCTTAATCACTCTGTTTTTTAAATAGTTGGGCCTAAACAACTTAATATTAGTGGTTTGTATGCTGTTGAGCAGCTGGATTTCCAATTTAAAATTTAAAATATCTCGCAGTAACATTGTGAGTTCACTGCAGCATCGCAGGGCATTTTGATGCTCAGTTGGGAACCAGGGGACTAAGTGGCTAGCTGAAACAATGTCAAACCTGGCACACCCAAAGCATCCCTCATAGAAGAGGATGCCGTGTCTATAAGTCTCCTGCATTCCTTAATAGGAGTCTGGGCTTTGAATATTTGGGAAATTGTACATGATGACCTTAGGAGTTACCAATTTCCAGCAAATATAAAACAAATGGCAGGAAAGTTAATCTTTTCCACAAGGCATAGAGGAATTAGTCCAACCATTCGCTGTTTATTATTAGTAGCAATAGTGTGCAAAATAAGGTATGCTTGTGTGAATGTGAATGCTCTTCCAACTCGATGTCAATCTGAGAGTTTATAAAATGTAATAAAAAGCCGTTCCTTGGCTGGTGGTGGATGACACATGTTTAGCATTTGTTGCCTTCCACTTATCCATTCTAAATGTGAAAGTCTGCCTGCATTTTATCAGATTCTCCCATCATTAAAAGCCTATAAAAAGACACAAGATGATAGAAAAAATATTTCTGCATATTTAAAGAAAAAAGTGATGAATGATGCACTTCTCCCAGAATTCAGGTGTTTTTCCTCCACAGTCTGCCTGTGAGCATTTTACTGCTGGGTGTAACAACCAAGTTTCAGCAGCAAAACAAGATGTCCTTTTGTTTTTTATCAGAGGATATAAAATGTTTGCATTGTCTTAACTGCATTTAATATTACTATTAAGCCTAAAAGTTGGTGTAGATATAAGGGTCAGAATCTGTGACAAAAGGCAAAATTATGCTTCATTGCTGGCACATTGTTAAATTCTCTTTTGTTCCTTACATGTGGACATTTTACATTTTTCCAGATCTGTGTGGAATATAATCTGTATCTGGCAAGGCTGAATTTCCCTGCCATAGAGATTAAAAGAATGTCTTGAGTATAACTAGTTAATTGGCTTCGTGGCACTTTGAGAAGTGTTAGCTGGGTGTTTCCTGCCCTGTAGTCTAACCTCAGAATGACCACCCACAGACTATTCCAAATAGTTTGGGGACAAACCCACTTATTTATTTATGTATCTGCGAATTGGCTAAAATATGTGTGCCAGATGATCTTCCTGCCAGAAAATACATTTTAATTAGAAATGATGGGTCAGGCATTTACTGAGAAATAGGAGAAAGAGAGAAGAAAGCAAAGAGACTGGCCCAGATGGTATGTTTCAACCCAACGTTGCACAAGACAAAGTCCATCCATTGTATAACCTAGAGTTTGCCTTTCTGTATTTCATTTTGATGTTTTTGCAAGACTACAGGGGAATGGAGCCAGATCTATTACTTCTTTTAGTCTGGGACAGAGGTATGTACCCCATATTGCCTCAGGACACTACACAGCATGTGCTGGACATTCAGTAACGTTTACTGACTCCAACCATGAAAGCCTTTCCACGCCCTTCCTCTCTGGAGCAGGTCTTGCCAGACAGGCAAGTGGCTAATGATGGAAACTGGGCTCTGCTAAGGCTGGGAATTACTTCCAAGTAATTAGGAACACTGGGAACCAAAGATCAAAACCAAAGGACCATGGAGGAAAACCCAGGATGAAAACCACCTCTAAATGACAGAACCTGGACTCCATACTCTGATTGGCAATCTAGCAAGAAAGCAACTTGAGAAAAAACAAGGTGGAAGGAGATGGTCTTATGTAGTTTTTATGTGTGCTTCCTTCTTTGTTTGTCTGTGGGGAAGAAGAAATGTAATTTCTAGATGACAACTACCATTTGCCCATCTTTTCCAATTCCCATCACTATCTATATGCTACTTTTTCTTATTTCCTATTTGCTTCAGTCAGAAATGTTTTTTTAAAACTAATATGATTTATCAAAATTTAAGAATTCTAAGTGAGAGAATTATGCACTGTACTAACACAAAGCATAATAATAACTATTGTTTATTGAGTGACTACTGTGTACAGAGAACTGGGCAGATTTAATATTTTGAAAATTCAATAAGATATTATTATTTAATGTTTTGACAATTCAGCAAGGTACTACTGTTATTATCCTCTTTTCAGAAATGAGAAAACTGAGTCTTTAGAGATTTTTAGTGATTTGGCCAAGGGCGTAAAATTAGCAAGAGGCAGAAGGCAAAATTCTAACCTAGGATGTCAGCCATCAGAACCAACGCTCATACAGCCTCTCTTGGTAATCCCCTTAGAAGCCCATAATCCAAATACAGATGCACGGTATAATCATGTGAAAAGTGCTGAAGAACATTTTGGGTGCAGCATGTGAGTGAGTAGAAATGGACGTGGTGAAGAGATAGGAAAGGAGTGGTGCGATTCCTTGAAGATATTGAAGGTCATGGCAAATACACGAGGAGAATAAATATAAAACAAATGGCTTCCTTGTCAAAGAGGTAGTAAATAAAAATAGTGACGCTGAATATTAAGTCAAAAATTTTATTTCAATTATTTTGAATGACCAAGCACCTGAATTAAAATTCAATGGACATAAAAGTATTTAAGCAAGTGTCCCTCCAGTCTTGTTTTAAGCCCCTCGGTTTTCCTGCACAGAGGCAGCTGCAGTCACTATTTTCATGGGTGTCCTTGTATTATCTACTCAAAATTTATCTTCTCTTGATTGGGCTTATCAGAGAGGTCTTTAAGACACTGATTTTGGAAGGGAGAAGTAGCGGTTGTTTACAACCTTTTCTCAGAGATGTCTTCATTCCTATAAGATCTGATTATTCATGTCTCATATGTTTGAAATTTGTGATGAACCACTTTAGACTGAGTGCCTTTTTGTATATTCTATTTAAAATTTTCTGAAGAGAACAAGAGTGTAAACAAGATCAAAAGGGTGGCATTTGTCACCTACCATTGAAAAGAAATTGCTTTCAAGTACTTTAGAAGAACTAAATCATGTAAATCATTCTCTGTCATCAAAATAGACTCCCCAAAGATCTGAAATTCTCAAGTGCCTACTTTCCAGTGCTTTCTTTGCCTACATGTAGACACAAATGGGTATGTGTGTGCCTGTGTTATATTCTTTGAAGTAGTAATTCTTTGAAGACTGTAGAATTTGAACTTCTCACTATCTCAGATTCTCCTTGTCTCCCATGAGTCTGATTTGCTGAGATTTGTGAAAGCTTTAGCATCATCTCTTTATTAGGATACAGGCAGGAGAGACAGCTCTGTGCCTGAGAGCAGTGAAGCATTAGCCACTGCCTAGCGGGGGAGAGTTGAGAATGAAAACAAAGAGGCGACCCCTCTTTATTCCTTAGGGTGACTAAGGCCCCACAATTGCACACTGGGCAAACTAGCACCCTGCAGTGCAGACGCCTGTGTTGAAGGACCACATCCACTTCCGCATATCAGTTGGCAAGCATACATTGCAACACTTCCAAGAATCACGACAGACTGAGCACAGTAAAGTGGTACAATTCTGTAACTGTTCTTGATCCTGCTGAGCCTTTCCAGGACACGGCTAGCAAGGATACAGCAGCTTATAAGTCAAAGCTTTGGGCTTCCGAGGCCTGTGCCAACAGTGTTTCTGGGGAGAACTCCAGACCCTGTCCACTCCACATCAGAAGGTTCTCTCATCCTCGATGAAGAAAGAGAATGGGGAGGGTTTTCTCTTAAAGGCTTGGCTCTGAAGGAAGAGGAGTGTAGTGGGACTGGCAAGGGTTTGGGAGCCAAACAGAGACAAGTCCAAATCTCTTACTTACTTACTAAATCTATTACTTAAGGACAGTTTCCTTGGTTTGAAACTAAATCCTCTCACCCATGAAATAGGGATATCATCATATAGTAAGGCCAAGTTTGCAGCGCTATGACAATTATATGAAATAATGTTAATGAAATAATGTGTTCATAGTACCTACTACAGAGTCAGCAATCAATGTCGCTTTCCAAGCACCTGCACTGCAGGTGGGGAACTGATGCCTACAGAAAATCCAGTGCCCTGCCCCCTTCCTCATCACAAGAGCAGCTTCAGATTCTGGGGAAGTTGCTGGGGGAAGCAGAGGTTAGAAATGGTTTGGGATCTGTTTTCTTGAATTCCCCTTCACATTGCTTCTCTCCTTTTCCTCGTAGAGAGCAGAATTGCAGGAATTGGATCTCTGGGTACAGGTGTACCAAATGCTCAGTGTCTCAGGGTAGTTAGCTAAGTTATCCTAAACTCCCAAAACTATTTCTCATCAAGATACTTACCTGTCTTGTTGAGATTTTTATCTCAACCTAAAAAACGTGTAGGGATGTGGTATCTATGAGAAGAAATAGCCCTACTTCAATCCCTGCAAGAGTCTGTTCCGGTGTCCAATGACCTCTATGAACCAAGAGACTGAATGGGGCAGCTTTGGGTCACAAAGAACTCATCACCGTCTTCTCAGCATCTACCAGTAGCAGATTCCTGTTAAACTGCCAGAAAGTTTCACTATAATTGACTTCTCTTGTCTGTTATTGTTATTGTTTTCATTTTGTGTGCGATTATTAACTCTTCAAAGTGGGTACCTTGGTAATGTCACTGTTTAACAGACATGCACATGTCTCCCTCAAACACCTAGACGCAGTGAGAAAATGTTCTCTTGTAAAATTTAGAATCTCTCTGAGGCTCTGAGGTTTAGTGTCTGTAATCACTTGGTGATTGAGTTTTTGTATTCTTGACATTTTTCTAAATGAAATCTTCTCTGATGTCAAAGCTGGAATAGTAGCTTGTCTTTCAATGTATTGGGTTAAATGTTAAAGGGAGAACATCATCCAGGAAAATCCCTTTGGTATTGTAGCAAATCCTTGGTCATAGTATGTAGGCGGTTGTGAGTGGGCTACCAGACATGGTCAGGACCCTGTGGATAATCTCATCACTGTGAACTGTTCAAAGCACCCAGTATGTGAAATTCAGGCTGATTCATCCATTCTCCGTGGCCACCCAGACAGCTTCCTTGGGTATATTTTTAAAAAATGATCCAGGCAGCAGCTGCAGAAAATTTGGGGACCCTTTTCCCTTTGAGTGAGTGTTTCCAGAAAGCAAAATAAATAAAATGTCAGGGTTTGTTCATCTGGTTGGCAAGGCAAGCTCTCTCTCCTCTATGGAGGAGGCTGAGTTGAGGAATGTTGTGGTTTCTGGGATTCAAAGCTGGAGACATAGCACAACACACACCTTATTTGAGAGCGATTCACATCATACATTTTCATAAGGCATGGACCAGAAAGCACGCTTTGTTTTCAAAATGTGTTTCCTTGGCACTAGTTATAGCAATTTGGTGTGTGGTTCATTGTCAAAATGCTGTGGGTGGCAAAAGTGATCGACTAAAGGCACATGAAATATTTAAATTGGGGTGGTTTGCTCAGGCCATTTAGTCTACTCCTAACACCTGTATTCCAAAGACAACAATTAAGCCTTTCGTGGGGTGAGAATCTGTATCACTGAACGTCAGAGCTGGCAGAAAATTTACTGAGCAGATTTTTTCTTATAAGGCCAGAGAGTGAATATTTTAGACTCATGAACCATATGGTCTCTGTCCCAACTACTCAACTCCTTCAACTCTGCGTTGTAGAAGGAAACCAGCCATAAGCAATACATAAACAAGCGGGCATGGCTGTGCTCCGATAAAATGTTATGCATAAAAACAGTTGGTGGCTGGATTTGGCCCATTAGTTGCTGTTCGCCAACCCCTGGTTTAGATCACTGCTTCTTTTTTTACATATGAGGAAACCAAAACCCAAAGACATTAAAAGAGTTTGTCACTGTTACAGGCCAGTTAGTGGCAGGACACAACATATCCAAATCCTGTGTTAGGTTCTTTTAGTTTTTTTTAAACGCATAGTTTTCTATGAACATAGAAAGTCCCTCTCTTCCCTCAGAAGCCTCAAGAAGAAACAGACGACTTTCTCCTCTCTGTTTTGACATTTCCTTAGCAAAAGTAAATACCTAAACCTGAGAATGCTGCTGTCCTTTGAACATTTAATGAAGGAAAAACTAGAATGGAATAGACAGATATGAATATGTTTATAACATAAAGGTGCATGTTAAATACAGAATTTGTTACTTAAAGCCCTGGGGGAAGGTCATTTCTAATGGGAGGAGCAAAAGGTTTGGGTAATGATAATGATGGCTGTTTCTCTGCTTAGAACATGGCATCCCGGTTTTCCAGAACCCCCATTCCTTTTCTCTGTTTATTTTAGTGTGACCAGCCTTTCAAGCATCCCTGTGAGGCATCTATGTTTTGTGAACCTCCCCAGCTGCCAGTGACCTCACCTGCCAGAATTTATTTCACACTTTTACTTTGGTGATATTCCTTTGATGATGTCATAGCCTGCTTTATTTTGTTATTTACGTTTTTATTAAGTTTTGGAAATTATTAATAAAGGAAAATTAGGTAGTGAGAGGAGGAAAAGATGGTAAAGTAGGTTATTTTCAATGTTGGAGAAAGATAGAGAATATTAGCTTGATGGAGATATCATAGCTCCTCTCTGTTAGGGAGGAAAGGGATAAGAAGTGGGTGAGTGAATAGATGGAGCCAGGGCACAGTGTTAGGCTTTGTTTGGAGGAACTTGAGTTCAAGATCATCTTAGGCAGGGCTAACACTTTATGAAAACCCTAAGTGTGCTAGGGTGGAGGGGTGCTGGAAGGACAGCACAAATGCACACGGGCGTTTCTCCCTTAGCCATGCTCAGGTCACAGCAGACTCCATGGCTCACTAAGTCTGATACATATGAACATGTGTCACATGAATAAAAGGATATTTCTTTATTTGGATATTTCTTATCCAAATATATTTGGGAAATTGTGTATTAAACAAGGTTCTATGGATTTCTTACCTCAGGACTTCTCAAAGCCTTTAAAGTGCCAATGTGCATTAGGAATCTCTAAGACAGGGATGTAGTTTGCAATGTTTTCCTAACATATTGGATCATTGGACCTTTTTATCAGAAAACATGTTAAGGGACAATATCTCCAGAACACATCTGGGTTTTCTATGCCTGGAACTCTCTTTTCCCCAATATGTATGTGGGTCCCTCACTGCCCTGCTTCATATGAAGCCTTCCAATCATTACTCTATATTTTTTCTTTTTAAAAAAATTTTTATTGGAGTATAGTTGCTTTACAATATTGTGTTAGTTTATACTGTACAGCAAAGTGAATCAGCTATACATATACATATACCCCCTCTTTTTTGGATTTCCTTCTCATTTAGGTCACCACAGAGCAGTGAGAAAATGTAACATTTTCCCATAAACACTAGTGGAAACTCATGTACATACTTGATGCTACCTATGCCCTTTTTTGTACAGATCCCAGATTTAGAGCTATAACCTATATAGTAGGTTCTCATTAGTTATCTATTTTATACATAGTATCAATAGTGTATGTCAATCCCAGTCTCCCAATTCATCCCACCCCCCCCTTTCCCCCTTGGTATCCATACATTTGTTCTCTCCATCTGTGTCTCTATTTCTGCTTTGTAAATAAGATCGTGTATACCAACTTTTTCAGATTCCACATATATGCATTAATATATAATATTTGTTTTTCTCGTTCTGACTGACTTCACTCTGTATGACAGTCTCTATTACTGTATTTAAAATGAAAATAACCCACTCTACTCCAGTACTCCCTAACCATCATTTGTTTTATTTTCTACCATACCACTTTAAATCTAGTATATATATTTTTCATTTTTTTGGCTTTATTTTTGTTTATTTATAGACTGTATCCACTAAAATATAAACCCCATGAGACATAAGTTTCCTTTCTTTCCCTTCTCTTACAGCTATATCCCTTCTTTTATAGCACCTAGAATAGTGCCTGGCACATGGTAGGTTCTCCAAGAATAATTATGAATCAGTGACTCTGGAAAACAGAACTTAGAGCAACAGGCCATAAGTCAGTTGTGCTGGTAAATTGCAGTCAATGTGGTGACTTAGCCTAGGGCCTGGGAAACAAAGTGAGAGAATAAATGATAATTTCTGCAATTACTATCAGTAGTTGCCCTGAAGAAGCATTTATAACACAACTAAGTTACCTTAGTTGGGGGTTCACTGGAGAGGACTGAAGACAGAAATCCCAGTGATTATTTTTAAATACATCAGATCCTGTCACTCTTTTGCTTAAAACCTTCCAATGCCTTTCCACCCACTGAAGTATAGTCCAAAGTCTTTACCCTGGTCTCCAAAGCTCTGTGTGGTTGCCTTCCTCCCCTAGCCATTTTCTTTCTTACTTAACATTATTCAATAGTAATACAATGTGAGTCACATATGTAATTTTGAAGTTTTTAGTAGAAATGTTAAAAAGAAAAAAGAAATAAGTGAAATTAATTTCAATAATCTACTCTAACCCAGTACACTCCCAATATTATCAGTTCAACACATAATCAATGTAAAAATTGTTAATGAGGTATTTCACCTTCAATTTCATACTAAATCCTTGACATTCAGGTTGTGTTTTATACTGACAGCCCATCTCATTGTTGATCAGCTGCATTTCAAGTCCTCAGTAGCCATATGTGACTACCATGACAGGCAGTCTCTTCCTCAACTTCTCTCCTCCTGATACTCTGTTCTAACCACCTTGGCCTCCTTGCTCAGCCTTTTGTGCTGTCCCTGTAACAGACCAAACAGATTTTTGCCTCAGTATGTTGCCAGATTAATAAAAAATACAAAGCACTGGTTTCAGTTTGCATTTCAGATAAATATCAAATAACGTTTCAAGCATAAATATGTTCCGAATATTACAAGGGGCCTACTGGAAACACACAGGGACACAGTGGCATCACAGGGAACATACTGGTATTTTATCTGGCAACCCTGCGCCTCAGGTCATTTGCATTTCCTCTTCCCTTTGCCTGGAATGCTCTTCCGCAGTTACCAACACTTCCCTCAGTTCACTCACATCTCAGATCGAAGGCCTTAGGGAGGCCCTTTCTTACCACTCGATAGCAAATATGTCTGTCTCTCCACAGCATTACTTATTATTTCCTTATCCTATATTAGTTTTACTACTATAGTTTATAGTTTTTTTGTTTGTTTTTTTTTTGTGGTATGCGGACCTCCCTCTGTTGTGGCCTCTCCCGTTGCGGAGCACAGGCTCCGGACGCGCAGGCGCAGCGGCCATGGCTCA
>NC_041222.1:31563996-31573139 GCF_002837175.3 Physeter macrocephalus
CGCAGCGGCCATGGCTCACGGGCCCAGCCGCTCCGCGGCATGTGGGATCCTCCCAGACCGGGGCGCGAACCCGGTTCCCCTGCATCGGCAGGCGGACGCGCAACCACTGCGCCACCAGGGAAGCCCCCTAGTTTATAGTTTTTAAAATCTATTTTTATTTGTCCCTCCCCCATTAGAATATAGGTTCTATGAACATTTGTTTTGTTTCCCATTGTCTCTCCAGTGTCCAAAAAAAAAAAAAAAAGTTTGGCACATAGAAGGCATTCAGTAAATATGTGTTCAATAAAAGGAAGAAAGAAGTAATGGAAAGTTTTTAATATATATATAATATGTTTTCTGTATTATATATATTATATATATTTTGAAACAAATATTTTAAATATTTATATTAAATATTTTAATACACATATTTTCAGTAGTTATATTAAATATTTTAATATTTAATATAAAATATTATGTATATGTAGTATATATATTAGTAGAAAAAAGTATGGATTTTGAGTTGAACATTCATAGAATAGACTCTTGACTCTGCTCCTTACCAGGTGCCCGACTCTTAATTTCTGAAAATGAGGTTTTATTATGCATCTAAAATACTGTCGAGAGGGTTTAGAAAGCATTTAATAAACCATTTATTTTTTGCCTGCCACATAATAAGCAGTAAATGAAGTGATATTAACAATAGTTATTGTAGTAAATAATAACAGTAATTTTTGTTCTTATGGTTGACAGTCCTTAGCTGTTATTCCAAATTCCCCAAATCTCCAACATTTGAGTCTTTTTTCATAAGCTTGAGACATCTTATTTGGAGGCAGAACCTGTCCTGAGGTGACATGAGGCTATTTAGAGTTCATATTTATATAACTTAGTGTGACTATAAAGTCACATATCACTGCAGAGATGTTAATGTGTTTGATTACAGGATGCTACCTCAGACCCATCTGTGTATAGTTATATATTATAAAGCAAATGTGCCATAAACATTCTTACGTCTAAAAAGTTATCTAAATTCTCAAGTACATCTGGTCCCAAGATTTCAACAAAGGAGAGAAGATGTCTCTTAGCTACTTGCCAGTCTCGAAGCTTTGCCAAATACAACTTCAAAGAACAGCATACTGTTATTCCTGTCCAGTCTTCCTGCCCATTCGATTACTAGGTTTCCCAGAAGATTTGAGTCTACATTTCCTAACATATCTAGAAAAAAAATTTTTTAATTGTTTGGGAGAACTCTATCTAACCTATCATTTTCCCAGTCTATTGGAAATAGATCAGGATAATGTCAGTGAAAGTAGATCTGGTAATTTATTCATAAATGAGTGGTCTTCTCAGTGGAGGAGGTTCTGACATTACTAGCCCTTTATTTTAAGAAATGCTTTCTTTCACTGAAAAAGTCCTGATAGAAAGGAATTTATATCCACTCATATCTAAAATGATGACTCTGTAGATAGAGTCTTGCATCCCCTTATCTTATACTCTCAGGGTCAAACCTCTCTACTGTCAAAAAGGAGCATGAGTGCAATGAAGAGAGCAGTTGTTCAGGCAGACGGTATGTTTATGGGGAAGATATAACTGGTGAAGAATATAACTGAGAACTTGTTGATTTTGCATGCTTTTATCCACAAATGCTTTTCCATATGGCTTCAGTCTTGTGTTCTGCACACGTTTAAAAACTCCCCTGCAGTTCCTCATTCTCTCTAATGGTTGCAGTGTGCTAATATTTTTTTTCTTCCTCTATGTCATGCTTGTGTGACTAAGTACCTTTCAGCCCAAATCATTGTCCTCTTGCCCATGTCATGCTTAGCCTAATTATATTGACTTGATAGTGTACTATTTCCCAGTAAAATATAACAAACAAAAATAATCCCAGGTATATATAACTACATAATTTTACCTTTTATGTAGTGAAAAACTTATAAGATATATGTAGTATACATATAACCTAACGTGTTTTCTCTCTTTCAGTGCCACATACTACCATTCTCAACAGTACTTTAATTACTGTTCCATTTGAAAAGAACACAAACAGTAGATTTCTTAAAGCATTATTGCTATGGTCTGAATGTTTGTGTCCCTCCGAAATTAAATGTTGCAATCCTAACCCCTAAGGTGATGGTATTGGGAGATGGAGCCTTTGGGGAGTAATTATGCAAGGGAGTTAGTGCTAAGAAAGCTCCCTTGTTCCTTCTACCATGAGAAGACTCTGGGAGAAAGCATCATCTATGAGGAAGCAAGCTCTCACCAGACACTGAATTTGCCAGTGCCCTGATCTTGAATTTCCCAGTTTCCAGAGCTGTGAGAGTTCATTTTCTGCTGTTTATAAGCCACTGTGTATGACATTATGTTATAGCAGCCTGAACAGACTAAGACAATTATTCTAAATCTATCTTCTATAGACCTTTCTGCATTTTGTGGCAGATAACTTGGGTGTTGATTATAACTGAAATTTGGAATATATGTACTTTGAAAAATAAATACTTTAGTTAACTATGTAACATTTTCCCATAAACACTAGTGGAAGCTCATGTACATACTTGATGCTACCTATGCCCTTTTTTGTACAGATCCCAGATTTAGGGCTCTTAATTTACTGTGTTACCATGGACAATACATCATCTATTTAAGCATTTGAGGACATACCATGACTAGGCTTTGAAGTAGACTTTGAAGTGAACTCTTGGATGGATATATTTGAAAGCATCTTTACTTTGACTATAAGAAGTTCCAGGTCCATATTGCTTTTATTTAGCCCCAGGGTGTAGTTCCAGTTATCACTAAAAGCAGTGACTCCTTCGAATGGAATAAAATGCAAAGTTGTGATGGCTGGTTCATTCATTCCTTGACTATTGTAATGTAAGTTTACTTATAGAAGCAGTATGTGTTATTTTAATGACACGTCACACAACCTCATAGTTATAAGTACAGGTAGATATTTTTAAAATTGAGTTATGACTCAATTTTATATCACATCAATGTAAAGGAATCCCAATTCATAAGTGTTTTTTAAATTAAGCTGCTAAGTGTACTTTTTATATGAAAACCCATCCACCAATATTATGTATTTTTACATCAAACTATGTGAATTATAATTACTAAATTATCAAACCTTTAAAATACTTGTTTCCTTTGATAAGCTCAGATTTCTTTCAAGAATACCAAAAACCGGTACTCATGATGCATTTGTTTTTATGATATTGCATTATGTATTTATGTAACAGAGAAAACAAACCTGACTCTATACTGAATCTACTCTTTTAGCTTATTTTTGGTACGCGGGCCTCTCACTGTTGTGGCCTCTCCCGTTGCGGAGCACAGGCTCCGGACGGGCAGGCTCAGCGGCCATGGCTCACGGCCCAGCTGCTCCGCGGCACGTGGGATCTTCCCGGACCGGGGCACGAACCCGTGTCCCCTGCATCAGCAGGCGGACTCTCAACCACTGTGCCACCAGGGAAGCCCTATTCTTTTAGCTTTAACCTTTGTGCTTTGTTGCCTGTGCTTAGTCATGCTGGCCTATAACCTGAAATATACATGGTAACCCATTCTCAAGACTCTGATCTTTAAAGGTATCCACTTTTCAATTCATATAGAGATACGAAGTTGCAGAACAGAGAATAATATTTGTCTTGTTAGAGGTTTACAGAAACATAGTGACCAGACCTACATGGGCAGTTGTGAGAACAAAGGATTCCGGCACCAGGAAGTCTGTAACAACCACCCACCCCGCTCCCCTTTTAGTATAAAAGAAGCCTGAATTCTAACTTGAGTAAGATGGTTCTTTGGGACATTTGTCCACCATCTTCTCAGTCTTCTCGTTCTTCTGGCTTTCCAAATCAAGTTGCAGTTCTTTGCCCCAACACCTCGTCTCTCAATCTATTGGCCTGTTGTGTGGTAAGCAGTATGAGGTTGGCCTCGGTAACATTTAGACAAGAGCTCAAGAGTACAGCTAACATAGCTGTGAGCTGGTGATTTTACCTCTTTTCCTGTTCCTTGTCCTGAATCTCTCAGAGTGGTTTAGATCAGTGGTTCTCAACCTTTGGCAGGCATCAGAAGCACCTGGAGGGCTTGCTAAACCTGACTGTTGGGCTCTACCCCAGAGCTTCTGATTCAATAGCATTTATGACAAGTTCCCTGGAGATGTTGATGCCATTGGTCTGGAGACCTCACTTTACTAACCTTCAGTTCCTGTGGTCCTTCATGTCAGTGTCTTCTCAACCCAACACTGTCTTCATCAAAAGAGAAGGAAATATCACTTCCATAACTGTCCATAAGGGCACTGGGAAATTGCAAGCCATTTGGTGTCACAAACGCAACTCTTATTCTTAGTGGACAATAACAATAAAAGACAGAACCCAGACAAATCTAAATTTTAACTAAAATCCTTCCATTCCTTTTTGTTTCTCTTTCTGGCCAAAATAGAGACCTGGCTTTCTCAAGCCAGTGTCATAGGTCTTTCATTGTTATGGTTATTTTCTTTTTTTAGTGATGTTAATTCTTTTGTTTTTCCTCTTAAGAAGTTTAATTTTGAACATTTATCAGAGGCATGGGCTATATTCACAGAATTGTTTTTGTTTATTGTGTCATTCTCCTATCCCCTAATTTACAAAGGTCAGTTAAAAAGGACAAAAAATAAAAATTATAAAAATTTAAGAACATATGTTAAATGTTGTAAAATTCAAAACACCATTCAGAAAGTTCATAAAGAAAGACTTTCTATTGGTCCAGGTAATGTAACACTCTCAGAATTCCTAAAACCATCAGAAATAAGTCATTAGCTCAATTTTTTTTTTAACATCTTTATTGGAGTATAACTGTTTTACAATAGTGTGTTAGTTTCTCCTTTACAACAAAGTGAATCAGTTATACATATACATATGTTCCCATATCTCTTCCCTCTTGCGTCTCCCTCCCTCCCACCCTCCCTATCCCACCTCTCTCATGGTCACAAAGCACAGAGGTGATCTCCCTGTGCTATGCGGCACATTAGCTCAATTTTTTAAACAAACAAACAAACATAAGCCTTTAACTCTAACTTTGCATTCTTTGATAGTTGCACTATTGCTGTAAAGGATAAACACCTAGTTCTCCACTAAAAGCAATCTAATTCACCAAATATTTTCTCTCATTATAATTAGGAATACCACATGTTGAATTTCCTGAAATGATGATTATTAAGTGACCCGGGCTATTGTTTCACACTTAGAAATCCTTCCTTTCCCACCACAGGCCATTTCCTTTGCTTTAAGTCTGGGACTGTTGATCCAACAGGTGGTCCAGGAAGTTGAGGGAACCTGTGCCCTGTGGTTGTTTTGCAGGGCAGGTTAAGGAAGGATAACCAGTAGAGGTACTTTTCAATGAGGTGGCAATTGATAGAACACTCTTTGAGAGTAGGGAACAGGAATTTAAGTAGATTCTGATAAGAGCTTGATAAGAGTCTCCAGAAGTGGACAGGAATTGAACTTGTTCCAGCACAGTGCATTTTTTTTGTTCCTGTTTCTAAGACTGTTCTTACCATTCTTATTTCCCTTTTGGCCAAGTGTAATTGATTAAGTTTTTTGTCTGTCCCCAGTCTTATTGTAATACCCATCAGGAGAATGAATATATAATGATTTTCTTTTCTCATTACCATCCTAATATTGTCACTAGAAATAACTAACATGCCCTTCTGTATTATTCAGAGATTTGTTACATGAGTGATAAAGAACTAAACATTCCTAATCTCATTCTGTAGTCCCATTTTGCTTGCAAAGGAGCTGGCTCAGATAAAAATTAGCTTTGTGCTCAGGTTGAATTCATTCTGTGAAGTGATCCTATTCCAAATGCATTACAGGAGGATTCCCCTGTTCTAAGTTCTGATGTGGGAGGATTATCTAATGTAAAAAAAAATGCTAAGGAAATAAAAATGTTAATTTCAATGCATTTAAAAGAATGAGATAGGCCTTGTAATGCAAGCCCTCTTTTGTATATAATGGGAAAAGAGAAAAATAGGACAAAACTCTCTACCATAAATTAAAGATAAAATCATAGGGAAGTTTGATCGATGAATATATGTCTGCATGCATGCTTGCATGTGCATTTTGTATCCTTTACAAAATAACAGATCTGATAGATTTAGGTAACCATGATAAGGCCATGTCAAAAAGAATGTTATAACACATTATGGATCCTATTTACATGAAGACATAAGCGTAGAAATGTGAGGATTGTAGAAGATAATGGCTAAAAACTTTTTTTTTTTAATCTTGCTCACCTGAAGAATTCTCTTTGACTTCAAAAAGGGAATTCCATATTTAGATCTGCAAACAGATCTTTGCAAATATTTATTAAATATACTCTGTGTGTACCACTAAGTATGAGTAAGGCCAGCAGAATGCTGCTTTGTGTCTGGAAGAGTTCAGAGGTGTTGCCAGACAGAACTTTTAGAAAAGGAGTTCTGTGTGTGTGTATGTTTATTGCTACTTTAAAAGAATAATAAGGACAACCATATGTTGACTGTTTACTAGAGGCCATGATCTGTTTCAGTCATGATGCACATATGGTCTCCTTTCTCTTTACAAACTGTGAGGTAGAATTATGTATTGCTAGTTTACAGATAAGGAATAGGGATCAGCAAAGTTAAGACACTTTCTCAATGTCACACAATCACGAAGTGGTAGTTCTGTTCAGCCTAGTTCTATTTAGCTCCAAGGTCAATACATTTTCTCCGCTATTGTCTAATAGCTCAGGATGCAGCCTCTTTCTGAAGTCTTAAATACAGAAAGGCCTCAAAGAGGGAATCATGTCAACTTAGAATACAACTGGTTGTAGACAAATAAAAATCTGCATTTTCTTAACTAACATTGCATAAGGTATGTCTTCTTAGGTTGTAAATTGCTACAATTTTGTAATTGTAATTCTCCCACATCAAATATCCTACGTGTATGGCCCCTAATAAAATATATGCGGATAGATGTTTTAAAGGTGTTGCTGCCACTATTAATAAATTATACTCATTCATAGAAATGCCCATTCACTTTTGTAAACTTTTGGTGAAATAGCCTCAGTTTTCAGGTAAAAAACAAACCCTGTCCGAACAAGTAACTGCACCCTGTAAAACTCTAATGTAACAAGAGTCTGGAATCCAGAATCACTGTGTAGGTTTTCATAATTACTGGGAGGTTTGTGTGAACACTGGATACAGACTTCGACGACTCTACGATAGTAGATAATACTTCCCATTCTAGAGAACTAATTTCATTCAATGGCTATTAAAAGAAGCTAAAATATCCAGCCAGACCTAGGGCCAGTGATACTGGGTCACCTGGATGTTTCAGCACAAAACTTTAAGGCCACCAACTTTGACTTTTAGTTAATTACAGAAACTAGTGCCCAATTAAAATGCTCCTTGGCAAGCAACTTTCTTGAGCAAGGCAGACTAATTACTGTAGGGAATGAGGAAAGAGCCATGCTTTAAATCATACTGTCTAACCGCAGAAGGAGGAACAGGTCAGTGCCAAGAAAACAGCTGCAGAGGTTAGTGTATAGGAAGGAATAAAATTTGCACTGATATTAAATCTTACCTACCTGACAGGGCATTGAATGACACTAAACCTCATTCTTGGGTTTATTTGATAACTGTCAGAAAGTTTAATATGAATGAAATGTACAAATTTGTGCACCTAACATTTAAGTTCTTATTACCTTATTCATATTTTGAAGTTACTATTGTACTGGAGTTGGTGTTACTATCCTCATGTGATAAATAACAGCTTCAAATGATTTTTCAGTTGATGGAGGTGAATGTCGCTTGCCTGCTTTGATGTTTTTGTTCTTTTATCTGCTGCATTCTACTATGGTATGATCACATGCAAGAAATAAGCAAGGGGATTTCAACGTTTTCTTGAGCATAATAAGGGATGATATTGTCTGACATACTTTTTAATGATTTACATTGTGAGAAAGAACCTATGTATAATGGTAATTCTCATAGCTGCTAAAAAAAAAATCTCAGGAGATTTATAGTCACTTCTTGAAAGTTTGACCTGCTTCCCAGTTCCACTAAAGCAAAGGTGGGTGATGTCTTGACACTCTGTAGAGAAATCTATGATTGTAGGGTATAACACACACACACACACACACACACACACACACATGCACATACACACGCACACACACAAACACATAGAAATAAGCCTCACCAGAATTCTATAAAGGAAGGAAAGGCTTTGGTTTGGTTTCTGTCCTCTAGAAAATGAATTTTGACTCTTGTAGACAGATTACATTCAATGCAGTCTTTTAAAGATAATAATAATTAGATATTCCTTAACAAAGGAGTGTTTGAAGATTAAAAAAAGAGATACTTTGAAAATGACAGAACCCAATCCACAAAATTAAAGCTTTACAAATATCATATCTCTCTATAAATAAAAAAGCATAATAGATATATATTTGTTTTCAATATCAACTTGCCAACTTTGCCTATAAGAAAAAGGTGATAAACCTGAAGCCACATAGCTTAAAAACCCTGCTGAATCTTTTCATTCTATCCTATGTGCTTTTTGTTCGAAGAGATACCATCTGCTTTTCTGTTACCACTTCTTTCTCTAGGGCTTTATTAGTAAATCATATGTATATATGTCTTGCCTATGTATTTGCTAAAAGTCTTGTTTTCAACTACTGAGTCTTAATTAATCCGTGACTATGTATACTTTTGCTTCTTTCTTATAACCTCTGCGTGATGCTGGCTATAGTTGTGTGAAGTTTCAGCTCTTGTTCTCTTTGGCAACTGCATTTTTCTGCTCGATATGTGTTCCCCTTGCTCTGGTGATCGTATGGAGCTTTAAACTCCTTTTGATAAGAAGAGTTGCTGCATATTTGAGATGCAAACAAAAAAATTGATCTTGCATCTTTGTAGCACCATGGACTTTCCACTTTTGCATCACCAAACCCTCCTCTGGGAGTCATAGTTGAGAAGTGGCTCGAGGGAATTATTGCTTTAACACTTTTCACCTACTGTTGTGAAAAATCCATTGTTCTATGGCTGAAGGCCCTCTACGCGTAGTAGTCTCCATGGTAGAGTCTGTCATACAGAGTGCAGTAAGTCAGAAAGAGAAAAACAAATACCATATGCTAACACATATATATGGAATCTAAGAAAAAAAAAAGTCATG
>NC_041222.1:31573231-31583065 GCF_002837175.3 Physeter macrocephalus
ACATATGTATATGTATAACTGATTCACTTTGTTATACAGCAGAAACTAACACACCATTGTAAAGCAATTATACTCCAATAAAGATGTTATAAATAATAATAATTTTTAAAAAAAAGCTGTGTGAAGAAGAATTTGAAAGGCTGTAACACTTGTAGTAGTTCCTCCTGCTGAGTGATGAAGGAGGACTACCTGTAACCCTTAGAGCAGTGCTGTCCCATAGAACTTACTGTGACGAGAAAAGTGTTCTATATGTATGTGCTATTGGGCACTTGAAATGTGGCTAGTGTGAATAAGGAAATGAATTTTACATTTTACTTGAAGTATAGTTTCTATACAATATTATTTAAGTTACAGGTGTATGATATAGTGATGCACAATTTTTAAAGGTTATACTACGTTTATAGTTATTATAAAATTTTGACTCTATTCCCCATGTTGTACAATATATCCTTGTAGCTTATTTTATGCCCGTTTGTACCTTTTAATCCCCTTTCCTTTTATTGCCCCCTTCTTCCCTCTCCCCACCGGTAAACACTAGTTCGTTCTCTAGATCTGTGAGCTTGTTTTTTGTTATATTCACTCGTTTTTGTATATTTTAGATTCCACATATAAGTGATATCATATAGTATTTGTCGTTCTTTGTCTAACTTATTTCACTTAGCATAACACCCTCCAAGTCCAACCATGTTGCTTCAAATGGCAAAATTTTTTTAATGGCTTAGCAGTATTCCATTGTATATATATACCACACCTTCTTTATCCATTCAACTGTTGATGGACACTTAGGTCGCTAAATTTTATTTAGTTTTAATTAAATTAAATATGATTTAAATGGCCACTTATGGCAAGTAGCTATAATATTGGATAGTGCAACCCTAGAGGATAACTAGAAAATTTGTCCAGAAATTTGGTTTGTGATCTGTCTGTGTAGTCCTACTTTATATTTGGGGTTGTGCCATTAATTTTCAACCACGTAATTATTAGAAAAGATACATATATGGGTACTTGTATCTGTGTGTGTATGTGTGTGTGTTCATGTATATAGGTAGAGATAGATACAGATATAGATATGTGACTGCCCTTCAGGAAGCCACCAGTCTTGATAGAGAGATGAGTACATGATGCAGTTAGAGAATATATGTATATTAAAATGTGTTCAATATGCCCAATTCTTTTGATTTTCCTTGAGTCAGGCAGAAGAAGAAATTAATGAAGTGCTATCATTTGCTTAGTTATCAATTTAAGTATATTCTAACATCCACTCTTTCTTATTGATACTGTACAAAAGGTCTTCTCATATTGATGGATATTTAGAAGACAAGATCATGGAGGTTCCTTTACTGTGTAAGAAGTTGCATCTGAGCTTTCCTAACCCATAGAGCTTCTGGCATCATGCAGATATTTGTATTCTAAGAATCTGCCCTTTAACCTTTTTGACGGATTAGATGCCACATGGTAATACACTGGCTGAATTACAAACAAGAATTTAAAATGTGTTTCATGAGATTATGTTCTGGGCTCAGCCCTGTACTTCACTAAAATTATCAAATCAATTTTTGGATTTGGTTATAGAACAGATTGCAGCAATATAATGCCACCATTTGAATGGTGGGTAAAATTCTGTCTTTTTGGCATTTGGCATATGGAAGATAATGTTAGTCATTTTGAACTGTGCAAATCCTCTAGTCCATTTAGGTAGTCAGTAAAAATTTATTGAATATTATTATTGATTGACTTCTCTACTGGAATGAATGTTCAAGTCACATGCTATTCTATTCATAGGTGAATATTAATTTTTTTCACTGAGTTAGAAATGTTGATTTTATTTGTCCCTAATAATTTTCCCTCTCTTTAGAAATTTTTGTTGGTTTCCCTAATAATGCAGTATGTGATTATAATAGTTTTATAACACAGAGAAAAAGAGAAATCAGAAAAGTTTATCAAACATTCAATAAAATATACTCACCAGTTACTGTTAAAAAATCCTAATAAACTAAACATAAGAACATAGGAGCATTCACTTTGAAATCAAGTATAAAATATGCATTTATCTTTATAATTATTTAATTTTTCTGGAGGTACTGACAAATGCAATAAGATATGAAACAAAAATATTAGCTAGTTAGTGAATAAGAGGAAATGTATAAGTTGCTGTTCGCAAACAAAATTTTTCCCAATAGGGAATTTTAGAAGACAAACTAAATACTAGAAATTTTTACCATTTAATAAATTAACTATGTGCCAGCAACCATAATTTATAGATTGAAACTCTGGTGATGGACTGGCTGATTTCAAATACCACAAGGATGTTTAATTTTGGGTAAGTCACTTACTTTCTCTATGCCTCAATTCCATGAGCTATCAAATGGAGGTAATAATGATACTTACCATGCGGAGTTATGTGTATTAAAAGGCATGATTCAGGTAAATTAGCAAAGTGTCTGGCACATAGTAGATGTTCAATAAATGCTAGTAAATTAATTATCATCATAGTTGCTACAGTGATAGATATAATGGAAATAATGCTGCCACAGTAGCAAAAATAGGAAAAATATGAAAGTATGAAAATATTAATTCAAAAGATGGTAGTGATAAGTTGGGAATTGTAAGGTTTTTTTTTTTTACTAGACATGTAGAAAGCCTGTAGATGATGAATATCATAAACCCTATAGCAACTGTTGACTTAAAATAGGTACAAATAGTGAGCCAAGAGTAGAGATAAAATGGAATAATAAAAAATATTTAAGAAAAAAGAAGACAGAAAAGGAGAAAGAGGAATAAAAGAAACAAAGGACTGCAAGAAGACAATTTCAAAATTATAGATTTACATCCAACTATATCAATAATAAATTATAAATTATCCAACCACACAGTTAAAAGGCTGAGCTTGTCAAATTGGATAAAATTCAAGACCCAACTCTAAGAAGTCTAAGACAGAATTACTTTAAGTATAAACGTGTACACATATTAAAAGTAAATATCTGATAAAAGATGTACTATGCAAAGATTAATTTTAAAAGATGTAGTTGTTATACTAATATAATACAAATTACAATTCATAACAAGGAGTATTACCAGGAATAAAGAAAGACACTAGGGCTTCCTTGGTGGCGCAGTGGTTGGGAGTCCGCCTGCCGATGCAGGAGGCGCGGGTTCGTGCCCCGGTCCGGGAGGATCCCGCATGCTGCGGAGTGGCTGGGCCCATGAGCCGTGGCTGCTGAGCCTGCGCGTCCGGAGCCTGTGCTCCGCAGCGGGAGGGGCCACAGCAGTGAGAGGCCCGCGTACCACAAAAAAAAAAAAAAAAAAAAAAAAGAAAGACACTAAATACCGGTGAAGTGGTCAAATAACTAAGAAAACATGGAAATACTAAATAAGTTTGTACCTAACAAGAGGGCTTCTTCACAAGACAAAAACTGATCAAACTTAAGAGAGAACTAGACAAATCCACAATTGTCATTAGAGACTTCAAATTCCATCTCTCAATAATCAATAAAATAGAAAAAAAAATCAGAATGTGGAAGACCTTAAAGTAACTATCAATATCAACTTTGTCAACCAACTTGACCTAATTGATATTTCAGGAACACTTTCAACAACATCAGCAACTAAATACACATTAATTTCAAGTACACTTGCAACATTCACCAAGATAGACTATATGCTGAGCCATAAAAATATCTCAATAAATTTACAGAAATTTCAATCATACATAGTATGATTCGAGTATTGATTGTGTTGGATAAGTAGATCAAGTTGGGAAGACCTGAAATCTTAGCAATGTTGAATCTTCATATCCACATACATGGAGTATCTCCATTTATTCACTTCTTTTGGTTTTTTTCCATCAGAGTTTTATAGTTTTCCTCATATCAATGTTGTACATATTTTATAAGATTTATATTTAAGTATTTCATTTTTGGAGGTGCTAATGTAAATGGTATAGTATTTTAAATTTCAAAGTCTAATTGTTCATTGCTGGTATATAGGAAAGCAGTTGACTTTTGTATATTAACCTTGTATTTAAACTTTATTATAGTCACTTATCAACTCTAGGAGCTTTCTCATTGATTCTTTGGGATTTTCTACATAGGCAGTCACACCGTCCACAAATAACTCAGTTTAATTGCTTTCTTCCCAATCTGTTTACTTTCATTTCCTTTTATTTTCTTATTGATTTATTTAGGACTTCCAGAATATGTTGAAGAGGAGGGGTGAGATGGGACATTCTCGTCTTGTTTCTGATCTGAGAGGGAAGGCTTCTAGTTTATCACAATTGAGTATGATGTTAGCTGTAGATTTTTTGCAGATGTTCTCTAACAAGTTGAGGAAGATCTCCTCTATCCATGGTTTCTTGACAGTTTTTATCAAAAATTAGTGTTAGATTTTTGTTAAATGCTTTTTCACATCTCTTAATATCATCATATAATTTTTTTCTTCAGCCTGTTAATATGATGGATATTTGATTTTCAAAAGTTGAACAAACCCTGCATGGAATAAATGGAATAATGGAATAAATGGAATAAATTCCATTTGGTCATGATGCATAGTTCTTTTCATACATTGTTAGACTTTATTTGCTATTATTTTGTAGAGGATTTTTGCATCTATGTTCATGAGAGATATTAGTCTGTTGTTTTCCTTTCTTGTAATGTTTGTCCAGTTTTGTTATTAGGATATTGCTGGCCTTATAGAATGAGTTAGGAAATATTCCCTCAGCTTCTATTTTCTGTAAGAGATTGCAGAGAATTGGTAAAATTTCTTCCTTAAATGTTTGGTAGAATTCACTAGTGAATACATTAGAGCCTGGTGTTTTCTGCTTTCTTTTCTGTTTTTGGTTATTAATAATTGACTCAATTTATTTAATATACATAGGCTTATTCATATGATCTATTTTTCTTTGTCTGAAATTTGGTAGATTGTGTCTCTAAAGTAACTGACCCTTTTTTATTTAAGTTGTCAAATTCGTGGATAATAAATTTTTTATAATATTCCTTTATTATCTGTTTATTGTAAATGGGATCAGTAGCTACATCCTCTTTCTGTTTTGGAAAGCTGTATCTTCTCTCTTTTTTTCTTAGTTAATCTAGCTAGATGCTTTTCAATTTTATTGTTCTTTTCAAAGAACCAGCTTTTAGTTTTTCTCTGTTAACTTCCTGTTTTGGATTTCATTGATTTCTGCTCTAATTTTTACTGTTTTTTTCCTTCTGCTTACTTTGTATTTAATTTGCTTTTCTTCTCTTAGTTTCTTAAGGTAGAAGCTTAGATTATTGATTTTTAGATCTTTCTTCTTTTCTAGCATATGAATTCAATGCTATAAATTTTCCTTTACTGCTTTTTCTGCATTTGACAAATTTTGGTAAGTTGTATCTTTACTTTCATGTAGTTCAATTTTTTTTCTCTTGAGATTTCTCCTCTGACCCATGTGTTATATAGGAGTGCACTGTTTAATCTCCAAGTATTTTGGGACCTTCCAGCTATTTTTCTTTGGTTGATTTCTAGTTTAATTCCACTGTGGTCTGAGAGCAGATATTGTATGATTTATATTCTTTTAAATTTGTTAAGTTGTATTTTATGGCTGAGAATGTGGTCTATCTTGGCGAATGTTCCATGTGAACTTGGAAGAAAGTGCTGTTGGGTGAAGTAGTCATTTATAAATGTCATTTACATCCAGCTGATTGGTGGTGGTTCAAATATGTCCTCACTACTTTTCTGCCTGCTCAATCTGTCAATTAGTATAATGTTGAAGTGTCCAGGTTTAATAGTGGATTCATCTATTTCTCCATGCAATTCTATCAATTCTGTCTCACATATTTTAATGCTCTGTTAGGGGCATATACCTTAAGGATTATTCTCTTAGCAAATTGATCCCTTCATCATTATGTAAAAATCCTCTTTATCCTTGATAATTTTCTTTGCTCTGAATTTGGCTATGTTAGAAATATCAGCTTTCTTTTTTTTAATTTTTTTTTGAGGTAACATTGGTTTATAACATTATATAAGTTTCATGTGTACAACATTATATTTCTACTTCTGTATATGCTATAGCATGCTCACCATCAAAAGTTTAGTTCCCATCCATCACCATAGAGTTGATCCCCTTAACCCACTTCACCCTCCCTTTCACCCCTTCCGCTCTAGTAACCACTACTTTTTTCTCAGTCTACATGTCTCTTTGGTTTATTTATTTATTTTATTTGTGTTTTATATCCCACATTACTTTTGATTAATGTTAACAACATGGTATATCTTTCTGCATCTCTTTATTCTGAATCTATGTTTCTTTATATTTAAAGTGTGTTTTCTTCTAGACAACATATAATTAATTGTGTCACATCTCATTTTTTTGTCCACCTTGACACCTGACAGTCTCTGTCTCTTAATTGATGTGTTTAGCCATTGACATTTAATGTGTTATTGATATATTGGATTTATATTTACCACATTTGTTACTGTTTTATCTTTGTTGCCCTTGTTCTTTGTTTCTATTTTTATCTTTTATTTTTTGTGTGCTATTGTGATTTTAATTGAACATTTTATATGATTCCACTTTCTCTTCTTTTTCAGCATATGGATTACACTTCTCTTTCTTCCTTTTTATGGTTGTTCTAAAGTTTTCAATATACATATACATCTAATCCAATTCCACTTTCAAATGACACTATACCACTACATGGGTAGTGTAAGTATCTGATAATAAAGTATCCCTGATTTCTCTTTCCTGTCCCTTATATCATTGCTGTCATTCATTTCATTTATCCAAAAGGTATAATAACTGAATACATTGTTGCTATTTTTTAAACAAACTGTTTTTTATGCCAATTAAAAATAAGAAAAATTAAAGTTTTTAGTTTACCTTTACTTATTCCTTGTTTAATGCTCTTCCTTTCTTTATGTAGATATGAGTTTTATTTTTCTTCTCTCTGAAGAACCTATTTTGACGTTGTTTTTTTCAAGACAGATCTACCAGTGACACATTCCCTCACTTTTTAGTTGTCCTTTACTTTTAAAGGATAATTTCTCTGGATACAGAATTCTACTTTGGTGTTTTTTTATTCTTTAAATATTTCACTGCACTCTCTTCTTGCTTGCATGGCATCTGAAGGTAAGTCTGGTGTAATTCTTATCTTTTCTCTCCTCTAGGTAAGCCTTATTTTCCTCTGACTTCTTTCAATATATTTTCTTTTCTGACATTTGAATATGATATGCCTTGGTGTAGGTTTTTGCCATTTTTTGCCTAATACTCTCTGGCCTTCCTAGATCTGTGTTTTGGTATCTGATATTAATTTTGGAAAATTCTCAGTCATTATTCCTTTAAATATATCTTGTCTTTTTTTCTTTCTTCTCCTCTTGGTATATTTCCATTACACATATATCACATCTTTTGTAATTATTCCACAGTTCTGTTCTGGTTTTTTTTTTTTTTTAGCCTTTTTTTTTCATTGGGATTTTTAGTTTGGGAAGTTTCTATTGACTTATTTTTAAGCTGACTGATTCTTTCCTCAGCATGTCCAGTCTACTAATGAGTCCATCAAAGGCATTCTTCATTTCTGTTACAGTATGTTTTTATTTCTAGCATTTGTTTCTCTTTTTTAAAAAACTTTTTATTTTATATTGGAGTATAGCTGATTAACAATGTTGTGATAGTTTCAGGTGCACAGCAAAGCGGCTCAGGCATACATATACCTGTATCCATTCTCCCCAAAACTCCCCTCGCATCCAGGCTGCCACATAACATTGAGAAGAGTTCCCTGTGCAATACAGTAGGTCCTTGTTAGTTATCCATTTTAAATATGGCAGTGTGTACATGTCAATCCCAAACTCCCTAACTATCCCTTCCCCCCACCCTTCCCCCCTGGTAACCATAAGTTCATTCTCTAAGTGTGTGAGTCTGTTTCTGTTTTGTAAACAAGTCATTTGTATCATTTCTTTTTAGATTCCACATAAGGGATATCATATGATATTTCCCTTTGTCTGACTTACTTCACTCAGTATGACAATCTCTAGGTCCATCCATGTTGCTGCTGCACATGGTATTATTTCATTCCTTTTAATGGCTGAGTAATATTCCATTGTATATATGTACCACATCTTCTTTATCCATTCCTCTGTCGATGGACATTTAGGTTGCTTCCATGTCTTGGCTATTGTAAACAGTGCTGCAATGAACATTGCTGTGTATGTATCCTTTTGGATCATGTTTTTCTCTGGATATATGTCTAGGAGTGCGATTGCAGGGTCATATGGTAGCTCTATTTTTAGTTTTTTAAGGAACCTCCACACTCTTCTCCACAGTGGCTGTTCCAATTTACATTCCCACCAACAGTTTAGGAAGGTTCCCTTCTCTCCACACCCTCTCCAGTATTTATTGTTTGTGGATTTTTTGATGATAGCCATTTTGACTGGTGTGAGGTGATACCGCATTGTACTTTTGATTTGCATTTCTCTAATAATTAATGATGTTGAACAACTTTTCATGTGCCTCTTGGCCATTGGTATGTCTTCTTTGGAGAAATGTCTATTTAGGTCTTCTGCCCATTTTTTGATTGGGTTGTTTGTTTTGATGATATTAAGCCTCATGTGCAGTTTGTAAAGTTTGGAGACTAATCCCTTGTCAGGCACATCATTTGCAAATATTTTCTCCCAGTCTGTGGGTTGTCTTTGCCGTGCAAAAGCTTTTGAGTTTAATTAGGTCCCATTTGTTTTTTTTGTTTGTTTCCATTATTCTGGAAGGAGGACCAAAAATGATATTGTTGCAATTTATGTCAGAGAGTGTTCTGCCTATGTTTTGCTCAAGGAGTTTTTCTTTTTTTTTTTAGTTATTTCTGAGATATGCATTTTAAAATATTTAAAATAATAACTAGAATTATGACTTATAACATTATACCAGAATATATAAGACTTTTTGGAATTTCATGCAATGTCTGAAACATTTATATTAACATATTTCCATACAAATAACCCCAAAATTTTAGTATTACTTTGTTTTTTTAAATATTTAATTTAATTTAATTTATTTTTTTATACAGCAGGTTATTAGTCATCAATTTTATATACATCAGTGTACACATGTCAATCCCAATCACCCAATTCATCATGCCACCATCCCCATCCCGCAACAGCTTTCCCCCCTTGGTGTCCATACGTTTGTTCTCTACATCTGTGTCTCAGCTTCTGCCCTGCAGACCGGTTCATCTGTACCATTTTTCTAGGTTCCACATACATGCATTAATATACGATATTTGTTTTTCTCTTTCTGACTTAACTTCACTCTGTATGACAGTCTCTAGATCCATCCACGTCTCAACAAAGGACTCAGTTTCGTTCCTTTTTATGGCTGAGTAATATTCCATTGTATATATGTACCACATCTTCTTTATCCATTTGTCTGTTGATGGGCATTTAGGTTGCTTCCATGACCTGGCTATTGTAAATAGTGCTGCAGTGAACATTGTGGTACATGACTCTTTTTGCATTATGGTTTTCTCTGGATATATGCCCAGTAGTGGGATTGCTGGATCATGTGGTAATTCTATTTTTAGTTTTTTAAGGAACCTCCAAAGTGTTCTCCACAGTGGATGTGTCAATTTACATTCCCACCAACAGTGCAAGAGGGTTCCCTTGTCTCCACACCCTCTCTAGCATTTGTTGTTTGTAGATTTTCTGATGGTGCCCATTCTAACTGGTGTGAGGTGATACCTCATTGTAGTTTTGATTTGCATTTCTCTAATAATTAGTGATGTTGAGCAGCTTTTCATGTGCTTCTTGGCCATCTGTATGTCTTCTTTGGAGAAATGTCTATTTAGGTCTTCTGCCCATTGTTGGATTGGGTTGTTT
>NC_041222.1:31584010-31585306 GCF_002837175.3 Physeter macrocephalus
TTTGTTCTAGTTCTGTAAAAAAATGCCATTGGTAATTTGATAGGGATTGCATTGAATTTGTAGATTGCTTTGGGTAGTATAGTCATTTTCACAATATTGATTCTTCCAATCCAAGAACATGGTATATCTCTCCATCTGTTGGTATCATCTTTAATTTCTTTCATCAGTGTCTTATAGTTTTCTGCATACAGGTCTTTTGTCTCCCTAGGTAGGTTTATTCCTAGGTATTTTATTCTTTTTGTTGCAGTGGTAAACGGGAGTGTTTCCTTAATTTCTCTTTCAGATTTTTCATCATTAGTGTATAGGAATGCAAGAGATTTCTTGCATTAATTTTGTTTCCTGTAATTTTACCAAATACATTGATTAGCTCTAGTAGTTTTCTGGTGGCATTTTTAGGATTCTCTATGTATAGTATCATGTCGTCTGCAAACAGTGACAGTTTTATTTCTTGTTTTCCAATTTGTATTCCTTTTATTTCTTTTTCTTCTCTGATTGCCATGGTAGGACTTCCAAAACTATGTTGAATAATAGTGGTGAGAGTGAACATCTTTGTCTTGTTCCTGATCTTAGAGGAAATGCTTTCAGTTTTTCACCATTGAGAATGATGTTTGCTGTGGGTTTGTCATATATGGCCTTTAGTATGTTGAGGTAGGTTGCCTCTGTGACCACTTTCTGGAGAGTTTTTATCATAAATGGGTGTTGAATTTTGTCAAAAGCTTTTTCTGCATCTACTGAAATGATCACATGGTTTTTATTCTTCAGTTTGTTAATATGATATATCACATTGATTGATTTGCATATACTGAAGAATCCTTCCATCCCTGGAATAAATCCCACTTGATCATGTTGTATGATCCTTTTAATGTGTTGTTGGATTCTGTTTGCTGGTGTTTTGCTGAGGATTTTTGTGTCTGTATTCATCAGTGATGTTGGTCTGTAATTTTCTTTTTCTGTAGTATCTTTGTCTGGTTTTGGTATCAGGGTGATGGTGGCCTCATAGAATGAGTTTGGGAGTGTTCCTTCCTCTGCAATTTTTTGGAAGAGTTTGAGAAGGATGGATGTAAGCTCTTCTCGAAATGTTTGATAGAATTCGCCTGTGAAGCCATCTGGTCCTGGACTTTTGTTTGTTGGAAGATTTTTAATCACAGTTTCAATTTCATTACTTGTGATTGGTCGGTTCATATTTTCTATTTCTTCCTGGTTCAGTCTTGGAAGGTTATACCTTTCTAAGAATTTGTCCATTTCTTCCAGGTTGTCCATTTTATTGTCATAGAGTTGCTTGTAGTAGTCTCTTAG
>NC_041222.1:31586038-31587278 GCF_002837175.3 Physeter macrocephalus
TTGTGGTCAGAAAAGATGCTTGATATGATTTCAATTTTCTTAAATTTACTTAGGCTTGATTTGTGACCCAAGATGTGATCTATCCTGGAGAATGTTCCATGCGCACTTGAGAAGAAAGTGTAATCTGCTGTTTTTGGATGGAGTGTCTTATAAATATCAATTAAACCTATCTGGTCTATTGTGTCATTTAAAGCTTCTGTTTCCTTATTTATTTTCATTTTGGATGATCTTCCCATTGGTGTAAGTGAGGTGTTAAATTCCACCACTATTATTGTATTACTGTCGATTTCCTCTTTTATAGCTGTTAGCAGTTGCCTTATGTATTGAGGTGCTCCTATGTTGGGTGCATATATATTTATAATTGTTATATCTTCTTCCTGGATTGATCCCTTGATCATTATGTAGTGTCCTTCCTTGTCTCTTGTAATGTTCTTTATTTTAAAGTCTATTTTATCTCATATGAGTATTGCTACACCAGCTTTCTTTTGATTTCCATTTGCATGGACTGTCTTTTTCCATCCCCTCACTTTCAGTCTGTGTATGTCCCTAGGTCTGAAGTGGGTCTCTTGTAGACAGCATATATATGGGTCTTGTTTTTGTATCCATTCAGCCAGTCTATGTCTTTTGGTTGGAGCATTTAATCCATTCACGTTTAAGGTAATTATCAATATGTATGTTCCTATGACCATTTTCATAATTGTTTTGGGTTTGTTTTTGTAGGTCCTCTTCTTCTCTTGTGTTTCTCACTTAAAGAAGTTCCTTTAGCATTTGTTGTAGATCTGGTTTGGTGGTGCTGAATTCTCTTAGCTTTTGCTTGTATGTAAAGCTTTTGGTTTCTCCATCGAATCTGAATGAGGTCCTTGCCAGGTAGGGTAATCTTGGTTGTAGGTTCTTCCCTTTCATCACTTTAAGTATTTCATGCCACTCCCTTCTGGCTTGTAGAGTTTCTGCTCAGATATCAGCTGTTAACCTTATGGGAGTTCCCTTGTATATTTTTTGCCGTTTTTTCCCTTGCTGCTTTCAATAATTTTTCTTTGTCTTTAATTTTTGCCTATTTGATTACTGTGTGTCTCAGCGTGTTTCTCCTTGAGTTTATCCTGTATGGGACTTGCTGCGCTTCCTGGACTTGGGTGGCTATTTCCTTTCCAGAGGTCTCTTAGGCTGTCTTCATTTCTTTTCATTCTTTTTTCTTTATTCTGTCCCGCAGCAGTGAATTCCACCATTCTGTCTTCCAGGTCAC
>NC_041222.1:31587717-31594663 GCF_002837175.3 Physeter macrocephalus
TAAACATTTCTTACATCTTCTCGATCTTTGACTCCATTCTTTTTCCGAGGTCCTGGATCATCTTCACTATCATTATTCTGAATTCTTTTTCTGGAATGTTGCCTATCTGTACTTCATTTAGTTGTTTTTCTTGGGTTTTATCTTGTTCCTTCATCTGGTACATAGCCCTCTGCCTTTTCATCTTGTCTGTTTTTCTGTGAATGTGGTTTTTGTTCCACAGGCTGCACGATTGTAGTTCTTCTTGCTTCTTCTGTCTTCCCTCTGGTGGATGAGGCTGTCTAAGAGGCTTGTGTATGTTTCCTGATGGGAGCGACTGGTGGTGGGTAGAGCTGACTGTTGCTCTGGTGGGCAGAGCTCAGTAAAACTTTAATCCACTTGACTGCTGATGGTTGAGGCTGGGTTCCCTCCCTGTTGGTTTTTTGGCCTGTGGCAACCCAACATGGAGCCTACCCAGGCTCTTTGGTGGGGCTAATGACAGACTCTGGGAGGGCTCACACCAAGGAGTACTTCCCAGAACTTCTGCTGCCAGTGTTCTTGTCCCCACAGTGAGCTACAGCCACCCCCCGCCTCTGCAGGAGACCCTCCAACACTAGCCAGGTAGGTCTGGTTCAGCGTCCCCTGGGATCACTGCTCCTTTCCCTGGGTCCCGATGTGCACACTACTTTGTGTGTGCCCTCCAAGAGTGGAGTCTCTGTTTCCCCCTGTCCTGTCGAAGTCCTGCAATGAAATCCCACTAGGGTTCAAAGTCTGATTCTCTAGGAATTCCTCCTCCCATTGCCGGACCCCCAGGTTGGGAAGCCTGATGTGGGGCTCAGAACCTTCACTCCAGTGGGTGGACTTCTGTGGTATAAGTGTTCTCCAGTCTGTGAGTCACCCACCCAGCAGTTATGGGATTTGATTTTACTGTGATTGCGCCCCTCCTACCATGTCATTGTGGCTTCTCCTTTGTCTTTGGATGTGGGGTATCTTTTTTGGTGAGTTCCAGTGTCTTCCTGTCGATGATTGTCCAGCAGCTCATGGTGATTCTGATGTTCTCACAGAGGGAGTGAGAGCACGTCCTTCTACCTGCCATCTTGGTTCCTACTGCCTCCTCTAGGAGTTTTATAGTGTCCAGTCTCACATTTAGGTCTTTAATCCATCTTGAGCTTATATTTGTGTGTGGTGTTAAAGAATGATCTAATTTCATTTTTTTACATGTAACTGTCCAGTTTTCCTAGCATTTGTTGAAGAGACTGTCTTTTTTTCAGTCTTTTTTCCTCTGGGATTTTTAGTTTGGGAAGTTTCTATTGACTTATTTTTAAGCTCACTGATTCTTTCCTCAGCCTGTCCAGTCTACTAATGAGTCCATCAAAGGGATTCTTCATTTCTGTTACAGTATTTTTTTCTAGGCTTTCATTTTATTTCTTAGGACTTTCCCCTCTCTGCTCATATAACCCACCTGTTCTTGAATGTTGTCTACTTTTCCCATTAGAGTCCATAGCATAGCACTCATAGTTATATTCAATTACCAATCTGATAATTCCAGCATCCCTGCCACATCAGAGTCTGTTTCTGATGCTTGCCCTGTCTCTTCAAATTGTGTTTTTTACCTTTGTGTATACCTTACAATTTTTTGTTGATAGCCAGACATGATGCACTGGATAAAAGGAACTGGGTTAAACAGGTCTTTAGTGATGTGTTGTTGGGGTGTGGGTGAAGGGAAGCATTCTATAGTCCTATGATTTGGGCTCAGTCTTTAGTCCACCTGTGCCCCTGGGCTATCATCTTTATAGGTGGCTCTCGGTCTTCCCCAGCCCTTCTCGATAGAAGGTTAAGTGGGGCTGGAAGTGTTTTCCTGTTCCACACGGAAGGTTGCAGGAGGCAAAAACTGGGTATTTTCCTTCTCTTATGTCAAAGACTAGAGGAGGCTGGAGTTGAACATTCCTTCCCCTAGGTGGGTTAGACTCTGGTGAAATAGTTCACTTTGAGGGCAGGCACTTTATTTCAAAATAGCTACTTTCCCTTGCCCCCTGCCAGATACACAAGGGAATTTGTCTCTGATCCTTACTGAAAGAACCCAGTGTGGCTCCTGGTGGTCAGACTCAAAAAAGTGTGGGCACCTCCCTAAGACAGGGTCCACTGCAGTTTTTAACTCAAATTTGCCCACCCTGAGCCTTGAGGAATTTGTCAATTACAGATTGTCTTCCTATCATGGTACTGGATCCCTCAAGGTTTCTGCTTTTGAGTTTCTGCTCTAGTAAGTTGTGATTTTCTGTATCTGCCTCTCCAGATTTGGGGACAGCAATGTGTCTTATTTCAGTTCTCTGATACATCTAGGAAAAGTTGTTGATTTTCTGTTTGTATAGCTTTTTTCTTGTTGTACGGATGGGAGTGACAGCTTCCAAGCTCCTTAAGTGCCAGACCAGAAATCAGAAGTTGCTCCTTTTTTTAAAAAAAGCCACAGTGAAATCAAGGGTTTGCCTAGGCAGTGCTGTTTGTTTCTCAGATCATGAAACACCGAGGTGTAAGGGATGAGCGTGATTTGTGAAGGCACTCAGAATGAAAAGAAAGGAGACAAAGAATGGGACTCTCTTCCTGTTTCATTGATCGTATTTATTATGACCACCCAAATAGGCACGTTCATCATCCTACCTGACTTCATATCTAATTGGACTTGGAGACGAATGAAAAATGTAGTATAGTTGTCAATAAAGGGAGAAATTTGATGTGGAACCAGCTAAAGAAGAAAAGATTGCACCCATCTTAAGGTGGGGAGAGTTCCATAGAAAGGAAGGTTTAATGTGGGAGACATATGGAAGATTCCAAAGAAATTTGTTCCTGACATTTGGTAAATAAAAAGGAATCCATCTTCCCCTTAGAATGTGAGACTGGATACTAGAAGAACGATGGAAACCGGACAATTTTAAATGGCAAAAATGGTCCCTTATTTCCTATTGGATATCATAATACTTAAGCATCAATAAATTTCTTGGACTGAATCCTTCAATCTCACACTCTTAACCATGTTTATATAAAAAGCTTAGTTATATTCTGTAATGGCTTGCTTTTGCATTATTTGATTATGCAAACTCTCATCAAAGAGGTCATAATACAACTTTTACTTTCTGTAACAACCTAAATATTGCCCATGAATTTGAACTACTTCTAGATGTTGGCTCTCTTTTATATATTGATGGTTTGTATTGGTATGTCATTTGAGATATTTTATAATTGTGTGTAATCGTGTGTTACATTTATGTAGGCAAAGACTTTCTCATTGTTTTCAAAGTATTTGATTTATAGTACAAAAGAGTTGTTTTCCCACATGCCATGTATGTTGATGAGCTGATCTGAACAAGAAGTTCTAAAATAAAATGGAGGTAATGAATGATATCTAGTTTAATCACATAACAGGAAAGCAACTTACCCCTACTGCATGCAAAGTATCATGCCATGGGATGAAGATATATACGGTAATTTGGTTCAGTTTATCACATGTTTTGGGAATACATTCTTTGTCAGGTGCTAAATATTAGATATTCAAGGGTAAATATAATGCAGGTTCAGCTTTGGGAGCCTTTAGTTTAGTAAGAGAGATGGAAACATTAAAAGTGACTTATACTGGTGTGTGTGCAAGGATGGACTTTGATAAAGGTGTTGAGGAAGCACAGAGGAGTTGTTTAGTCCAGAATGTTATTCCAAAAATGCTAGTAATCCAAAAAGAAACAATGTTGTTGATGGTGACGATAACACATTTCATTTATTTCAAGCTTAATTAGTTACTTTTATGGTGTTCCTAGGAGAGGAAAGGCTGTATTATTCTTTTCATTTTACTAACAAGGAGAGGGAAGATTGGAGAAGTTAAGTGACTTGTTGAATAGAAAAGAAATTCTATGTGGCAAATCAGAGACTAGAAACACAGTTACCTGACTCTAATATAGGGCCCTCATAAATTTGTAAAAAATAGGATGTATATAAATGTCAAACACAGAAATCTGACTTACAGAAGTGTAGAGCAAAAAAGAAATCAGAGAGGGTTGCAGTGTCTGGAAAGGCTTCCCTGAGGATAGGAATGGGAAAGATTGAGATCAACAGAGAAATGGCAAAGAGCATTCCATGAATGAGGAATGATGTAAACAAGAGGGTCAGAAACTCTCCAGATGTCTTCAGGAGACAATAAATACACATCTTTGAAGAAGTGGAGTTTTTACAAGGATAAAGGTGAGAAATGTAGTAGAAACTATGAATTTTCATTGGAAAGAAAATTCTATTGCCTTTCAAGAATGAGCCTCATTGTAGCAAAGGAGTGGCTTAAATATTCAACTTGATTCTAATTGTTCAAACACACCTGCCATAATTTATTCATGCTGCTGTTAATAGACTAATGATCTAGGGAAGTCGTCTGTACCAAGAGACACATCATCTCTTCTCCACTTGTACTGGTTTAGTAACATTTAATCTTTCCAAGATTACTTGCTTTATACATAAAATATGTTCTTACTGAAGGATAATTTGCCTTTTATGCAACCACCTGCACAAAAACAGACTTATTTGTCTTTTTAGTTCCAGGAAGACTGTCTTTAGCCAAAGAAACCCATTTTGCCATTTCTGAAATAAAGATATAACAGAGAGTTCAGCTGTCAAGAATACAAGTGACGACTGCCTTCCATTTCTGGAGTCTCCTTTCAGTCAGTTTGACCAATAAACATTTTCTCTGCCTCTATTCTGGGTTTCTTTCTTCCTTGTTTTGTATGAGGCATCCCTTGATCAAACAGGTAAACCTATGGTTTATCACTGCTCTTTGTATTTCTTCCCTACTCCAGATATTGACCATGGAAATTAGCAATACTTGTTCTCTCTACTGATGTCTATGGTCTAGCCATTGATCTCATAGTCAAGAAACACTGGCCTATGTGCTACTTAATCAGTAACAGATTTCAGCAATCAAAATGGGGCATATTCCTGGAAATGGACAGCTGACCCTATGCCTTTCTTCTTTATCAAAGCAGAGAAACTTTTGCAGCAGAACCATCATGACTCATAAGACTCAAAGAAAACTAGCTTTGATCATCTTCATTCTTATGGATTAATATGACATTTAATTTCAACTTTGAACTACCCAGCCCCAACCCACAACTCAAGAACAGGAGACAGAGGTGATTGTTTTCGTTTTCATAAACCATCATTGGGACAACCCAGATCTACACCACTTTGGGTGTGAGGAAGTAACCTTCTTCTCTGTCGACTACAAGCTACTACCCGTGCCAAGGACCTGTGCACCTCTAGGAATGTTTTGTGTTTTTTTTTCTCTTTAATTTTTTTTTTTTACACATCTTTATTGGAGTTTAATTGCTTTACAATGGTGTGTTAGTTTCTGCTTTATAACAAAGTGAATCATTTATACATATACATATGTCCCCATATTTCTTCCCTCTTGTGTCTCCCCCACTTCCCCCCTCCCTGTTCCACCCCTCTAGGTGGTCACAAAGCACCGAGCTGATCTCCCTGTGCTATGCGGATGCTTCCCACTAGCTATCTATTTTACATTTGATAGTGTATATATGTCCATGCCACTCTCTCACTTTGTCCCAACTTACCATTTCCCCTCCCTGTATCCTCAAATCCATTCTCTACTAGGTCTGTGTCTTTATTCCCGTCTTGCCCCTAGGTTCTTCATGATCATTTTATTTTTCTTCAGATTCCATGTGTATGTGTTAGCATACAGTATTTGTTTTTCTCTTTCTGACTTACTTCACTTTGTATGACAGACTCTAGGTCCATCCACCTCACTACAGATAACTCAATTTCGTTTCTTTTTATGGCTGAGTAATATGCCATTGTATTTATGTGCCACATGGACACTTAGGTTGCTTCCATCTCCTGTCTATTGTAAATAGAGCTGCAATGAACATTTTGGTACATGACTCTTTTTGAATTATGGTTTTCTCAGACCCTCTCCAGCATTTACTGTTTGTAGATTTTTTCATGATGGCCATTCTGACCGGTGTGAGATGATATCTCATTGTAGTTTTGATTTGCATTTCTCTAATGATTAATGATGTTGAGCATTCTTTCATGTGTTTGTTGGCAATCAGTATGTCTTCTTTGGAGAAATATCTATGTAGGTCTTCTGCCCATTTTTGGATTGGGTTGTTTGTTTTTTTGATATTGAGCTGCATGAGCTACGTGTAGATTTTGGAGATTAATCCTTTGTCAGTTGCTTCACTTGCAAATATTTTCTCCCATTCTGAGGGTTGTCTTTTCATATTGTTTATGGTTTCCTATGTTGTGCAAAAGCTTTTCAGTTTCATTTGGTCTCATTTGTTTATTTTTGTTTATATTTCCATTTCTCTAGGAAGTGGGTCAAAAAGGATCTTACTGTGATTATGACATAGAGTGTTCTACCTATGTTTTCCTCTAAGAGTTTGATAGTGTCTGGCCTCACATTTAGGTCTTTAATCCATTTTGAGTTTATTTTTGTGTATGGTGTTAGGGAATGTTCTATCCTGTTTCATTGATCTATATTTCTGTTTTTGTGCCAGTACCATACTGTCTTGATTACTGAGGCTTTGTAGTATAGTCAGGGAGCCTGATTCCTCCAGCTCCGTTTTTCATTCTCAAGATTGCTTTGGCTATTCGGGGTATTTTGTGTTTCCATACAAATTGTGAAATTTTTTGTTCTAGTTCTGTGAAAAATGCCATTGGCAGTTTCATAGGGATTGCATTGAATATCTAGATTGCTTTGTGTAGTATAGTCATTTTCACAATGTTGATTCTTCCAAACCAAGAACATGGTATATCTCTCCATCTATATGTTTCATCTTTAATTTCTTTCATCAGTGTCATATAATTTTCTGCATACAGGTCTTTTGTCTCCTTAGGTAGGTTTATTCCTAGATATTTTATTCTTTTTGTTGCAATGGTAAATGGGAGTGTTTTCTTAATTTCACTCTCAGATTTTTCATCA
>NC_041222.1:31595752-31596300 GCF_002837175.3 Physeter macrocephalus
TCAAAGAACCAACTTTTAGTTTTATTGATCTTTGCTATTGTTTCCTTCATTTCTTTTTCCTTTATCTCTGATCTGATTTTTATTATTTCTTTCCTTCTACTAACTTTGGGGTTTTTTTGTTCTTCTTTCTCTAATTGCTCTACATGTAAGGTTAGATTGTTTATTTGAGATGTTTCTTATTTCTTAAGTTAGGATTGTATTGCTATAAACTTCCCTCTTAGAACTGCTTTTGCTGCATCCTTTTGTTTGTTGGAAGATTTTTAATCACAGTTTCATTTTCAGTGCTTGTGATTGGTCTGTTCATATTTTCTATTTCTTCCTGGTTCAGTCTCAGAAGGTTGTGCATTTCTAAGAATTGGTCCATTTCTTCCAGGTTGTCCATTTTATTGGCATATAGTTGCTTGTAGTAAACTCTCATGATCCTTTGTATTTCTGCAGTGTCAGTTGTTACTTCTCCTTTTTCATTTCTAATTCTGTTCATTTGAGTCTTCTCCCTTTTGTTCTTGATGATTCTGGCTAATGGTTTATCAATTTTTTTATCTTCTTGA
>NC_041222.1:31596356-31604104 GCF_002837175.3 Physeter macrocephalus
GTAGTGTTTTGTTTAGCCTCCATGTGTTTGTATTGTTTACAGATTTTTTCCTGTAATTGATATTTAGTCTCATACTGTTGTAGTTGGAAAAGGTACTTGATACGATTTCAATTTTCTTAAATTTCCCAAGGCTTGATTTGTGACCCAAGATATGATCTATCCTGGAGAATGTTCCATGAGTACTTGAGAAGAATGTGTATTCTGTTGTTTTGGGATGGACTGTCCCATAAATATCAATTAAGTCCATCATGTTTAATGTATCATTTAAATCTTGTATTTCCTTATTTATTTTCATTTTGGATGATATGTCCATTGGTGAAAGTGGGGTGTTCAAGTCCCCTGCTATGATTGTGTTACTGTTGATTTCCCCTTTTATGTCTGTTAGTATTTGTCTTATATATTGAGGTGCTCCTATATTGGGTGCATAAATATTTAAAATTGTTATATCTTCTTCTTGGATTGATCCCTTGATCATTATGTAGTGTCCTTCTTTGTCTCTTGTAATAGTCTTTGTTTTAGAGTCTGTTTTGTCTCATATGAGAATTGCTACTCCAGCTTACTTTTGATGCGCATTTGCATGGAATATCTTTTTCCATCCCCTCATTTTCAGTCTGTATGTGTCCCTAGGTCTGAAGTGGATCCTTGCTGGGTATAGTAATCTTGGTTGTAGGTCTTTCTCGTTCATCACTTTAAATATGTGCTGCCACTCCCTTCTGGCTAGCAGAGTATCATCTGAAAGATCATCTATTAACCTTACAGGGATTCCCTTGTGTGTTATTTGTTGTTTTTCCCTTGCTGCTTTTAATATGTTTTCTTTGTATTTAATTTTTGGTAGTTTGATTAATATGTGTCTTGGCGTGTTTTCCTTGGATTTATCCTGTATGGGATTCTCTGTGCTCCCTGGACTTGATTAACTCTTTCCTTTCCCATATTAGGGAAGTTTTCAACTATAATCTCTTCAAATATTTTCTCAGTCCCTTTTTTTTTCTCTTATTTGTTTGGCATAGGGTGTCCAGCACTGTAGCTTGCTGGTCTTTGAGTGGAGCTGGGTCTTGGCATTGAGTTGGAGATCTCTGGCAGATTTTCGCCATTTGATATTATGTGGAGCTGTGAGGTGTCCTGTGGACCAGTGTCCTGAACTTGGCTCTCCCACCTCAGAGGCACAGCCCTGACACCTGGCTGGAGCACCAAGAGCCTGTCATCCACACAGCTTAGAATAAAATGCAGAAAAAAAAGAAAGAAAAAAGAAGATAAAATAAAGTAAAATAAAGTTATTAAAATAAAAATTAAAAAATAATTATTAAAAAAACTTTTTTTTAAGTAACAAAATAAAGAAAGAAAGAAGAGAGCAACCAAAGCAAAAAACAAATCCACCAATGATAACAAGTGCTAAAAACTATACTAAAAAAAAAAAAATCGGACAGACAGAACCCTAGGACAAATGGGAAAAGCAAGCCTCTGCTGTGTGTTTCTCTGTCTTCTCCTTTTGCTTAACCTACTGTGTTTGGGGTTTCTTTTTTGCAGGCTGTGGGTTCGTAGTTCCCATTGTTTTTGGTTTCTGCTCCCAGTGGGTAAGGTTGGTTCAGTGGGTTGTGTTGGCTTCCTGGTGGAGGGGGCTGGTGCCTGTGTTCTGGTGGATCGGGCTGGATCTTGTCTTTCTGGTGGGTAGGTCCATGTCTGGTGGTGTGTTTTGGGGGGTCGTTGCCTTATTATGATTTTAGGCAGCCTCTCTGCTAATGGATGGGGTTGTGTTCCTGTCTTGCTATTTGTTTGGCATAGGGTGTCCAGCACTGTAGCTTGCTGGTCTTTGAGTGGAGCTGGGTCTTGGCATTGAGTTGGAGATCTCTGGCAGATTTTCGCCATTTGATATTATGTGGAGCTGTGAGGTGTCCTGTGGACCAGTGTCCTGAACTTGGCTCTCCCACCTCAGAGGCACAGCCCTGACACCTGGCTGGAGCACCAAGAGCCTGTCATCCACACAGCTTAGAATAAAATGCAGAAAAAAAAGAAAGAAAAAAGAAGATAAAATAAAGTAAAATAAAGTTATTAAAATAAAAATTAAAAAATAATTATTAAAAAAACTTTTTTTTAAGTAACAAAATAAAGAAAGAAAGAAGAGAGCAACCAAAGCAAAAAACAAATCCACCAATGATAACAAGTGCTAAAAACTATACTAAAAAAAAAAAAATCGGACAGACAGAACCCTAGGACAAATGGGAAAAGCAAGCCTATACAGACAAATTCACACACAGAAGCATACACATACACACTCACAAAAAGAGAAAAAGGGAAAAATATATATATATCGTTGCTCCCAAAGTCCACCTCCTCAAGTTGGGATGATTCGTTGTCTATTCACGTACTCCACAGATGCAGGGTACATCAAGCTGATTGTGGAGATTTAATCCACTGCTACTGAGGCTGCTGGTAGAGATTTCCCTTTCTCTTCTTTGTTCGCACAGCTCCCGGGGTTCAGGTTTGGAATTGGCCCCGCCTCTGCATGTAGGTCACCTGAGGGGCGTGTATTCTTCGGTTAGACAGGACGGCGTTAAAGGAGCAGCTGCTTTGGGGGCTCTGGCTCACTCAGGCCAGGGGGAGGGAGGGGTACAGGGTGCGAGGTGAGCCTGTGGCGGCAGAGGCCAGCATGACATTGCACCAGCCTGAGGTGCGCCGTGTGTTGTTCTGGGGAAGTTGTCCTTGGATCCCAGGACCCCTTGCTATTTGTTTGGCATAGGGTGTCCAGCACTGTAGCTTGCTGGTCTTTGAGTGGAGCTGGGTCTTGGCATTGAGTTGGAGATCTCTGGCAGATTTTCGCCATTTGATATTATGTGGAGCTGTGAGGTGTCCTGCAGGCTTCTTGGTGGTTGCAGCAGCAGCCTTAGCGTCTCATGCCCGTCTCTGGGTTCCGTGCTGATAGCCGCAGCTCGCGCCCTTCTCTGGAGCTCATTTAGGTGGCGCTCTTAATCCCCTCTCCTCGCGCACCGTGAAACAGAGAGACAAGAAGATGTCTCTTTCCTCTTCGGCAGCTCCAGACTTTTCCTAAACTCCCTCCCAGCTAGCTGTGGCGCACTAGCCCCTTCAGGCTGTGATCACGCAGCCAAACCCAGTCCTCTCCCTGGCATCCGACCTCCAAAGCCTGAGCCTCAGCTCCCAGCCCCCGCCCATCCCGGCGGGTGAGCAGACAAGTCTCTTGGGCTGGCGAGTGCTGGTTATCACCGATCCTCTGTGCGGTAATCTCTCCGCTTTGCCCTCCTCACCCTGTTGCTGCACTCTCCTCCGTGGTTCCAAAGCTTACCCCCTCCGCCACCTGCAGTCTTTGCCTGCGAACAGTCTTCCTAGTGTGTGGAAACCTTTCCTCCTTCACAGCTCCTTCCCACGGGTGCAGGTCCCATCCTTATTGTTTTGTCTCTCTTTTTTCTTTTGTCCTACCCAGGTACATGGGGAGGTTCTTGCCTTTTGGAAGGTCTGAGGTCTTCTGCCAGCGTTCAATAAGTGTTCTGTAGGAATTGTCTCATGTAGATGTATTTCTGATGTATTTGTGGGGAGGAAGGTGATCTCCACGACTTACTCTTCTGCCATCTTGAAGCTCCTCCCCTCCTCTAGGAATGTTTTGCATTATTCATTACCTGGGGACAGGAGTAAAAATCCCTCAGCAGCCATTTATAAACAAATCCTGTGCTCCACTGACAACAACCTTCTGTCTCATATCTTTGATGTATCTTAGCAGGTAAATTGTGTATGTATAAGCAGAACTACTCTATACTTTCTGTGGCAACCTGGACAAGCCTCATGATCATAGCCATCAAAACACTTCCTATATTTTGAGAAAAAGCATTTTAGAGATCTCTAATACAAAATCTAAGGTGGGAACATATGGATTCCAGGCTGTTGACTTGTAGATCAGTTGGTGCCAAAATTATATGCAAGTCTGAGAAGTCCTTGGAAGTTGTGAAGTGCGATTCCTAGGCCAGATCAAGTATTGATACAACTGAGTGCTGGTGGCTTTTTTTTGCCTTGAATAACATAGCAAGGCTCTCATACTATTTTAAATGAACCCCAAATTTTTTATTAAGTCTATAGAGAGATTGTCAAACAGGATGTTTCATTGAATTGATTGACTCAAAGCTCTCAGTTTGGATGCTCTATAGATATACCCCAATTTGAAGGAATATGAATTTTCAGGTAAAGACTGTACCTTTTTATTTCTAGTGGCACAACAGTAAATATAATCAACTTAGGAACAAATCCAAATTGCCTATATGTGTACATGATAATCAATATTTAAATTGCTTCTGACTTTTACTTTTTAGCATTAAAAATGCAAATATAGAATGACATTTTCAATCTGAAAATTAGATAAAATGAATTTAATGCTTTATTATTCTGAATTAGAGAACTTGTGTGTGTGTGCAAAATTTCCAAAAGATAAAATGGGAAAGAAAGCAAATTTGGTTGTGTTCTCATAAGTAAAAACAAGCTAATTTGATGTTATACATTTATGGGAAAAAATATTGCCTCATGCTTTGAACAATTGTAGTTCAGGAGATGAATTTCTCATTATATACTAAAAGTTACAAATCAGAATGTAATTAAATTCATTTAACTGTTTGAGTGTAGCATTTGCCTGTGTGAATTCTGTGATGTGATAAGAATAAATGTCAGAACATGTGAAAGTTAAGTAGGGATTCAAATCCCACATCATCTACGTTGTTCTCTGCAAAGTTATTTACTAAGTTACATTAATGTATTCCAACTACTAACATATCATTTAGAAACTTTGGCTGAATTTTAAATTTATTATGGGAATGAATATGGTCCCTTTTTTGAGAAATCTAGTACAGAAGTAGCTTAGTCAAATAAGTAGTATTTAATATTTTTTATGTCATGACCCCTTTTGATAATCTGATCCTCTCCCAAAGGGGGAGAAACATACATATAGATGACATTTTGCATTTAATTTCAGATGTTCATAGGTCCTTGAAGCTCTTGGCTCCAGGTTAAGAACTCTTAATCATGAATAGAACATTTGATTATAAATCAAACTTAGATTCTTATCCTCCTTTAATGCTGATGAACTGTGTGATCTTGGATAAATTATGTATTTTTTGTTCATTAAAATCTTCATCTATAAACATGGTTGCTAATATTGGTAATAATGTATTCCTCAATATAAAGGGGAATTTCTGCTTCTCTGGAGACATATTACCATATAAATCTAAGATGACATCATTATTAAAAGTAATGTGTGGCTCAGATACTGTGTACAGTGAATAATGGCAGTTTTATATATTTACCTATATTTTTGTTCTCCACATTAGAGGGATAAGCTTCAAACTATTTTATCCCTAGGGCTTTCCATTCTTACCTAGGTCTTCCTATGACTAATTTTTTTAACCCTATTTTGATACTGAATTGATATATAGGTGATTAATAGCATCCATACTTGATTATCATTTATTGCTTCGTATGTCTTGGTTTTAAACAAAAAATAATGCTCTAAGACTTTCACTAAATTGCCCTATGGCACTTCAGTCAGAGGTTTCTTTTGGAGCATTAAAAGTGATAGACCTTGTTTAGTACTGAAATCATGTGGTTTCATTTAAGGAATTTCAAATTGACGCCAGACATTAGCATGACTTGAAATCATTTCATTTGAAATAAAGCCTTCCTCCATTTGGTCTCAATTTTCCTATCTGTCTGATTTTAGACAAGGGATGGCCATGGCCCTTCAAAGTCCTGTGTGTAATTTAACACGTCTCTGGAATCTTTCCATGCTGTCCAGATCCTAAAAGACAGCTCTCTTGCCAAATTCACCGCCTTAGCTACATGTCTTTATTAACTAAATCAGGACAAGTAAAGATGAAAATTGGAACTGTTCATGCAACAGTCAATCACTAAGAATAATGCAAACCAGCAAAAGTTAGTGGAAATGGAGATCCTTTGCGGTAGGATATGAATCAAGATTTGGCTAGGCTAACTAATCATTTTGGGGCAATGAAATATCAACAATTGTAAATGGGAGGTTCAAATGTTGAAATCATCTTAATGAGCTATTAACGAATCCCAAGTGCTATAAAAATCATTGGTAGATATGAAACTGTGGTTTCAGGGTATATGGGAATGACTCATTCTTCTTTTGTGGTTCTTGAAATGCTACAGGCTCAATGGCAATCTGCCTGATTATTGTTGGACCTTTCTGTATTTCATTTCAAATAAGGACACTAAACCACAAAGTAAAGACCATATTCTATAAACTTCCTCTGAATGAAGAACTGCCAACATATGCTTTCCACTGCCGTAACTACCTTGAAGTATATTAATTGTATTATTCTTTTTTTTATTGGGGATACAAAGGGCAAAGATATTCTCTTATAATTTTTTCCTGATTTTTAATTTGTTCTCAAACTACAACCTAATTACTGTTTGAAACATAACATTTTTGAATAAAGATGGTGGTATACTCGTCGAGTAGTAGTGTTATGTGGAATCACAGGATTTATTAAGGAAGTTGTTTTTTAAAAACTCACAATATGAGAATGGGCATATACTCACATATAATGTACAGCATGCTTATAATTCTTTTTTAATATTTTTATTGAAATATAGTTGGTTTACAATGTTGTGTTAGTTTCAGGTATAAAGTGATTCAGATACGTGTGTGTGTGTGTGTGTGTGTGTGTGTGTACTCATTTTTTACATTCTCTTCCATTTTAGGTTATTAAAAGATACAGAGTGTAGTTCCCTGTGCTATACAATAGGTCCTTGTTGGTTATCTATTTTACATATAGTTGTATCATTTTTTTAGATTCCACATATAAGTGATATCATATGATATTTACCTTTTTCTGTCTGACTTATTGCACTTAGTATGATAATCTCTAGGTGCATCCATGCTGCTGCAAATGGCATTACTTCATTCTTTTTTATGGCTGGGTAACATTCGGTTGCGTGTGTGTGTGTGTGTGTGTGTGTGTGTATTCTTTATCCATTCATCTGTCGATGGACACTTAGGTTGCTTCCGTGTCTCGGCTATTGTAAATAGTGCTTCTGTAGACATTGGGGTGCATGTATCTTTTCAAATTATGTTTTTCTCTGGGTATATGCCCAGGAGTGGGATTGCTGGATCATATGATAGCTTTATTTTTAGTTTTTTAAGGAACTTACCTACTGTTCTCCATGGTGGCTGCACCAATTTACATTCCCACCAACAGTGTAGGAGGGTTACTTTTTCTCCACACCCTCTCCACAATTTATTATTTGTAGACTTTTTGATGATGGCCATTCTGACCTGTGTGAGGTGATACCTCACTGTAGTTCTAATTTACATTTCTCTAGTAATTAGTGACGTTGAGCATCTTTTCATGTGCCTTTTGGCCATCTGTATATCTTCTTTGGAGAAATGTCTATTTAGATCTTATGCCCACTTATTTTTTTTTTTTTTTTGGTGGTACGCGGGCCTCTCACTGTTGTGGCCTTTCCCGTTGTGGAGCACAGGCTCCAGACACACAGGCTCAGCGGCCATGGCTCACGGGCCCAGCTGCTCCGCGGCATGTGGGATCCTCCCGGACCGGGGCACGAACCCATGTGCCCTGCATCAGCAGGCGGACTCTCAACCACTGCACCACCAGGGAAGCCCTTATGCCCATTTTTTAATTCGGTTGTTTGTTTTATTTATATTGAGCTTTTTTTCTTTTTTTTTTTGCGGTACGCGGGCCTTTCACTGTTGTGGCCTCTCCCTTTGCAGAGCA
>NC_041222.1:31604141-31625334 GCF_002837175.3 Physeter macrocephalus
CCCTTTGCAGAGCACAGGCTCCAGAAGCACAGGCTCAGCGGCCATGGCTCACGGGCCCAGCCGCTCCGCGGCATGTGGGATCTTCCCGGACCGGGGCATGAACCCGTGTCCCCTGCATCGGCAGGCGGACTCTCAACCACTGCGCCACCAGGGAAGCCCTATATTGAGCTTTTTGAGTTGAGTTATTTATCTATTTTGGATATTACTTCCTTGTCAGTCGAATCATTTGCAAATATTTCCTCCCATTATGTAAGTTGTCTTTTTCTTTTGTTCATAGTTTCCTTTGATGTGCAAAAGCTTTTAAGTGTAATTTTTTTTTAAATTTTTTAATTTTTATTTTATTTTTTTTTTTGCGGTACGCGGGCCTCTCACTGTTGTGGTCTCTCCTGTTGCGGAGCACAGGCTCCGGACGCGCAGGCTCAGCGGCCATGGCTCACGGGCCCAGCTGCTCCGCGGCATGTGGGATCCTCCCAGACCGGGGCACGAACCCGCGTCCCCTGCATCGGCAGGCTGACTCGCAACCACTGCGCCACCAGGGAAACCCAGCTTTTAAGTTTAATTAGGTCCCATTTGTTTATTTTTGTTTTTATTTCCATTATTCTAAGAGACAGATCCAAAAACATACTGCTGAGATTTATGTCAAAGAGTGTTCTGCCTATGTTTTCCTCTAGGAGTTTTATAGTATCCATCTTACATTTAGGTCTTTAATCCATTTTGAGTTTATTTTTGTGTATGGTGTTAGAGAATGTTCTCATTTCATTCTTTTACATGTAGCTGTCCAATTTTCCCAGCACCACTTATTGAAGAGACTGTCTTTTCTCCATTGTATATTCTTTCCTCCTTTGTTGCATATTAATTCACCATGTGGGCATGGGTTTATTTCTGGGCTTTATATCCTGTTCCATTGATCTATATTTCTGTTTTTGTGCCAGTACCATACTGTTTTGATTACTGTAGCTTTGTAGTATAGTCTGAAGTCAGAGAGATTGATTCCTCCAGCTCCGTTTTCCTTCCTCAAGATGGCTTTGCCTATTCGGGCTCTTTGTGTTTCCATACAAGTTTAAAATTCTTGTTATAGTTCTGTGAAGAATGCAGTTGGTGATTTGATAGTAATTCATGCTTATAATTCTAAATTAGGTGAAGTAGACTGTGTTTTTTTCTCATGACATTGATTATACCTATAATGTAACAGTTACCTCTGCTACCATTTGTTTAATACCTATTTCTCTCACTTATTAAAGATATGATTGTGTCTACTTCATACTTACGTTTCCTAGGACATTTCTAGACATTGTATTAATGTCAATCAAAGAGGAAATCAACAAATATTTCTTGACTATTACATTGATGTATGTTGAATTTTTTAAACATTTTAGGCAAAATTCATAGTCCTAAGAATAAATGTATAATCTTAACATGCTACCTATAAGATTCTTCTAGTGGGCCTTGCTCCTTTTTAAGACTGTGCTCCTGATGTGGAGGGAAAAAGTGCCTCATTTGAGAAGGAGCCCTTTGCAGAGAGTCAGCATTCATTGGGTATATCTTATAAAATCTCCACCCTTACTGATGACTAACTGGCTTTTGCAAAGACTGTTTCTGATGTTCCCTCTTCAACATTTTCAGCATTCAGAATGCTTTAAATGGTCATAGTTTTGTACATATCGATACCTATTTCACTGTGTAACTTGTAACTTTTGGGCTTTCACCTCTCTTCTATCAGCTTTGTTTGAACTGTCCACTGACGTGGCTTATAGGGATTCCTCATAGCACTGAACTTAACCCTGACCTAACCACAGTACAAAGGCTTTTCCAAGTGACACCATCCTCCTTTTGTTATGTCCCTTGACTCTTCTCCCATGAATTGGCCCCGGGGACACCCCAGGCAGGCATGGTATAGCATCCCTCCATTCTGTCTGGGCATGGTCCACACGTGGTATTAGCTTTAGTTCAGACACTTTTTAAACTTCTTTCTGCAACATGGGGAGTTGCTTTAATTTTTTTAAAACCCCTTAATGTGTGTTCCCAATGTAGTTCAGTGAGAATGATTTCTTGATTTCTCCCCCTTTTCCAAAAAGAGCATGCAATTCCACCTTAATTTTAAAACACATTGAAGTATAATAAGCATAATAAATGTAAAACTGTTCACAAGTGGGGCTTGATAAAGACAGGGAGTTTTTCTTTTCCTGTGGTTTTTACACAATTATAAAAACAATGTTGTTTTACGAGTTCAAATTCTTAAGAACATAAAGACCAAAAATGAAGTAGTAATTGCCAGCTAGTAAGTGATAGAGTAAAAGCGTATGAGAGGTTCTAAAGTGCCTCGATGTATAAAATAATGAACTATGGTATTAGAGTAAAAAAGTAAATTGGTGAAATTATGCTATATTAATTCTGCCTCAGAAATAGCTCTCATGTTGAATAAGTAATACTATGTTTCTTTTTCTGTCTTTAGAAGAATATGACATTGTTGGGTTTTTTTCCCAAAACCCTTCAGATGGTATAACAAAGAGGTCCATCCAACAGAAATGAACTGTGACTTTTAATCTGCAAAAGCAACAAAAAAAATCATGATCTTTGGTGGTAAAGAAATTCATCAAAAACTCCACTGGTGTATAAAAGTACAAGTCTTTCTACAAAGAGCATAATCAGAAGAGAGAGGCTCAGAGAGTAGGGAAATCTTATCTATAAAGTGGGTCATCTTTCTTTCTTCCTTAACTACCTTTTAGACCAATTTTGGAAGGTCCAGTATCTCTTTTAGCTAAGGAATTCCTTTAGAATGTCAGGGCAAGCCTAAAGTTGGGTGGGAACGCCTCATGCCCTCTGGCAATTCTGTTGAGAGTGACGGCCAATTTTTTGTACTAAAGTTAATATCAGGGCTATAGTTTAAACTAACACCCCTATTCTATTAGTAGCCCCTCTTAAGTTATGACAATCAGAAATGTCTACAGACATTATCAAATGTCCTTTGGGGAACAAAATTGCCTCATGAAAATTCATAACATCAACCTTTTTTCTTGCCAGTATCCTTATGTCTGTTTACCCATTGTCCGTTTGTCACAAATGCCTTGAGACACACCAATACTGAACACCCTAACAGTTCATCTTCTTTATTTCCATTCCTGGGTTTCTGAGTACTGCTTTAAAAAATCACACAGTGGTTTCCAACTTTATTGCTGCCTAGCAATGTTTCCTTGTTTCTCTAAGCTTCCCTATTCAATTCTCTATCACATCTATTTCAATAGTTATCTACTCTTCTTATGATTCCATTTTGTCCCTCTTGGCCCACCTTCTAATTCATGGAGAAAATAAAACCATCAGCAAATAAATCTCTCAGAATTCTTCCCTTGAACCTAAAAACATATCTGCCTGACATTTCCTCTTTCTGGCTTATAGAAGAAGGATTCTTCCTCCTGCCCCTTCCTCCCTATGCCAGCTCCAGCCCTTCTCAGGACCCTTACTCTGAAGTACACAGTCGGCAACATTTATGCATTTTCAGACATCTCAGCACAACACAGTTTCTTTTTCTAATTACTTACCTACTCTTGCCTGTTTCTTAATAGCTTAATTACATTCAAAAATTAAATTTGTATCACTCCTTCAGTGTCATGCAGTCATTTCTCAAAGAGCTTGACTCCATCTTGTACTTCACCTTCCTGTGAATGTCTTTAGCCAGTATCTTATTATTTATTTTATTGGGTTGGCCAAAAGTTTCATTTGTTTTTTTCCATAAGGTGGCTCTAGTAGTGCTTAGTTGTTTTTAACTTCATTCAAAACACTTTTGTTAGATTGTATGTGACAGCTGTCATATCAGCGTGCATCTAAAGAAAGACTTAAAAAATTGGTGAATTTTTGTGTAGCCATTTTAATATTGAAGATGGAAGAAAAAAAGCAACATTTTCAGCATATTATGCTTTATTATTTCAAGAAAGGTAAAGACGCAACCGAAATGCAAAAAAAAAAGATGTGTGCAGCATATGGAGAAGGTGCTGTGACTGATCAAATGTGTCAAAAGTGGTTTGTGAAGTTTCATGATGGAGATTTCTCGCTGGATGATGCTCCGAGGTTAGGTAGACCAGTTGAAGTTCATAGCAATCAAATCGAGACATTCATTGAGAATAATCAACATTATACCATGTGGGAGATAGCCAACATACTCAAAATATCCAAATCAAGCTTTGAAAATCATTTGCACCAACTTGGTTATGTTCATCCCTTGGATGTTTGGGTTCCACATAAATTAAGCAAAAAAAACCTTCTTGACCGTATTTCCGCATGTGATTCTCTACTTAAAGGTAATGAAAACGTTCCATTTTTAAAACAAATTGTGACAGGCAATGAAAAATGGATACTGTACAGTAATGTGGAACAGAAGAGATCGTGGGGCAAGTGAAATGAACCACACCAAAGGCCAGTCTTCATCCAGAGAAGGTGATGTTGTGTATATGGTGGGATTGGAAGGGAGTCCTCTATTATGAGCTCCTTCTGGAAAACCAAACGGTTAATTCTAACAAGTACTGCTCCCAGTTAGACCAACTGAAAGCAGCACTTGACGAAAAGCATCCAGAATTAGTCAACAGAAAATGCATAATCTTTCATCAGGATAATGCAAGACCGCATGTTTCTTTGATGACCAGGCAAAAACAGTTACAGCTTGTCTGGGAAGTTCTGATTCATCCGCCATATTCACCAGACATTGCACCTTCGGATTTCCATTTATTTAGGTCTTTACACAATTCTCTTAATGGAAAAAACTTCCATTCCCTGGAAGACTGTGAAAGGCCCTTGGAACAGTTATTTGATCAAAAAGATAAAAAGTTTTGGGAAGATGGAATTATGCAGTTGCCTGAAAAATGGCAGAAGGTAGTGGAACAAAAGGGTGAATACATTGTTCAATAAAGTTCTTGGTGAAAATGAAAAATGTGTTTTATTTTTACTTAAAAACCAAAGGCACTTTTTGGCCAACCCAATACTTGACCTCTTAGCAACATTTAGCCACTGTTAAATTGCTTAAAAGAATATTTAACATTCCTGCTCCTTAAAGTTTTCCACTTTTTTGTGACACTACAAATTCCTTGATTTTCTTCCAGCCCTCTGGACATTCTTTCTTGAGATCCTTTCAGTTCTCTTCTTCCCATACATGTTCATGTTCCTCAAGGCTCTCTTCTCACAGTGCATCAGCTCACTGCTTTCATCTTCTGTATTGTGTTCGGTGCCTTCCCATATTTAATACCACATGTCTGGTTTGATTCACAGAGTTTTGATTGTGTTCTGTAGGTTTTCTCATTCAGATTAAAAATTTTCTCTTAGAATTTGATTATTATAATCCAGATGTTGTAACCCCTCTGTCATTGCGTTCTGGCATCTTTTTACCTCAGTTTATTTTCTTCCCCTTTCTTTTGCCAAAAAAGTGAACGTTTTCATGTTTCTGCAAGGTTAGGGCCCTCTAACCAAGGAAAACTGGAATGTGGGTTAATAGACAAGCCTTGGAAGTTAAAGTGTCTGAAAAGATAGTGAGAACTCTAGAGAGGTTTAGGTCCCCAAAGTATGTATTCACATTCCAAAGGGGAAAGAAACATGGAGCCTTGGGTACATGGAGATGTAAACCTGGAGACACTTGTCTTACAGCTCATCTAGAGACCATTACTTTTCTACCCAAGGGATCTTCTCTTTCTCTACCCGAGGAGAATTTGTTTGCATTAGGGAGATTCATCTCTCTTCTCAGAAGGGCAGGATGTTAACAGGACAGCAGTACATTAAATCCCTGATTCCTAATTTCAGGGCTCCTCTCCTGTTGTATGACCCATACATGCCAGCCTGTCCATACAGCATGACCACAGAAGAAGGAAAAAAAAATTGGTGTATAGAGAACTGATACAGTTATTACTGTCAGTAATAACAACCTCTCTTGATTCAGAAACCTCCTGTTTGAATGGATGGTGATATAAACAAATATAGATATTAAAAACTTAACAGTTTTTTGCTTTTTCACAGAAATCATGTCAACTTGGTTACTACTGAGGATAGTAAATAATTTCATTATACTTTTGTTTTTTTCTGGCATCATTCTTCACACATGTAGATAAGGGACATTTGAACCAGGGCAAATTGATTGGACTGCTACATGGGTTCCAGCTATACTTCAGGCTCTGCCTGGTTACTTTGAGAGCTGAGAAGAATACATTTCAGCCACTTGTAGTCTGTCTGCAGCATCTAGATGTGCTCCAGTACACTGGTTGGTAACCTTGGTGATAGAAACTCATTTCAAATAATATTTATTTTTCCTTGTTTTGCAGAAATTTTATAGCTCATTTCATTGTTGTTGTTGCAATTTTTTGTTTATGACAACAGATTCTTGAAGCAATCCACCCAGACCAAGTGTTTGCCCATAGACAGAGTTATGTGTTCTCAGTCTTCTGTCTCCTGTCCCCAGCTACAGTGCTGCACTTGTGGATACATCTCCCAAATGTGTTGTACCACTAGTGGTCACCCCTTTCCCCCTTGAGCCTTCTTCCTTTCTTCCTTCAGTTACTTCTACTTTGTTTCTTTTGTGTGTGTGTGTGTGTGTGTGTGTGTGTGTGTGTGTGTGTGTCCATCTGTCTGTCTTGTGGGGAAATATGATGAAGTTGAAGATTCTAAGATTGGATGTTGAAGCAGAAGCCTTAAAGATTGAGACAGGCAGGGATAGCACTCTATCCTCGTCAAAAGTCTGAGCATGTTATAAAAGGATGATTTTCCTGTATGTTAGAAGAAATAGACTGAATGGTTCTAAACTAGGTAAGAGAAAGTGGGGAGGCGGATGGTAATTTCCCTGCTTTGATTAGTTTTTCAACATTAGCAGACAAAAACATAGAAAAGGGATGGATATGTAGTTCTTCAAACATTCTTTTATTCCAGTAAAAATTATTCTTCTACGATTAGTTGCCCTATTTATTCTATTCAAAATTACTTGCACCAGAAGAATGAAAATGGACCAGTGTCCCACCAGTATGGAGCTCCAGGTTCTTAACACCTCAGTGTTTAAAATAATCTAAACTTTGGATATATTTAGGCCATGTTGTCTTTCCAAGTACTTTGATGCATAAATGTTTCTAATTGGCATTCTACTATGCCTAAAATTAAATAGAAACTGCTCTTATGCTCTGTGTAGAAAAGGTCTTGGAGAGTTTTAAAGAATTTTAAATTTGTCACAATTTGTTTTAAAAGAATCCAAAATTGCACTTGAATTATATCATAATTTTCAAAGTATTGAAGTATTTTAAAATCAAAATGCAGTCTTATTACTTTTAAAATCTGTCATCATCAGATTAATAGCAGAGAATTAAATGATTCTGCTTTGTGTTTCATTTAAGTTTTATGAAGGTTTTAAATATCTTATTAGAACTGGGGAGGATAATCTTAACAAAGAAAAAGAAGTTGTAATTATTTTATGGTGAACATTCATTCAAGCATATTTATTAAGTTACTCCTCTGGGCAAGGCAGTGTGCTAGCTATTCTGGTATATCAAAATAAATATGTAAAGTCAAAAGAGAAATATAATCTCAAAATGTTTATTGAAAAACTACTTCATGTATCTGTGTTTTTCTTAATCTTAAAGTTTATTTGAGGAGACTAAACAAAGACACACGAAGAATTCATAATCATATAAAGTCAAATAGGAAATTCCAAGGCGGATTTTGGCTGCTTTATAATTCCTAATAAATTAATTGTTACAGGATTAAGAGACCACTGTGGACCAAAGGTGTCATTGAAGCCTTTCTAGGAAGGGAATAAAAATGGATTCGATTTGAATGGGCCAAGAGGGTGGAGACAATCCAAAGAGGGGTGAAACTGATGTGAGAAGAGGAATTTGAAAGCTCATTTGGAAACTTGCTGTCGGTACAGGAATGGGAGTGGGAATTGAGGGACAAAATTGACCATGAACTAATAAAAGAGGGATAAATTGAGAGACTGGGACTGACATATACAGACTACTATATATAAAATAGATAACTAATAAGAACCTGCTATACAGCACAGGGAACTTTACTCAGTACTCTGTAATGGCCTATATGGGAAAAGAATCTAAAAAAAAAAGAGTCGATATATGTATATGTATAACTGATTCACTTTGCTGTACAGCTGAAACTAACACAACATTGTAAATCAACTATACTCCAATGGAAATGAGTCTTTTTGGATGTGAATAATGGATAGTGTTTGCTTCATGAAGTTGACTATTTTTAGAGAGGATGAGCCAAAGTTCCAAAGAAAGGAAAATGTGGGCTGGATGCATCTATCATCTTTAGGGATCATGGCTGGTGGAAAAAGTTAATTAAAAGTAAACTTTTCTTCAAACAAATAATTTTGCATTTGAACTTTTCTTCCATTTTCTACTTCAGTGTGATGCTTATAAATCTCTCATCTTCTATTTGATTCTTCTTTCTGAAGTGTCTCCTACTGTGTGTATTCTTCAAGTATTGAATCAATGAGCCATTCCCAAGACCAGTTAAAAGTTTAAAAAATATGATTGAGAAGGAATAATTGGTTAAAGGCAGAATTTATGAAAGTGTATTAAATGATCCCAGAAAATAGTGATTATTGAGGTTGAAAATATCTGAACAGCTTGAAATCCACAAAGACTATTAATCCCAGAAAATAGTGATTATTGAGGTTGAAAATCTGAACAGCTTGAAATCCACGAAGACTATTAATCCCAGAAAATAGTGATTATTGAGGCTGAAAATATCTGAACAGCTTGAAATCCACAAAGACTGTTTCAACATTTTATTTTTCATTGTGTGTCAGTTTAAAAAGTCTTCTATAGATATTTACCTCTAATTTTCATTAAATGTTAAACTTTATTTTGTCCTAGATATTTCTCCCTAATCCTTTTTTTTAAATATTTCATTCCATTCTTCCCTCAATGCTTTAGTTTCTATTCCATATCTTTTGTTATTTTCTGAATTAGAAAAATTTAGTATTATCCACTTCTGTAATTTCCTGTTTCCCCTTTGAGTTCCTTATGGATGAGGTTTTTAATTAAATTTCTTTTTCTCTCATCATTTTATTTTGTTTGCAATTTTTAAATGTCTGTTCTTGGTGATTTTTCCCATGGGGGAGTAAGTTAAATGAATGCCTTTCTCTTAAGGAAAGGCTCTTATTTAAGCTGAAAAAAATTGTCTTCTAAATTATACAAATGCATTAGAAAATTATTACTAATATTGTACACATTCTCTTGTTACTAAGAGCATGAATATCATAATAAGAAAAGTTACACACAGTCATTTCTTGTACAATTATTCTAGCAAATGTATATGTTTTTGACTATATGATAACTATATGTTATCTAAAGCTTTTAGTTCCATGATCCTCAACTAAGGGCAAGTCCTGTTGCAAACAAATATCCCATTTTTAATAAACTGATGCTAAGCCCTCTTAGCTCTTTGGGGATGTAGTTTTATCAGAAAGGAAATTGACCTTGTTTATTGCCTTTCTTTTGCTGCCCTGAGTGGATTTTCATGCTTGTGAAAATGAGGTACTGGCAGGGACTGGATTAAAAGGAGAGAATTGGGCCCATTTCCTCCTCTGACTCTGCCAAACCAATTGCACTCATGTAAGTAACCTTCCTGACCTTCGAAACTTGAGCCTCTCCTGTGCAGAAAATTAGGACAGCATCTGAGGAGGTCTAGGACAAGGACAACTGTCCACCAGGGACCAATCTAAGATGGGTAAACCAATTTTCACTTGTGAACAATGCCAGAATTCAACCCATATGTCTCCCATGGTGAAGCACTGTAGTGTGTCATTAACCCACTGTGCCACTTAGCAGCTTCTCTAGGCTTGCTGTCTTGTGAATTAACATCTCAGCTGCCACCACACCAGACCCTGGGTTTATTTCTGCTAGGAGTGCTGCTGAATGAATAGCAGTTCTCTATAACAAGTGATCAGGACACAGCACTTTCAAATTTTCAACAGAAAGCAATAGCAATTTGCCATTCAGTCCTATCTTATCATCATCATTAGGTTGGGAAATCGCAATTTGAAGGCTCCTTGCAATGTGCTGTCAGCCTGATATCTTGTAATTTTAATATGTCTGTGGTTAATAATTAATTGCTTTAACTCAGTAGGTGGGATCTGAATTTGATGCAAAAAAAGAAATCCCTCTGAGCTGAAATATTCTTTGAGACTCCAACATCTTACGAAGTTCCCCCTCAATCAGCCTCCTTGCCTTCTTATTTAAATGATCTGCCATATAATGAAATCTGGATCAAAAGCTCCAAGCTTAAAATATACAACAAAAAGCTGCTTCTGGGTGAAGAGTTTGGATCTAAATCAAAACGTTTCTGTGCTCTGGCCATTATCACATGCAGTTAACTGCTGGGAAATACTGATGTTCAAAAGATATGGGGGAAAAAGGCACCTGCTTTCTCACGCTGGTGTATGTTTGTCGTCTTGATAAAAATGCAAGGCAGCATATGCAGAAATTGTGCGGAAACACCATTCACATGGTAATTCCTTTGTAATAGAATAATTTCTTTTCAGGTGCTGGACTGAATGGCAGACTCTGGGAGGGTTTGAGCATCTCCCTGCATTAAGTTCTTCTATGACCATATTTTAGTGTCTCGTTCATTTTTTGATCAAAGAAACCCACTTTCACAGGTCTTCAGAATGATGGTACTGCCCCTTGATTTTCCTGGATCATAAGCCATAATGTGGAAAGGTTTCTCACATTTTGTCTGATGAATATTACTAAAAATATAGCCAGGGTATGAACTTTCTAATTCTTTATCTCAGCCCAAATCTTTGGTCTAATACGTTTAACAGGTAGAGGGATATTTGGGTAGATTCAAGGATGCCTACCATAAATCAAGCCTATGATAGATTTGAGTGATGTTTCCACTTGCAAGTTCCAATTGTGCTCTGCATTTCCATAATATTAGGTGCACTGGCTGCATGTTCTCATCTATACCTGCCTGATGTTGAAATTCAGGAACTCTGAGCATTATTCTATTTCTATCAAGAGAAGCTTAAGATTTTTCAAAAGTTATTCTGGAACGATACAAAATTCTTAAAAAATCTGCAGCATATTGAAAACAGATAAAAATATATATGTAAAAGTCTGTGAGCTATTACACCAGAGATGGCTTAAGGGCTTCATCTTATATTCAGTTATAATTAAGTACTAGTGATGTGCTTGAAGCTCCATGTTGAGGTGGCAGGCTGTGACCAACCTCTGAAGGTGTAAATTCGTTGATAAACCAGTGATGTTCGTCATTTGGCAGAAGGTGGGACTATCACTCTTATGCCCCACAGCCTTCATTCTGACCCCAGTAAACCACTTATGATTGGACCTATGGTGAAGTGCATATGGTAATCAGCTGGTAAAAAGAGCATTTCAAAGTCTTAATACATGTTGATTTTTTTCTTAAATTCATCGATACCTCCTTTCAGCCAAGTCTTCTCAAATCTCAAAGACCATTTGGAGGTAGCCAAATTGTTCTTTTTCTACAAGAGGCACCTTTATGACTGCATATAGTCTTAAAATGTAATCATACTAAAGTATTTGGGTTTTTAAATTTTTCTGTGTAAGGCTTAATGTTTGAGGCTATTAATTCATAGCTGAATTGCCAGACAATAATATATTACTATCAATAGGGCAGTGATGTATCTCCACTAGGGGTACAAAATCAAAGTTCATATGCTTCAACTAAAGAGATGGTTAGTGGGATGTAAGAAGCAATGAACTGGAGCCACCTTACATCAATTTTTGAAAGCCGATTGTTAAATTCTCAGTACCCTTGTGAGCAGGTTGTTATACAAAGCCATTACTACAGATTAAATTGTATGGACTTATAACTAAATAATTTTTTTAAAAGGAATGCATTCTTAAAATTCATCAATTCCTAATATTTCACTACAGTTTGCTATTATCTGTGCTGTTGAAGTTACTTATGCCATTCATAAGCATATAGTAAAACTAGAAATAGCAATGTGTTGATGTGCATTTCTTCCCAGCTCTGCCTTCAGTGATTATCATGTTGATGTCTTGGAATTTGAATGGTCTGGGCATTTGCATCAAGTAATTGGCAAACACTAAAATAAAGGCATGATTTATGAAGTTAATTGCCTAGATCATGGATCAACAAACTTTTCTGTAAAAGGCCAGATAGTATATATTTAAAGCTTGTGGAACTTTAAATAAATACTTTATAGTCCATGAGCAACTACTCCACTTGGAGGTTCTATCAAATCTCATAGACAGTACACAAATAAATGAGTGTGGCTGTGTTCAGATAAAATTGTATTTACAAAACCAGGTGGTTAGCCCACTGGCTGTAGTTTGGTCTAGACAAAGTAATTGAAAAGTGTTATCATGCAGATCAAATTTTTAAATGGTCCATATTTGTAGCCATTGCATAGTGAATAGCACAAAATTTTGAGAAATTATTCTTTCAGCGTTTGAAAACTATTATCTGGTTCAGTAAAGACATAGGTCAAAAAGACTCAGAAGCAAATTTGCATAGCCTAACAGTAGTCAAAGAGAAGAAATTTAGAAATCATTAAAAATAAGGCAACAGATTGAAATGTATCAGACTTCTTTACATCCATGGGTTTATTACAACACTAAAATAAACATGAGTAGGTGACCTATGAAGATGCTAGGGAACCAATTGACTATTTTGAAAACTTCCATGTAATGGAAAATAATCAAGATTGTTTTTCAAGTCTTTTCTATATGGACTATAATTCAGGGTGAGAAACTTGTTATAAGGTGACATTTTACTCTGTGGGATTATTTCAGCTAATACATGAAGAAGAAGTGGTAGAATGTCAAAAATTTGAATCTCCAATTAAATTAATAGATCTAAGCAATTATAAATGGCTGAAAACAGAGAGACAATGTTACATAACTCCTTATTTGATTACATAATACCACCTATGAAATAACAAATTGCCCAATCAAACCTGAATATGATCAAACCATTAGATTTAACTATCAATTGATAAAAAATTAAAGGGCTAGAAGAACATATTAAACCCACCATAGTTATGTAATTAGCAAAATCCAGAGTGTTGTAAACTCTGTATGATGAACAAACCGGTTTCTTCTACAATGATAACCAAAAAGTTTTATAGAAATATAATCAGATGGATGGGAAATTATAGAAATAAAGATATTTGAAAACCAAATTATCCAATTACAAGTTACTATTGTAATTGGATCCCAATTAAAGCAAATAAATCAGGGAAATATGAACAAGAAATGGGTATTTAATGATAAAGAATTATTGTCTTTATATTTTACGTATGAAAGTGGAATGTTTGTAAGAACAAGTATCTGTCATTAAGAGATACATACTGAAATGTTTACAGATTAAATAAAATGATGTAGAGTATATATTACACACACACACACACACTCACACGGCTGTTTTAAAATACTTAAGGAGAAAGGAGAGAGAACGATGATTGACCTTAGGTTGAAATTGGGTGCTGGATGCATAAGCACTTATTACAGTATTTCCTCTACTTTGTATATGTCTAAAATGTTCTATAATCAAACAGAAATAAAAGGAATTCAGACTCTAATGCTGTAGTAGAGTTAGGCTTCTTAAAATCCTCTGATCTTGAGAATAGATTTTCTTAAACTAGTGGCAACTTTTAAAATAATGTTCAAACCAAGTGTTAAGCAGTCTTAAGACATACCTCTAGTTTGTTAATTCTGCTTTCTTCCAAAAAATTTCATACCTTATCCTCTTTCCTCAAAACCTCCTTTCCCACACTCACTCTCAGGTTATAACACCTTAGAGCAATCTGAAGAGAATTTCCGTTGGCCTCCACCCCCATATTCCCCACGTACTGGGTCCTGCATCTGCATACTCTTCCTTCCATGTTTCTAAATACAGTTCCTCAACTTGTAGCCTAGATACTAAACACCTTATATCTACTCAGAGACACTTTTCCATCAATTCTCTCCTTTCTTTCCTGTATTATTATTTTCCCTCTCTTCTTGATTATTTTTGTGCTATTATTTCTCTCATCTTAAACAAGAACTTCTCTTTTTTATCTTTTTTTCATTGGAATATAGTTGATTTACAATATTGTGTTAGTTTCAGGTGTACAGCAAAGTGATTCGATTATATATATATATACTTTAGATTATTTTCCATTATAGGTTATTACAAGGTATTGACTATAGCTCCCCCTATTAAGTGAAGTAAGACAGAGAAGGACAAATATAACGTGATAGCATTTATATGTGGAATCTAAAAAAAATAATGCACATGAATCTATATACAAAACAGAAACAGACTCACAGGCATAGAAAACAAATTTATGGTTACCAAAGGGGAAAGGAAGCTGGGAGGTTGATAAATTAGGAGTTTGGGAGTAACAGATACAGACTACTATGCATAAACAAGAACTTCTCTTAACCATACTTCCCCTGCCAACTACCATCGCATTTCCTTGCTCCCCTTTACAGTAAAACTCTTCAAAAGAGATGACTGTGTATGCTTCTCCAATTTTTATTTTACCAGTTTCTTTAATCTACTCAAGTTGGGCTTTTGCCCCTACTACTCCACCAAAAAATGATATTGTTGAGCTTACTAATAACCTTCATACAGCTAGACAAGTGGCCAGTTTTGGGGTTCTCATGCTACTTGACCTCACAGTATCATTTGACAGTGTTGATCACTGCATCTTCCTTGACTGGCTGGCTTCATTTAGCTTGTAAGTCACCACACAGTTTGCTTTTTCCTGCCACCTCACTCATTTTTCTTTTCCAGTCTCCTTTGCTGGCTTCTCCTCATCTCTTTGATTCTCATTGCCGTGCTCCTGAGCTCAATATTTGATGTTCTTATTCTTTACTTACACTCACTTCCTTGAAGATCTCATCCAAATACTGGCTTAAACACCATCTACATGCTGACAATATCCAAATTTATATCTTTAGTAGTAATACAAATAAGAAAATAATTTAAAAAATAAATCTAAATTTCATTGAAGAACTTGTTACGCATTTTTCCCAGCAAACTTAAGTTCCTAAAGTAAGAATTCAGTCATTCATTAAAGATTTGTATGTAATATTTTCTGTGTACACAGCAGTTGGAAGTCAGGCAAAGGAGATCAGGAAAATATTAAATTGTTGGGGAAGATCTGATTACAGAAAAACTATATGTCACAGGTATCTGAGAAGCAACAATATATGTAGGATATCATTATGATGCCCTTCAAAATAGGAGAGATAGAGCCTGAATTAGAGAAACAAGGACAAAATGAATCTCTAAAGTCATTTCATCTGTCTTCTCGTGATTTTTCTTGAGAATCCTCTGATTGCAGTAGTCTTCAATGACTCAAGGGTTAAAAGTTCTAACACTTTTCTTGTAAGATTATGTCACAATCATATAAAGTCATTAATTTAATGTTAACGCTCTCTTCAAAGTCTTTACATTACATTATGCTGGAGTCTTATTTATTCCATGATTACCTTCTGAAAAAAAATAAGATCTCACTGGGAAATACTTTTTCAACTCTACGATAGGATTAAATGTAAATATAAGAGTTATTTGATATTCTAAATGCAGAGTGGAGTTAATTGTTTCAAGGTACTATCTTTCTATAACTGAAAATGGAGGCTGATAATAAATAGTATTTTAACAATTTTAACAAAAGTTCTTCTATTTGTAGTTCTTTAGTGGGATATTTTTCCCTTACCTAGTAAGATACGAGATTATCATCAACATTCGTTATCTCTTTGGAATACTGGTCAGACAAGTTCTAAACAGGATAACCACATTTAACCACATATAATTATATCTTGTGCACTGTAAAAGGTTTGTTGGATACCAAGCTACTTAGCAAGCATGTGGTTAGCCAAGTTGAATCATTGAAAATGGTGTTGGTAACCACTGGGCCATTGTGGTCTGGGGATGGTTATTTTGGCTTTGGCTCTCCATTCCTAATCTCTTGGAGAAGTGTTTACCTTCTATGTTTATACTTCCAGCTCTACACCAAGTTGTGTCTTGCATTTTAAAATTTCAGTGTCTTCTGGAATACTGTTGGTTTGTCCTTTTCAAGGTTTGCCTTGAGAGCCTGCGTTTTATTGCCAGTTAGGTAGAGTTCTTAAACTATAGTCTGAAGGGAGGAAAAAAATTCTAAAAACATTAACCATAATAAATAGGTTTGATAAAACTTTTAAATCCCACTATAGTTAATCAGTTTGAACAAGACATTTAGTCTGTAAATAGCATTTTAAAGTAAATAGAGCTTTACACAAAGTGACAGTGAGAATTACATTTTCTGCTTCTGAGTGTGAGAAAATTAATGTACCAAAAAAAGTGCCTACTATTTTAAAGACGTCTTGCTCCAGACATATTTAATAACTGAGATTTGCAATGGGTAGACCACTGAAGTGTCTCGTCATTAAATTATGCACCGTACATTAGAAACAGATGTACTCCTGGAAGTCTTGCATGACAACATTGTTTTGCAATTTTCCAATTAAGACATTGCTAAAACTGAAAATGGAACTGAACTAACAAGTCAGCTATCTTATCTTAATCATGGAGGAGGAGAGTGGTCAGTTTTGAGAAGGCCTAGTGGCTTTCCTTGGCAGTTTGATATAAATTTGAAATACTAATTTTTTACCTTGTTTTTCTCTAAAAGCTAAGGAATTCACAAAATTATTCATTTTAAATATCGTTCAAGCCTTAAAGTATTTAGATTTTAACAGGCCAATGTCATAAGCTACTTTAGCATATTGAGGTGAGTCACAAGAGAAATCTTACAAATCAAGTGAAAAAAAACTGGAAAAAATATATACTCATTCTTTCTAATCAATGGAAAAATAGCTATATAATTCTCTGGAAATGAATTGTATAAAACAATATTTAAAGGAAAGTGAAATTTCATTGAGGCATAATTATTGGGATGGGATTGGACAAAATCAGTATATAAGAAAGAAGGATTATTGTCCAGCCCTAAAAGCAGAAGATGAAAATTCACTGACCAGTTCTCTAGGAACAATTTTTAAAAAGAATGGATATTAACTCTGTAAAAATCCATCAACTTATATTTCAACATGTGATATATTTTCCATGAAAATTAATTTGGGAAAATTTCTCAAATTCAGGTGATATGTGTGGGGATTCTTTTTTTTGGATTTAACTGTGTTCAAAAGTGTTGGTAATTACAACTGATAAAACAGTCAGGCTTTGCTAGACAAATAAAATTGAGAATATTTTTGAAAATTTTATTTTGTAAAATATTCTCCATTGGAGTCTTCTGTATAGTGTCTTTTAAAAATTAACAAACCAAATATTTTACTGAACCGGGGGAGTAAAAGCTGCAAATTGTCTTTATCTATGGTTGTCATCCTCAAATATGAAACAAGAACAATATTTTTTTCCTATTTTTTTAACCATGAACCACATGTTCTTTTGCTAACCATCTATTTATATGCATATGAATTTCTTCACTAAGAATGTTTTATTTCAAAAAGTAAGTCTACAATTATTCTATATCCACAGTTAAGGTTGTTGTATCCAGATACATGCATTTTTATTCCAACGAGATAAACACTCAGAGACATCACTTTTCACTAAAAGGTTTATACACTTCAAAGTGGCTACAGATGACTGATTCTGCCTTAGTTACTGCCTAATTGTAAATCTTTGAGCAAGAAAGAATTTCTTCATTCATTTCTCATTCCTTACAAATACAGGTTAGAATAGTGTAAGCCTAGGGAAAATACGCCCAATTTATGTTTTGCTAACCTTAATTTTGAAAAATGTCAAGTGAAAAAAGTTATCCATTCAGTTAGTTTATAGTTTTTAGTTTGTAGTCGTCTCAATTTGTTTGGATGACTAAAATTTCATTAGTTAAGAATAATGTTATACATGGCTTGAGGTTTTATGGGGATGGGAAAAATGCATAATATTATGAAAGACAGACACATGTTCAAAGTGTTTCCATTTGTTTCACATGAATTAGAAAAGGATGACACAACTCTATGTTTTGAAGTCATCAGTCTTCATGAATTATTTTATAAGTAATATAGTTGAAATAAAACCTCAAACTTATTTTTAGACCATATTTTTCCCTGTGATCTTTAAATCCAGGCATATATTTAGGGAAACTAAATCCTTACGTTTTAAAGTTATGTATACTTCATATACCAAAAAGAGATTTGTGGGACTTCTTTTTTTCCTTTTTTTGGCTCCCCAAATATTTTGAGTATTTCTCTTTATTTGTTTAGAGAGGGATCTAAGTCCATTTTTTTTTTTTCTGTAGAAACTGGAAATTGTGCTTTGCTAAGTGTAAACAATATCAAAAACTAAAGTACTTTCTAGATTTGAATCAAAACGCTAAACCCATGAGACTGAGTAGCTTCTCACATTGGCAAAATATGTTCTCATCTACCAAAGATTAAAAATGGGCCAACAAGTAGCTTTAGGATTTTTGCCAGATATTTACATATGAATCAAATGTGATGTCTCCTGAAATTGTACTTAATATAGGAAACAGCTTGTTTGATTTAAAACTTAATTGGTATTTGATGCAGTCATTGGCTGTTCATGATTAAAATCTTAGAGAAAGCCCACCTATGATGAGCAATCTAATATTTGTGGTCTCATGTGGTAAACTGTGCCAATTTTATGAAAATCATATTATCATAGTTGGATCCAGGCTAACCACATAGAGCTCTTTTTCTATCCATAAATACATAATTAGATTATTTTTATCTTAAAGCATACTTTAAGGAACATTTTCTCTATGGTATATTATTAAAGAATCATGCCTTCTTAAAGTCTCCTTGTAAGCCAAGAAATCCACATGTTATGCATTATAGGAAAAAAAAGTTTTCATGAGATTTTTTTCCCAGCTTTGAATCAAGATCCAGGAACTGAAGGAAGCTTGCGCAAGCCTCTTAGATAGCCTCTTCCACCAGAGGGCAGACAGCAGAAAAAAGAAGAACTACAATCCTGCAGCCTGTGGAACAAAAACCAAATTCACAGAAAGACAGACAAAATGAAAAGGCAGAAGACTATGTACCAGATGAAGGAACAAGATAAAACCCCAGAAAAACAACTAAATGAAGTGAAGACAGTCAACCTTCCAGAAAAAGAATTCAGAATAATGTTAGTGTAGTTGATCCAGGACCTCAGAAAAAGAATGGAGGCAAGGATCAAGAAGATGCGAGAAATGCTTTACAAAGACCTAGAAGAATTAAAGAAAAAACACCTAGAAGAATTAAAGAATAAATAAACAGAGATGAACAATACAATAGCTGAAATAAAAAATACACTAGAAGGAATCAGTAGCAGGATAACTGAGGCAGAAGAATGGAAAAGTGACCTGGAGACAGAATGGTGGAACTCACTGCTGCAGAACAGAATAAAGAAACAAGAATGAAAAGAAATGAAGTCAGCCTAAGAGACCTCTGGGACAACATTAAACATACCAACATTCACATTACAGGGGTCCCAGAAGGAGAAGAGAGAGAAAAAGGACCCAGAAAATATTTGAAGAGATTATAGCAGAAAACATCCCTAACATGGGAAAGGAAATAGCCACCGAAGTCCAGGATGCGCAGAGTCCCAGGCAGGATAAACCCAAGGAGAAACACGCCGAGACACATAGTAATCAAATAGACAAAAATTAAAGAAAAGAAAAATTATTAAAAGCAGCGAGGGAAAAATCACAAATAACATACAAGGAAACTGTCATAAGCTTAACAACTGATTTCTCAGCAGAAACTCTACCAGAAGGAAGTGGCATGATATATTTAAAGTGATGAAAAGGAAGAACCTACAACCAAGATTACTCTACCTGGCAAGGATCTCATTCAGATTCGATGGAGATATCAAAAGCTTTACAGACAAGCAAAAGCTAAGAGAATTCAGCATCAGCAAACCAGCTCTACAACAAATGCTAAAGAAACTTCTCTAACTGGGAAACACAAGGGAAGAAAAGGACCTGCAAAAATAAACCCAAAATAATGAAGAAAATTGTCATAGGAACATACATGTCAATAATTACCTTAAATGTGAATGGATTAAATGCTCCAACCAAAAGACATAGGCTCACTGAAGGGATACAAAAACAAGATCCATATATATGCTGTCTACAAGAGACCCATTTAATACGTAGGGACACATACAGACTGAAAATGAGGGAATGGAAAATGGTATTCCATGCAAATGGAAATCAAAAGAAAGCTGGAGTAGCAATACTCATATCAGGTAAAATGGACTTTAAAATAAAGAATGTTACAAGAGACAAGAAAGGACACTACATAATGATCAAGGGCTCAATCCAAGAAGAAGATATAACAATTGTAAATATATGCACCCAACGTAGGAGCATCTCAATACATAAGGCAAATGCTAACAGCCATAAAAGAGGTAATCGACAGTAGCACAGTAATAGTGGGGGGCCCTAACACCTCAGTTACACCAATGGACAGATCATCCAAACAGAAAATAAATAAGGAAACACAAGCTTTAAATGACACAATAGATCAGATAGATTTAATTGATATCTATAGGACATTCCATCCAAAAACAGCAGATTACACTTTCTTCTCAAGTGCACACAGAACATTCTCCAGGATAGATCACATCTTGGGTCACAAATCAAGCCTCGGTACGTTTAAGAAAACTCAAATCATATCAAGCATCTTTTCTGACCACAATGTGATGAGATTAGAAATCAATTAGAGGGAAAAAAACGTAAAAAACAAAAACACATGGAGGCTAAACAATACGTTACTAAATAACCAAGAGATCAATGAAGAAATCAAAGCGGAAATCAGAAAATACCCAGAGACAAATGACAGTGAAAACCCGATGATCCAAAACCTATGGGATGCAGCAAAAGCAGTTCTAAGAGGTAAGTTTATAGCAATACAGTCCTACCTCAAGAAACAATGAACATCTCAAATAAACAGTCTACCCTTACACCTAAAGGAACTAGAGAAAGAATAACAAAACCCAAGCTTAGTAGAAGGAAAGAAATCATAAAGATCAGAGCAGAAATAAATGAAATAGAAACAAAGAAAACCATAGCAAAGATAAATAAAACTAAAAGCTGGTTCTTTGAGAAGATAAACAAAATTGATAAACCATTAGCCAGACTCATCAAGAAAAAGAGGGAGAGGACTCAAATCAATAAAATTAGAAATGAAAAAGGAGAAGTTACAACAGACAC
>NC_041222.1:31625387-31626661 GCF_002837175.3 Physeter macrocephalus
GGATGATTTTCCAAGACTGAACCAGGAAGAAATAGAAAATATGAACAGACCAATCACAAGTAATGAAATTGAAACTGTGATTAAAAATCTTTCAACAAACAAAAATCCAGGACCAGATAGCTTTACAGGTGAATTTTATCAAACATTTAGAGAAGAGCTAACACTGAATCTTCTCAAACTCTTCCAAAAAATTGCAGAGGAAGGAACATTCGCAGACTCATTCTATGGGGCCACCATCACCCTGATACCAAAACCAGACAAACATACTACAAAAGAAGAAAATTACAAACCGTATCACTGATGAATATAGAAGCAAAATCCTCAACAAAATACTAGCAAACAGAATCCAGCAACACATTAATAGGATCATACTCCATGATCAAGTGGGATTTATCCAAGGGATGCAAGGATTCTTCAGTATTCGCAAATCAATCAATGTGATACACCATATTAACACACTGAAGAATAAAAACCATATGATCATCTCAATAGATGCAGAAAAAGCTTTTGACAAAATTCAACACCCATTTATGATAAAAACTCCCCAGAAAGTGGGCATAGAGGGAACCTACCTCAACATACTAAAGGCCATATATGACAAACCCACAGCAAACATCATTCTCAATGGTGAAAAACTGAAACCATTTCCTCTAAAATCAGGAACAAGACAAGGATGTCCACTCTCGCCCCTATTATTCAACATAGTTTTGGAAGTCCTAGCCATGGCAATCAGAGAAGAAAAAGAAACAAAAGGAATATAAATTGGAAAAGAAGAAGTAAAACTGTCACTGTTTCCAAATGACATGATACTATACATAGATAATCCTAAAGATGCCACCAGAAAACTACTAGAGCTAATCAATGAATTTGGTAAAGTTGCAGGATACAAAACTAATGCACAGAAATCTCTTGCATTCCTGTACATGAACAACAAAAGATCAGAAAGAGAAAGTAAGGAAACAATCCCATTCACCATTGTAACAAAAAGAATAAAATACCTAGGAATAAACCTGTCTAAGGAGGTAAAAGACCTGTACTCAGAAAACTATAAGACACTGATGAAAGAAATCAAAGATGACACCAACAGGTGGAGAAATATACCATGTTCTTGGATTGGAAGAACCAATATTTTGAAAATGACTATACTACCCAAAGCAATCTTCAGATGCAATGCAATCCCTATCAAATTACCAATAGCATTTTCTACACAGCTAGAACATCAAATCTTAAAATTTGTATGGAGACACAAAAGACACCAAATAGCCAAAGCAATC
>NC_041222.1:31626804-31640104 GCF_002837175.3 Physeter macrocephalus
CTGGACAGCTACATGTAAAAGAATGAAATTAGAACACTCCCTAATACCATACACAAAAATAAACTCAAAATGGATTAAAGACCTAAATGTAAGGCCAGACACTATTAAACTCTTAGAGGAAAACATAGGCAGAACACTCTTTGACATAAATCACAGCAAGATCTTTTTTGATCCACCTCCTAGAGTAATGGAAATAAAAACAAAAATAAACAAATGGGACCTAATGAAACTTCAAAGCTTTTGCAAAGCAAACTGCAAACAAGATGAAAAGGCAACCCTCAGAATGGGAGAAAATATTTGCCAACAAATCAATGGCAAAGGATTAATCTCCAAGATATATAAACAGCTCTTGCAGCTCAATATTTAAAAAAACAGACAACCCAATCCAAAAATGGGCAGAAGACCAAAATAGACATTTCTTCAAAGACATACAGATGGCCACAAAGCACATGAAAAGCTTCTCAACATCACTAATTATTAGAGAAATGCAAATCAAAACTACAATGAGGTATCACCTCACACCAGTTAGAATGGGCATAGCCAGGTCATGGAAGCAACCTAAATGTCCATCGACAGATGAATGGATAAAGAAGATGTGGTACATATATACAATGGAATATTACTCAGCCATAAGAAAGGAATGAAATTGGGTCATTGTAGAGACATGGATGGACCTAGAAACTGTCATACAGAACGAAGTAAGTCAGAAAGAGAAAAACAAATATCGTATATTAACTCATATATGTGGAATCTAGAAAAATGGTACAGTTGAAGCAGTTTGCAACACACAAATAGAGTCACAGATGTAGAGAACAAACATATGGACACCAAGGGGGGAAAGCGGGGGGCGGGGTTGGTGTTGGGATGAACTGAGAGATTGTGATTGACATATATACACTAATATGTATAAAATAGATAACTAATAAGAACCTGCTGTATATTTAAAAAATAAAATAAAATTTAAAAAAAGATACGGTAACTGTATTAGAGACTGCCATGATATTTAGGGAGAAAAGGGAATACATTTGCAAAGCAAACTTTACTAAGATAATTGATGAGACAAGATAATGGTTGTTAAAAAAAGTTATTACTCAAGAGATAAAGACTTGGACGTTTGAGATAAGATTTTAAAACTATGTCCTCTGTATAGAGACTGTATCTGCTATGGTGTGCTGAGGGGAGGAGGCTGTCTTGATCTGTAATAAGTTTATTTTGTCTCTACATTTAGTTATTAATATATATATTATCTTCATCCTCCTTCTCAGTTCTATATATGCCGAAGGGATAGTGTAAAATCGTTGAGAATACACAAACCAGGCATACAGGGTTTAGTAACTATGACTACGAATTCTGGTAAATTGCTTATATTTCTTTTATCTTTCATTATACTAGAAATGTCAGTTTGTCAACCTCATGCTTGATATGGTAGAAATGAGTGATAAAGATATGGCTCAAGGTAAGGACAGAAAGCCTAGGGAAATAGAAACATGAGATATGATAACCCCACTCAACCAAATGGACATTAGTGAAGTGGTAAATGGTTTTGATTACATTTATTTTGTTTTTTGTGGATCCAGTGCATACAAAAATTAACTTAAAAAAGAAGGCTACTCTTGAGGCTGAAGGATACAAAGAATCAAATATGGAAGAATGTTCAAGTCTTATCTGAATCTGAGTGTGAATTCTTATCTTTTTTTTTTTTTATTACAGAGTGCTGCCTTATGCAGATCTGCAGTGAATCCTTGGAGAGGAGAGTTATTTGTCTTCCCACTCTTCCCTGTATTAAAACCCAGTGACAGCACAGCTAAGAGTAAGATATTAAATTTGTCCTTAGTTCTGTCTACAGTGTTACAGCTCTTTGGAATTTCTCACAAAGCTTTTCTCCAGGTTGGGATTCTACTCTGAGGAAGGATAAATTGGAGTAAGTTTCAGTTTTCTTTATCTAAAGTTCAAGATCACTGTTGCATCTCTGTTTTATCCTATGATACATTGTATCATTGATGCCATTTCTTTCTACCTTTTAGTAAATTTTCTTTCACTAGTTTTGTGATTCTTCCATGGTGCTGAAATTTGAGCATGGACCTTTGAGTACACAACAAAACAACCTGGGCAAACTGGAGTTGGTTATCAGTCTTTTCACTCTAAGAAGGTTCTGGGTTCATGATGCAAATTTGCCTATCCCAATCCCAATAGTATAGAGCTGTATATCAATCATTAAAAAATAGTTCTCATCACTGAACTAAAATTATGGAAGAAGACATGTACCCATTTTAAAATAGTTTACTATGCATTAAATTTCATTTGGGATTGTGTGTACTTGACATAGTTACTCAATAGGGAAGGGAAAGAGTGTTGATTTAATGATATTTCACCTCAGTTGTTTTGTATATACTAGATAATATGTAAAAAAAATCCTAAAATACTCTGAAACTTACACATACACATTTTTTATCATGGAGTAAGAAGTAATTAGAAAATTTAATTCTAATTTTGTACTTCTTCTGTGTGTAATAATTGGTGGAAAATGGATATTTTAGATTCTTTTTCTTTTCGATTTTTCCTCATAGCATCGAATAGGAAAGCCTAACAAATGAATAGTACCTTTTGTTTGCTTTCAGGGAAATGGGGTGATTTGGTCTATTCCATAAGCTCTTAAGCAAAAAAGAGATATTCCAAAATTGACAATAGATAAATTCCTATTTTAAAATGGGAAGAAAGATGTGTGTGTGTGTGTGTGTGTGTGTGTGTATACACACATCTATGATTATCTTTATTGGTTATTGACAATTTTAGATAGTTTCAGTTCCCAAATAACATTTTCTTAAATTGATAGTGTGGTCACACATCTAGATGTTTGTTGTGAATGAAGCCAGAGACATCTTCATAGGCCCATGAAGAAGTAACTGCTGTAGGAATAGTCCATAACTAGAAGCCAGAAAAAAAATATATGTCATAAGTGTGTTCAGACATTGGACTTCTGGCAGCACAGGATGATGATCCCTAAGAGAAGAAGCACATGAAGTGGTCATACCATTATCACAGCTTAATGACTGGAGGCACAGCACAGGGATGGGGAACACAAACAGAGCCAGGTAATCAAACAGAGTTAAGGAAGTAGAGATAAAAGCTTTGGAAGACTGTAGTGGAATGAACTTTGGGGGCAGAATATGAGAGTCGAGGGAGCCGCATAGTGGGAAAGGTTTGGAAAAATGCAGGAGGGTAATCTTGAGTCTTTGGCTGAGTACTGATCTACACAAACATTGGGTGAAACTCCATGAAATTGGAGAAAGAACATGGGAAAGCCAAGGGTGAAGAACTTTTGGAGTTCACAAGAGATAGAAGTAATTTGTATTCTTAAAAGCCAAAGTGGAGACACCTCATGATGCATTAGGCCTTAGTAGCGAAGGTGAGTTAGCCTTATAATCAAGAGTCTCTGGACACATTTACAGAGTTAAAAAGGAAGGCCTGAAAGGATTAATATAACCCACTTGTAACTTAACTGTCTGCCTGGTCAAAGTATAGTGCTCTTTAAAGGATGCAAAAAAAAAAAATCCTTTACTGAACAATATGAAATACACAATGTCCAGCATCTAGTCAGAAATTACTAGGCAATCAAAGAAGCAGAAAAAAACAAATTTTCATCAGGAGAAAAATAACTTGATAGAAATAAATGCAAAAATAAATACATAAAGAAATTAACAAAGGTCTTTGAAAAGCTGTGATAACTTCTGGTTTCTGGTCTAACAAACATGTAGAAATCTTGAAAATTGTCACTTCATTTTCACAAAAAGAAAAAAAAAACGAACAAACTAAAAATCAACAATTATTTTTAGATATGTGATACATCAGAGAGTTGATGGAAGGAACAATTAAACTGCAATTACTGAATTGTTGGAAGCTCAGTTTGGATGAGCCTGAGACTTAGAAACTCCAGGCAGGCCCAGTCTTACAAGGTACTTCATGCTTATGAGAGTTTTACCTCCAATAGTCCCATTAGGTTCTCAGGATGAACATTAGAGAGAAATGCCCTCATGAGTCTCACAGTGTGAGGAGAAAGCAGCATTTTGAAATATTCCAAAAGCATTCTATTCTCCTTAACAAAGAAGTGCCTTCTAAAGTAACTATTTTACCAAAATCTAACTGACTTGGGTTTTTTTTTTTTTTTCTTGCGGTACGCGGGCCTCTCACCATTGTGGCCTCTCCCACTGCGGAGCACAGGCTCCGGACATGCAGGCCCAGCAGCCATGGCTCACGTGCCCAGCCGCTCCGCGGCATGTGGGATCTTCGCAGACTGGGACACGAACCTGCGTCCCCTGCATCGGTAGGCGGGCTCTCAACCACTGTGCCACCAGGGAAGCCCCTGACTTGGGTTTTAATAAAGCCTAACTGCCTTAGGAGAAGGGAAATAATAAAACTCCAGCCCCATTTCACCTTTGACGTGGGGAAAGGGAAATACCCAACTTCAGAAAACTATCCATTCTGTATCACCCAAGGTGAGAAAACTAGAAAAAGAGCAAATTAAATCCAAAGTAAGAAGAAAAGTAATAATAAAAATTAGAGTAGAAATCAGTGAAATTTAAAACAGAAATCAATAAAGTCAACAAAACCAAAAGCTAGCTCTCTGAAAATATCAATGAAGTTGATAAACCTCTAGTCAAATTAACTAAGAAATATAATGAGAACACACATTTACTAATACCAGAAGTGGAAAAAAAAAAAAAGGCTATCACTACTGATCCCATGGATATTTGAAAATATAATAAAGGAATATTATGAGCAACTTTTTGTCTACAAATTTGATAACTTATGTAAAATGTACCAATTATTTGGAAGACACAATGTACCAAAATTTACACGTGGAGAAATACATGATCTGAGTAGGCTTATATATATTAAAGAAATTGAATCATTATTAATAACCTACCAAGACAGGAAGCACCAAGCCCATATGTGTTCACTGGTGAATTCTACCAAAATTTAAGGAAGAAATTTTACCAATCTCTTCCAGAAAATTGAAGCAGGGGGAATATTTCCTAGCTCATCTCTATAAGGTCAGCAATACCCTAATACCAAAGCCAGACAAAGAGAGTATAAAAAAGGGGAAAAAAAGACCAATAACTCTTGTAAACATGGTTGCAAAAATACTCAAAAAAGTGAAAATCAAATCCAACAATGTCTAAAAAGAATTATGAACATAAACAAGTAGGATTTATTCCTGATATATATGACTAGTTCAACACTTAAAAATCAATTAACGTATTCCATCATGTCAGCAGGCTTAAAGAACAAATCACATAATTATATCAAGAGATGTGAAAAATGTTTGACAAAATATAATATTCATTCTTGATAAAAAAAAATCTCAACAGTCTAGGAGTAGGGGGGATATTCTCCAACTTAATACAGAACATTTACATGAAACCTACAGCTAATATAAGACTCACTAGTGAGAAACCAGAATCATTTCTGCTAACTTCATGAAGAAGACAAAGATGTCCCCTCTCATCACTCCTATTTAGTATCATACTGGAAGTCCTAACTAATGAAATAACACAAGAAAAGGAAATAAATTGTATACAGATAGGGAAAGAAGAAATAGAACTGTCTTTGTTCACAGATAACATGGTTGCCTATGTAGAAAACCCCAAATTGACATAAATACACCAGGAACTAAAAAGTGGCTAGAGCAAAACTGTAGGATACAAGATAAATACACAAAAGTCACTTGCTTTCTTATTTAGCATCAAGGAACAAATGTAATTTGAATTAAAAAATAAAATATCATTTAAATTAGTTTAAGAAATGAAAACACTTAGTTATAAATCTCACAAAATGTGTACAAGAGCCATATGAGGAAAACTACAAAACTCTGATGAAAGAAACAAAATAAATAAATAAATGGAGATGTATTCCATGTTCATCAACAGGAAGACTCTATATTGTCAAGATGTCACTCCTTCCCAGCTTGATCTACAGAGACAATAAAATTCCAATAAAAATCCCAGAATATTATTTTGTGGATATTGACAAATGGATGTTAAGTTTATATGGGGCGGGGGGGGGGGGGGGGCAAAAGACCCAGAATAGCCAACACAATATTGGAGAACAAAGTTGGAGGAATGATGCCACCTGACTTCAAGACTTACTATAAAGCTAAAGTAATCAAAACAGTGTGATATTGGTGAAAGAAGAGACAAAGATACCACTGGAATAGAATGGAGAGCCCAGAAATAGACCTACATAAATACAGTCAACTGATCTTTGACAAAGGAACAAAGACAATATAATTGAGCAACGATAATCTTTCTAACAAATGGTGCTGAACAACTTGACAATCACATGCCAAAAAAAAAAAAAAATAGAATCTAGATACAGACTTTACACCCTTCACAAATATGAATTCTAAATGGATTACAGACCAAATATAAAGTGTAAACTTACAAAGCTCCTAGAAGAAACATAGGAGAAAACTTAGATGACCTTGGGAATGGCAATGACTTTTTAGATACAAACCAAAGGTACACTTCATGAAAGACATAATTGATAACCTGGGCTTCACAAAAATCAGAAAATCTTGCTCTGTAAAGGAGAATCTCAACAAAATGAGAAGACAAGCCACAGACTGGAAGAAAATATTTTCAAAAGACATATCTGATAAAGGACTAATATCCAAAATATACAAAGAACTCTAAAAACTCATCAATAAGTAAACAATCAACCTTGATGAAAAACTGGGTCAAAGATTTTAATAGACACCTTGCAAAAAAAGATATACAGATGGCAAATAAGCATATGAAAAGATACATCATATGTCATTAGGGAAATGCAAATTGAAACAACAATGGAATACCACTAAACACCTAACAGAATGGCCAGAAAATCCAGAACACTGATAATTCCAAATGCTAGTGAGAATGTTCTTTGGTATCTACCCAAGGAGTTGAAAACTTATGTCCACACAAAAACCTTGACATGGATGTTTACAGCTGCTTTATTCATAATTGCCAAAACTTGGAAGCAACCAAGATGTTCTTCAGTAGAATAATTGATAAATTGTGGTACATCTAGGAATATTATTCAACACTAAAAAGAGATGGGCTATCAAGCCATGAAAAGACATGGAGGAACCTTAAATGCATATTATTAAGTGAAAGAAAACAATATGAAACGACTACAAAGGTAAAACTATGGAGACAGTAAAAAGACCATTGGTTGCTAGGGATTGGTAGGGGATGAACAGGCAGGGCACAGAGGATTATTAAGGCAGTGAAAATACTCTTTATGGTACTATAGGGTATCATTTTGTTATACATTTGTTCGTACTCATGGAATGTGTAAAACATCGAGTGAACCCTAATGTAATATATGGATATTGGGCGATTATGATGTGTCAATGTAGTTTTATCAGTTATAACAAATGTACCTATCTGATGGGGAATGTTGATAATGGGGGAAGCTATGCATGTGCAGGGGTAGAGGGCATGTGGGAAATCTCTGTACTTTCCCCTAAATTTGCACTGAGCCTAAAACTACTCTAAAAAAATAAAATCTTAAAAAATGAGCAGAAAATCTGAACAGACACCTTACCAAGTAAGATATAAAGATGACAAATAACCACATGAAATGATGCTCAATATTATATGTCACTAGGGAATTTAAAAATGAAAACAAGATACCAAATATACCACTGTATGAGTGCAAATTAAGACTTTATGTAGTGTTTATATATTGTAATATTTCTTCAAATAAATCTCTCCTATAAAAAAAAAAAAAGATGCCACTACAAACACCTACCAGAATGGCTAAAATCCAAAACACTGACAATATCAAATGCTAATGAGGATGTAGAGCAAAAAGAAATCTTATTCATTGCCAATGGATGTGTCAAATTTTACAGCCATTTTGGGAGAAAGTTTCTTACAAACCTAAGCATAGTTTCACCGTATGACCCAGCAGTTGCCATCCTAGGTATTTACTCAATTAAATTCAAAACATGATCACACAAAAACTTGCACACAAATGTTTAAAGCAGTTTTATTCATAATTGCCAAAACCAGGAAACAAGCAAGATGTCCTTCAATTGATAAATGGATAAACTGTGGTACATCCAGACCATGGACTATTATTCAGCACTAATAAGAAATGAACTACCAAGCCATAAAAAGACATGAAGGAGCCTTAAGTGCATATTGTCAGGGAAAGAAACCAATCTGAAAAGGCTACACAGTGGATAATTTCAAATATATGACATTCTGAAACTGGCAGAACTAAAGAGACAATAGAAAGACCAGTGGTTGCCAGGGATTAGGGTGGTGGGAGAGGGGGATGAATAGGTGGAGAAAAGGGGATGATTTAGGGCAGGCATACTATCTGTATGATACTGTAATGGTGGATACATGACATTATGTATTTGTCAAAACCCATAGAAGTATACACATAAAGAGCAAAGGCTAACATAAACTATTTACTTTAATTAATGATAATGTATCAATAGGCTCATCCATTGTAACGTTACCACACTACCCTGAGATACTAAACATGGGGGAAACTGTCTGCAGAGTTTAGGGGAAAGTGAGTGTATACTGGAATCTTTGTACTTTCTGCTCACTCTTTTCTGGAAACTTAAAGTGGCTCTAAAAATATAGTCTACTAATTTAAAAACAGCTATGATAAACATTATTACACTTAAAGGCATATTAATAAGAAGTATGTTAAATAAGTCATAGAAAAAGATGAAAATAGTGGCCATTGATTAGAGGGACATTATCAAGCATTATAACATATTTATAATTGGAGTCCTAGAAGAAGAGAAGAAAGAGAATGAGGCAGGGAAAAAATGTGATAAAATAATGATTAAAGGTTTATAAATTTGATGGCTATAACAGACACACAAATTCAATAATTAAAAAAAATAAAAGCAGAATAGTGATAATGAAAGCAATACCAAGGTTTACCACAATGAAATCACTGAAAACCAGTTTTAATGAGAAAAATCTTAAAAGAAGGTAGAAGAAAAAAAGACACATGCCAAACAGAGAAACATACATCAAAATGAAAGCAGACTTCTTGTCAGAAACTATAAAACCAGAAGACAATGGCATAAGATCTTTAAGTTGCTAAAAGAAAAATATTTCTTGATGTAGAATTGTACACTTATCACAACATCTTTCAAAATTGAAGGCAAAATACGTTTTCAGACCAACAAAATTTGTGAGAATTCAAGAAGATTCACACTAAAAGTAATACTTAAGGAAAATTTTCATACAGAAATTGATGGGTACCAAATATATATTTAAATCTACAAAAGGAGTGAGAGTGCTAGAGATGGTAAATATTTGAATAAATATAGAAGGCATTTTTTCTCACTTTAAAAAATTTCTGTAGAAGTAATTTCCTGTTCATTATTAATAAATATACTTAATATTTATTATTAAGAAATAATGCATGGTGAATTTATAGCATTAGTAGAAATGAAATATATGGCAACAACAGTACAACCAAAGTGGAAAAGTGAATATGGAGATACTCTCTTATAAGGTTTTAACGCTATATTGGAAGTGATAATAATATAATCTTAATGTAGACTCTGATAAGTTAAAGATGAATATGGTAAACTCTAAAGCAATTACTAAAAAAGAAAAAAAAGAACAGTGTGAGATAACTAATAGTACAGATACAATAGAATCATAAAATTAATCTCAAACTCGCTAATATAAAAAAAGCAGAAATATTTGAGAAGGGAAACAAAGATCAGATGGAACAAATAGAAAATGGAAAGATGATAGATTTAACTTCAATATTATTGATAGCCACACTGAATATATTGTGCTGTCTGATACTATAGTCACATTTAGGTATCAGGCACATGTGTGGCTAGGCCAAATTGAAATGTGATGTGAGTATAAAACATGCATTGGATTTCAAAGACAGTATGAGTTAAAATAATGTAAAATATTCAGTAATATATTTTTACATTGATCATATGTTTAAATGATAATATATTTGGATAAATAAAATAATGTTATTAAAATAATGTTTTACCCATTTTTTTGGTGTGTCTAGTAAAATTTTTAAAAATTACATATGTGACTAATATTTGTGGCTCACATTTTACTTTTATTGGATGGCACTGGCCTAAATACTCCACTTAAAAGTAAATATTGTCAGATTGGATGGAAACCAAGACCTATATATATGTTGTCTACAGGTAACCCACTTTAAGTATAAAGACATTAAGTTAAAAGTTAAAGAATGGAAAAAGTTATAACAGTAAAACACCACGTAAATGAAACCTGGAGTGTTCGTATTATATCAGAGCAAGGAAAAATGCCAGGACAAGAGAGACATTATATCTTAATAAAGAGGTCAGTTTATCAAGAAGCTGTAAGAATTCTAAATTTAACCAATAAGTTTGAAATATGTGAATAAATAACAGCAGACTGGCATCTTAAGAAATGCTAAATCAAGCTAAAACAATTTATTCAGGCTGAAGGGAAATGATAACCAGATAAAAACTGGATCCTCAGAAAGAAATGGTAAATATCTGGGTAAATGCAAAACACTGTTTCTCTTTCTCTCCATCTCTCTCTCCCTCTCCCTCTCCCTCTACCTCTCTCTTTCTCTCTCTCTCTCTATATATATATAGGGTTGGCCAAAATGTTTGTTCAGATTTTCCCATTAAATTAGACCTTATCTTATTGGATTTATAAACTGTGTAGGCTCATTTATATATATAGTTGTACTGTTTCTACAGTTTATATGAATTGGTACAGTTTTAACTATATTGGTTAGGAAAAACTAAATATGTGTACTGTAATCCCTAGAGTAAAAAAAAAGCTATAGTTAATGAGACAATAGATAAAATAAAATTTTAAAGATATTCAAAAAATCTAAAAAAAATGAGGAAAGGGGGAGTAGACTAACTAAAAAAACAGTAAAGGGGACACATGAAAAACTACATGGAAGATCTAAATTGAGTCATATCAATAATTATATTAAATATTAGAAACTAAACACCCAATTAAAAAACTCTACCCAAAGGGATAAAAGACCCAACCATATGCCATCTGAGATACAGTTCAAGTAAAAATACATAGAAAAATGCAGAAATTCTAAGAAAAGAAAGCACAACCATGTTAATAAGCAATGTACTTAAAACTTACAGATAAATTCTAAATAAATGGCTGAAGAGGAGAAATATATATACCATGCCAAGGGTAAGCAAAAAAAAGGCTACCGTGGCTGTATTAATAATACATAAAATTGACCTTAACACAAAGTGTATTCCTAAAGATAGATTTCATAATGATAAAACTCATCTCATTAGGAAGACAAAATTATCATAACTGTATGTGTGCTTAAGAATAAAGTTTCAAAATACATGAAGCAAAAATTAACAGGATTAAATAAAGAAACAGATAATTGGAAAAATAAAAATAGATTTTGATAGAAAGAGATTTTCTCCTCTTTCAGAAATTGATAGAGAAACTAGACTTTAAATAAAACCAATTCAGCTTCAAAGAAACTAAAGTTTCAAATAATTCAATATATGCACGTGAAAATGTGCAAGATGTGCATATAAAAGTGAAAATAAAAATTAATCTTTAAAAATTTTGGCTCTCAATTTTCTATGTTTCATATCAGAAGATAAAACAATATGTCTTTTATATAAAATATCGAGAATTAGATTTACTTTCTTTTATTCTGATGTCTTTGTAAAAAGCTGTTTTCTATTTTGATTAACCTTGAAAACAAACATTCAGAATAAGGGCAAAAGATAGCAAATATATGACACTTAAGCCCTATTCTTTTTTTTTTTTTGGTGGTACGCGGGCCTCTCACTGTTGTGGCCTCTCCCGTTGCGGAGCACAGGCTCCGCCGCCATGGCTCACGGGCCCAGCCGCTCCGCGGCATGTGGGATCTTCCCGGACCGGGGCACGAACCCATGTCCCCTGCATCGGCAGGCGGATTCTCAACCACTGCGCCACCAGGGAAGCCCAAGCCCTATTCTAAACTAAGTCAACACCACCTTTGCTTCCCATTCTTATTTAGAAGTTAACGGCAAAAAAAAGTCAATGGCTAAAACTGACAGTATTTTTTTTTAACATCTTTATTGAAGTATAATTGCATTACAATGGTGGGTTAGTTTCTGCTTTATAACAAAGTGAATCAGCTATACATATACATATATCCCCTTATCTCTTCCCTCTTGCATCTCCCTCCCTCCCACCCTCCCTATCCCACCCCTCTAGGTGGTCACAAAGCACTGAGAGCTGATCTCCCTGTGCTATGTGGCTGCTTCTCACTAGCTATCAATTTTGCATTTGGTTGTTTATATATGTCCATGCCACTCTCTCACTTTGTCCCAGCATACCCTTCCCCCTCCCTGTCTCTTCAGGTCCATTCTGTAGTAGGTCTGTGTCTTTATTCCCATCCTGCCCCTAGGTTCTTCATGACCATTTTTTGTTTGTTTGTTTTTAGATTCCATATATATGTGTTAGCATATGGTATTTGTTTTTCTCTTTCTGACAGTATTTTTTGAAAAAGAAAATTATCACAAAGCATCTCAAATTCAAAAATCTTTCAGGCATGGGAAATATAACTTTGTTTTATGTCTCATAGTCCAGGTGGAGTGTTTGCTTTTCACCATTTAAGTCTGGGATGTATCTAGTGGTTTCAATGCACCATGATCTTTTTATATGGAAAACATGGTTCTTATATAGTGGTCAGTATGGTATGACATTTCAGTAGACATAAAGTGATAAAAATATATTTCTTGAGGAGACCTTCAAGATGGCGGAGGAGTAAGACATGGAGGTCACCTTCCTCCCCACATATACATCAGAAATATATCTACATGTGGAACAACTCCTACAGAACACCTACTGAACGCTGGCAGAAGACCTCAGACTTCCCAAAAGTGAAGAAACTCCCCACGTACCTAGGTACGGCAAAAGGAAAAAGAAAAAACAGAGACAAAACAATAGGGACAGGACCTGCACCACTGGGAGGGAGCTGTGAAGGAGGAAACGTTTCCACACACTAGGAAGCCCCTTCACTGGCAGAGACAGGGCTGGTGGGGCGGAAGCTTCGGAGCCACGGAGGAGAGCACAGCAACAGGGGTGCGGAGGGCAAAGCAGAGAGATTCACGCACAGAGGATCGGTGCCGACCAGCACTCACCAGCCTGAGAGGCTTGTCTGCTCACCTGCCAGGAGGGGTGGGGACTGGGAGCTGAGGCTCGGGCTTTGGAGGTCAGATTCCAGGGAGAGGACTGGGGTTGGCTGCGTGAACACAGTCTGA
>NC_041222.1:31646514-31652168 GCF_002837175.3 Physeter macrocephalus
GCTCAGAGGCCATGGCTCACGGGCCCAGCCGCTCCGCGGCATGTGGGATCTTCCCGGACCGGGGCACGAACCCATGTCCCCTGCATCGGCAGGCGGATTCTCAACCACTGCGCCACCAGGGAAGCCCAAGCCCTATTCTAAACTAAGTCAACACCACCTTTGCTTCCCATTCTTATTTAGAAGTTAACGGCAAAAAAAAGTCAATGGCTAAAACTGACAGTATTTTTTTTTAACATCTTTATTGAAGTATAATTGCATTACAATGGTGGGTTAGTTTCTGCTTTATAACAAAGTGAATCAGCTATACATATACATATATCCCCTTATCTCTTCCCTCTTGCATCTCCCTCCCTCCCACCCTCCCTATCCCACCCCTCTAGGTGGTCACAAAGCACTGAGAGCTGATCTCCCTGTGCTATGTGGCTGCTTCTCACTAGCTATCAATTTTGCATTTGGTTGTTTATATATGTCCATGCCACTCTCTCACTTTGTCCCAGCATACCCTTCCCCCTCCCTGTCTCTTCAGGTCCATTCTGTAGTAGGTCTGTGTCTTTATTCCCATCCTGCCCCTAGGTTCTTCATGACCATTTTTTGTTTGTTTGTTTTTAGATTCCATATATATGTGTTAGCATATGGTATTTGTTTTTCTCTTTCTGACAGTATTTTTTGAAAAAGAAAATTATCACAAAGCATCTCAAATTCAAAAATCTTTCAGGCATGGGAAATATAACTTTGTTTTATGTCTCATAGTCCAGGTGGAGTGTTTGCTTTTCACCATTTAAGTCTGGGATGTATCTAGTGGTTTCAATGCACCATGATCTTTTTATATGGAAAACATGGTTCTTATATAGTGGTCAGTATGGTATGACATTTCAGTAGACATAAAGTGATAAAAATATATTTCTTGAGGAGACCTTCAAGATGGCGGAGGAGTAAGACATGGAGGTCACCTTCCTCCCCACATATACATCAGAAATATATCTACATGTGGAACAACTCCTACAGAACACCTACTGAACGCTGGCAGAAGACCTCAGACTTCCCAAAAGTGAAGAAACTCCCCACGTACCTAGGTACGGCAAAAGGAAAAAGAAAAAACAGAGACAAAACAATAGGGACAGGACCTGCACCACTGGGAGGGAGCTGTGAAGGAGGAAACGTTTCCACACACTAGGAAGCCCCTTCACTGGCAGAGACAGGGCTGGTGGGGCGGAAGCTTCGGAGCCACGGAGGAGAGCACAGCAACAGGGGTGCGGAGGGCAAAGCAGAGAGATTCACGCACAGAGGATCGGTGCCGACCAGCACTCACCAGCCTGAGAGGCTTGTCTGCTCACCTGCCAGGAGGGGTGGGGACTGGGAGCTGAAGCTCGGGCTTTGGAGGTCAGATTCCAGGGAGAGGACTGGGGTTGGCTGCGTGAACACAGTCTGAAGTGGGGTAGTGTGCCACAGCTAGCCGGGAGGGAGACCGGGAAGAAGTCTGGAACAGCCTAAGAGGCAAGAGACCATTGTTTTGGGGTGTGCGAGGAGAGGGGATTCAGAGCACCGCCTGACCGAGCTCCAGAGGTGGGCGTGAGCCACGGCTATCAGCGTGGACAACAGAGAAGGGCATGAAACGCTAAGGCTGCTACTGCAGCCACCAAGAAGCCTATGTGCAAGCACAGGTCACTATCCACACCTTCCCTCCCGTGAGCCTGTGCAACCTGCCACTGCCAGGGTCCCGTGATCCAGGGACAAGTTCCCCAGGAGAACACACAGCGTGCCTCAGTCTGTTGCAACATCACGCTGGCCTCTGCCGCCACAGGCTCACCCCGCATTCCGTACTCCTCCCTGCCCCCGGACTAAGTGAGCCAGAGCCCCCTAATCAGCTGCTCCTTTAACCCCGTCCTGTCTGGGTGGGAACAGATGTCCACAGAGGTGGGGCCAAATCCAAAGCTGAACCCTGGGAGCTGTGCGAACAAAGAAGAGAAAGGGAAATCTCTCCCAGTATCCTCAGGAGCAGTGGATTAAATCTCCACAGTCAACCTGATGTACCCTGCATCTCTGGAATACCTGAATAGACAACGAATCATCCCAAAATTGAGGCGGTGGACTTTGGGAGCAACTGTAGACTTGGGGTTTGCTGTATGCGATATACTGGTTTCTAGTTTTATGTTTATCTTAGTTTAGTATTTAGAGTTTATTATCATTTGTAGATTTGTTTCTTTTTTTAAAATATATAGATATATATTTTTTCCTTTTTCTCTTTTTGTGAGTGGGTATGTGTATGCTTCTTTGTCTGATTTTGTCTGTATAGCTTTGCTTTTACCATTTGTGCTAGGATTCTGTCTGTCCGTTTTTTTTTCTTTAGTATAGTTTTTAGCGCTTGTTATCATTGGTGGATTTGTTTTTTGGTTTGGTTGCCCTCTTCTTTTGTTCTTTTTTCTTTATTTTATTACTTTTTAATTTTTTGTATTTTTAATAATTAAAAAAATTTTTTAACTTTAATAACTATTTTATTTATTTTTTTCTTTCTTTCTTTCTTTCTTTTTTTCTCCCTTTTTTTCTGAGCCTGTCACCATGTGTGGCTGACAGGTTCTTGGTGTTCCGGCTGGGTGTCAGGCCTGTGCCTCTGAGGTGGGAGAGCCGAGTTTAGAACGCTGGTCCACCAGAGACCTCCCAGCTCCATGTAATATCAAACATCAACAGCTCTCCCAGAGATCTTCATCTCAACGCTAAGACCGAGCTCCACTCAACGAACAGCAAGCTACAGTGCTGGACACCCTATGCCAAACAATTAGCAAGACAGGAACACAACCCCACCCATTAGCAGAGAGGCTGCCTAAAATAATAAGGTCACAGACACCCCAAAACACACCACCAGACGTGGTCCTGCCCACCAGAAAGACAAGATCCAGCCTCGTCCACCAGAATGCAGGCACTACTCCCTTCCACCAGGAAGCTTACACAACCCACTAAGCCAACCTTAGCCACTGGGAGCAGACACCAAAAACAATGGGAACTACCCCGTAGACTGCGAAGACGAGACCCCAAACACAGTAAGTTAATCAAAGTGAGAAGACAGAGAAACACACAGCAGATGAAGGAGCAAGGTAAAAACCCATCAAACCAAACAAATGAAGAGGAAATAGGCAGTCTACCCAAAAAAGATTTCAGAGTAATGATAGTAAAGATGATCCAAAAGGTTGGAAACAGAATGGAGAAAATACAGGAAACGTTTAACAAGGACCTAGAAGAACTAAAGAGCAAGCAAATAATGATAAACAACATAATAAATGAAATTAAACATTCTCTAGAAGGAATCAGTAGCAGAATAACTGAGGCAGAAGAGTGGAGAAGTGACCTGGAAGATAAAATAGTGGAAATAACTACTGCAGAGCAGAATAAAGAAAAAAGAATGAAAAGAATTGAGGACAGTCTTAGAGACCTCTGGGACAACATTAAATGCACCAACATTCGAATTATAGAGGTCCCAGAAGAAGAGAAAAAGAAAGGGACTGAGAAAATATTTGAAGAGATTATAGTGGAAAACTTCCCTAATATGGGAAAGGAAATAGTCAATCAAATCCAGGAAGCACAGAGAGTCCCATACAGGATAAATCCAAGGAGAAACACGCAAAGACACATATTAATCAAACTATCAAAAATTAAATACAATGATAAAATATAAAAAGCAGCAAGGGAAAAGCAACAAATAACATAGAAGGGAATCCCCATAAGGTTAACAGCTGATCTTTCAGCAGAAACTCTGCAAGCCAGAAGAGAATGGTAAGACGTACTTAAAGTGATGAAAGGGAAAAACCTACAACCAAGATTACTCTACCCAGCAAGGATCTCATTCAGATTTGACAGAGAAATTAAAAGCTTTACAGACAAGCAAAAGCTAAGAGAATTCACCACCACCAAACCAGATTTACAACAAATACTAAAGAAACTTCTCTAGGCAGGAAACACAAGAGAAGGAAAAGACCTACAATAACAAACCCACAACAATTAAGAAAATGGTAATAGGAATATATATACTGATAATTACCTTAAATGTAAATGGATTAAACGCTGCCAACAAAAGACAAAGACTGACTGAATGGATACAAAAACAAGACCTGTATATATGCTGTCTACAAGACACTCACTTCTGACCTAGGGACACATACAGACTGAAAGTGAGGGGATGGAAAGACATTCCTTGCAAATGGAAATCAGAAGTAAGCTGGAGGAGCAATACTCATGTCAGACAAAATAGACTTTAAAATAAAGACTATTACAAGAGACAAAGAAGAATACTACATAATGATCAAGGGATCAATCCAAGAAGAAGATATAACAATTGTAAATATTTATGCACCCAACATAGGAGCACCTCAATACATAAGGCAAATGCTAACAGCCATAAAAGGGGAAATCAACTGTAACACAATCATAGTAGGGGACTTTAACACCCCATTTTCACCAATGGATAGATCATCCAAAATGAAAATAGTGCTCGCTTCGGCAGCACATATACTAAAATTGGAACAAAATGAAAATAAAAAAGGAAACACAAGCTTTAAATGATACATTAAACAAGATGTACTTAAATGATATTTATAGGACATTCCATCCAGAAGCAACAGAATACACTTTCTTTTCAAGTGCTAATGGAACATTACCCAGGATAGATCATATCTTGGGTCACAAGTCAAGCCTTGGGAAATTTAAGAAAATTGAAATCATATCAAGTATCTTTTCTGACCACAATGCTATGAGACTAGGTATCAATTACAGGAAAAAATCTAAAAAGTATAGACACATGGAGGCTGAACATTACACGACTAAATAACCAAGAGATTGCTGAGGAAATAAAAAAATACCAAGAAACAAATGACAATGAAAACACAATGACCCAAAAACCTGTGGGATGCAGAAAAGCAGTTCTAAGAGGGAAGTTTATAGCAATACAATCCTACCTCAAGAAACAAACATCTCAAATAAACAACCTAACCTTACACCTAAAGTAATTAGAGAAAGGAGAACAAAAAAATCCCAAAGTTAGTAGAAGGAAAGAAATCATAAAAATCAGATCAGAGATAAAGGAAAAAGAAATGAAGGAAATGATAGCAAAGATCAATAAAACTAAAAGTTGGAGCAGAGGGAGGAACACTCCCAAACTCATTCTACGAGGCCACCCTCACCCTGATATCAAAACCACACAAAGATGTCACAAAAAAAACTATAGGCCAATATCTCTATTAAACATAGATGCAAAAGTCCTCAACAAAATACTAGCGAACGGAATCCAACAGCACATTAAAATGATCATACACCATGATCAAGTGGGGTTTATCCCAGGAATGAAAGGATTCTTCAATATACTCATATCAATCAATGTGATAAAGCATTTAACATATTGTAGGAGAAAAACCATATGATCATCTCAATAGATGCAGAAAAAGCTTTTGACGAAATTCAACACGCATTTACGATAAAAACCTTCCAGAAAATAGGCATAGAGGGAACTTACCTCAACATAATAAAGGGTATATATGACAAACCCACAGCCAACATCGTTCTCAATGGTGAAAAACTGAAACCATTTCCACTAAGATCAGGAGCAAGACAAGGTTGTCCACTCTCACCACTATTATTCAACATAGTTTTGGAAGTTTTAGCCACAGCAG
>NC_041222.1:31652744-31659294 GCF_002837175.3 Physeter macrocephalus
GAAAACTACTAGAGCTAATCAATGACTTTGGTAAAGTAGCAGGATACAAACTTAATGCACAGAAATCTCTTGCATGCACAAAAAATTTCACAGTTTGTATGGAAACACAAAAGATCCCAAATAGCCAGAGCAAAGTTGAGAAAGAAAAACAGAGTTGGAGGAATAAGGCTCCCTGACTTCAGACTATACTACAAAGCTACAGTAATCAAGAAGGTATGATCCTGTCAGAAAAACAGAAATGTAGATCAATGGTATAGGATAGAAAGCCCAGAGATAACCCCATGCACATATGGTCCTTACCTTTGATAAAGGAGGCAAGATATACAATGGAGAAAAGACATCCTATTGAATAAGTGGTGTAGGAAAAACTGGACAGTTACATGTAAAAGAATGAAATTAGAACACTCCCTAACACCGTACACAAAAATAAACTCAAAATTTATTACAGACCTAAATGTAAGGCCAGACACTATAAAACTCTTAGAGGAAAACATAGGCAGAACACTCCATGACATAAATCACAGTAAGATACTTTTTGACCCACCGCCTGGAGAAATGGAAAGAAAAACAAAAATAAACAAATGGGACCTAATGAAACTTAAAAGCTTTAGCACAGCAAAGGAAACCATAAACAAGATGAAAAGACAGCCCTCAGAATGGGAGGAGTTATTTGCAAATGAAGCAACTGACAAAGGATTAATCTCCAAAACTTACAAGCAACTCATGCAGCTCAATATTATAAAAACAAACAACCCAATCCAGTAATGGGTGGAAGACCTAAATAGACATTTCACCAGGGAAAACATAAACATGGCCAAGAGGCACATGAAAAGATGCTCAACATCACTAATTATTAGGTAAATGCAAATCGAAACTACAATGAGGTATCACCTTACATTGCTCAGAATGGCCATCATCAAAAAATCTACAAGCAATAAATGCTGGAGAGGGTGTGGACAAAAGGGAACCTTCTTGCACTGTTGGTGGGAATGTAAATTGATACAGCCACTATTGAGAACAGTATGGAGGTTCCTTAAAAAACTAAAAATAGAACTACTATACGACTCAGCAATCCCACTACTGGGCATATATCCTGAGAAACCCATAATCAGCAAGAGTCATGTACCACAATGTTCATTGCAGCTGTATTTACTGTAGCCAGGACATGGAAACAACCTAATTGTCCATTGACAGTTGAATTGATAAAGAAGATGCAGCACATATATACAACGGAATATTACTCAGCCATAAAAATAAACGAAATTGAGTAAGTTGTAGTGAGGTGGATGGACCTAGAGACTGTCGTACAGAGTGAAGTAAGTCAGAAAGAGAAAAATTGAGTTATTTGTAGTCAGGTGGATGGACCTAGAGACTGTCACAGAGAGTGAAGTAAGTCAGGAAGAGAAAAATAAGTACCGTATGCTAACATACGTTTGGAATCTAATAATAATAATAATAATAATAATGGTTCTGAAGAACCTAGGGTCTGGACAGGAATAAAGATGCAGACGTACAGAATGAACTTGAGGACACGGGGAGGGGGAAGGGTAAGCTGGGATGAAGTGAGAGAGTTGCATGGACTCATACATACTACCACATGTAAAATAGATAGCTAGTGGGAAGCAGCCGCATAGCACAAGGAGATTAGTTCAGTGCTTTGTGACCACCTAGAGGGGTGGGATACGGAGGGTGGGAGGGAGATGCAAGAGGGAGGAGATATGGGGATATATGTATATGTATAGCTGATTCACTTTGTTATACAGCAGAAACTAACACACCGTTGTAAAGCAATTATACTCCAATAAAGATTTTTTTTTTTAAAAAGCAAAGAAAAATGAACATGACAATCTTTATGATTGGATATCTCACAAACAGTAAAAGGGAATTTTCAGAGAGTATTTATTAACATGAGAAAAGAGCTATAATTGAGTGATGGTTGTTAAAATCAGAGGCAAAATGGTGTATAAGCATGACTTTATCAAAAGTTATGTATAACATAATTACAAAATATTTATAAAATATATTTCATATGTTTATTTTTATATATTCATATTCATATTTAAGGCCAAAGTCAATGATGATCTCTGTCACTGTTTATATTAGTCTGCACAAACTGTTATAACAAATTACCATAGACTGGGTGGATTAAACAAGAATTTATTTCTCACAGTTCTGGAACTGGAAGTCTGAGGTTAGGGTGCTAGGAGGGTGGGTGTCTGGTGAGAACCCTGTCTTTGGATTGCAGCTGGCTACCTTGTTGCTGTGTCTTCACATGGAGGAGAGAGAGAGCTCTTCTTATAAGGACACTAATTCCATCATGAGGGGTCTTACACCCCACCCCCACCCCCCTGCCGCAATGATATAATCCAAACCTCCCAATGTCCATACCTCCAAATATCATCACATTGGGTTTAGGGCTTTATGAATTTGGGGGATACACATTCAGTGTAACTTAACATTTCACAGATAACTTATCATTTTTCTTTAAACAAAGTAATTAGGCATATTCCAGGGATTCTAAACAGATAAATTTTATAATCAAACAGTATTAAAAACAAAATATTAAGATTCTAAATGGTACTCTGATGAATCTGGTTTCATTGTATACTTTTGAGCATTTCACAAACCTTCCCTTGATCATCTCTCTCGTATTCAGGAGCTCTTTGAGGTCAAAACTTGACAATCACTATGAATCCTATTTCTTAAATATGCACATTAGTACTTCACATAAGAGTAGTAATTTAATCAGGGTATATAGTTGCTATGGAGCAAAATTGGGAAATGTAGAATATTTTTAGATTCTTAATGTTATATATACTCTAGCAGTCCTCACTGCCATTAAATAGCTATGTTTCCAGTAAAATACCTTGGAAGGAAGTCCACAACAAAGAAAGATCAGGGTTTTCCTTCATACAGTAATTAATCAAGTAAGAAAGTGCTAATGAATAAACAGTGCCAGCCACAGGTATCACATGGAGACAAGAATGAAGCTGCCAGAAACCCCTTCTTAAAACTTTATAGCCCAGTTGTATCTTTCCTAATGTATGGCAAACAGAACCACCGTGAAGCAAAAGAACAAGAGAGAGAGTAGAGAGAGAGAGAAGGAAGGAAAGAAGGAAAGAAAAGAAAACAAGTGATATGAGGCTTAGCCCACAGTCCAGAAGTTCATCCTATTAAGGGAAGAACTACATAAAGCAAATTTCACTGGTTGAATGATCCCACTTAATTAATTACAAAATTGTATGAGAACATGCTTTGGACTTATTTAGCTTTTTTGTTTGTTTTTGTTGGCTTAATGAACATCCTTTGGAAGGAGAAAGTACGTTTGGAACCCTGTACACCTCTACACTCTCCACTACACTCTACCCACTTCCAGCTGTAAGGTGGCAGAAGCTATTGGTGCCAAGTGTTTGTAGCACACTCAGGGCAGACAGTATCGTTTAGGGTAACGACCATAGCATGCTTGAAAGCAGAGTTGTTGGAAAAAGCAAGCTCCTAGTAGTCATATCACAAGCACATTTCCTCTTTTTCTCCCCACTTTGATCACCCTGGGAAACACTTTTAAAAATCAATTCTATTGAAGTATAATTTATGTAAAATAAATACTACCGTTTTAAGCGTACAGCTTGGTGAATTTTGACAGATGTAACCATCCATATAGTTACCCCCACAAACAAGATGTAGAATATTTCCTTCACCCCAAAGCTTTCCCTTATACCTCTTCCCAGTCATTCCCTCCTGTCTCCAACACCAGGCAATCACTAATTTGCTTTCTGTTACTATAAATTAGATTTGTCTTTTATGAAGTTTCACATAAATAGACTGTGCTCTTGTGTGAATGTTTTTGAGATTCATTCATATTGTTGGATATATCATTAGTTTTTCCTTTATATTGTAGTAGGTATAGTTTTACCACTCTTTCCTATACAGTCTATATGCTTTCTATTTTTTTGTCCTGTCTATTGCTCTAGACCTTTAGTCAAAGAAGTGGTAAGAGTGAACATCCTTGCCTTCTCCCCAATTTCAGGGGGAAAGCATTAATGCTTTCAACACTAAATGCTAGGCATAGGATCTTTATAGATGCTCTTTATCAGGCTGAGGAACTTCCTTTCTATTTTTAGTTAGAGAATTTTAACATGTTTGGGTGTTTAAGTGTTTTAACTTTTTTTAAACATCTATTGAAGTGATCATACAATTTTTCTGTTTAAATCTATGAATAAGGTGAACAAAATTGATATTTTGAGTTATTAATCAACCTTGCAATTCTGTTAGAAACTCCACTTGCTCATTTTACATATTATTGGATTCAATTTGTTATTATGTTTTAAGGACTTCTGGGTCTATGTTTATAAAGGATATTGGTCTGCAGTTTCTTTACTTATAATATCTTTGTCTTGGTTTGATAGAGTATTATTGGCCTTACAAAATCAGTTAGGAAGTGTTTCTTTTACTTCTATTTTCCAAAACATTTTGTTCAGGATTGTTGCTATTCTTCCTTAAAGCTGGATAGAATTCACCAGAGAAATTATGTAGCATAGAATTTTATTTGTAGGGAGATTTTTAAGTAAAAGTCAAATTTTCTTAATAGTTAAAAACTCTAGTGTTTTACAAAGAATTTGGTATGTCATCTAGTTTGCCAAATGAACTTGCCTAAAGATTTTATAACATCCCTCATTATCAGATTAATGTCTGTAGGTTCTGTAATTATATTCTTTCTGTTTCATTCCTGATAGCTGAAATCTGTGACTTTTCCATTTTTTTTTTCTTGGTAAATCTAGCTAGACATTTTTCAAGTTTACTTTTTTCTTCAAAGTACCAATTCATGGTTCTGTTCATTTTCTCTACCTTTGGCTTTTTACTCTTATTGTCTTATGCTCTTTTTAAAAAATTTTCTTCCTTCTACTTAATTTGGGTTTACTTTATGCTTCATTTTTTAGCTTCTTAAAGTAGAACCTTAAGATAATAGATTCTAGAACTTTCTTTTCAATATAAACATATTAAATCTATACATTTTCCTGTAAGAAATATTTTAGTTGCATCCCACAGATTTTGTTATGTTTTCATTTTCTTTTAAACTATTTTCTAAGTTCCTTTGTGATTTTTTTCTTTGACTCATGGGTTATTCTGAAATATTTTGCTTACTGTCCAAATTGTGGAATATTCTTTTATATATCCTACTATGTCCTTTTTCTGGTCCATGATATAATCCAGGTTCTCTCATTTCATTTAGTTGTCATGTCTCCATGTTTTCTGATAGTTCTTCAGTCTTACTCAGACACATTAAAAAAAAATGCTGGTACCGGTCAGGTTTTTATTTTTTTGGTAGAATGTCTCTCAATTTTAATTTTTCTGATGTTTTTGTGTGATTATATTGAGGTTAAACATTTTTGGTAAGAATACCACAGAATGGATGTTATGCCCTACTCAGTGCATCGTATAAGAAGGTACATGTTTTTGAAGTATTTTGTTACTAATAACGTTAAATTTAATCCTTTGTTTAAGGCATCTCCACTGTAAAGTTAGCATTTTATAGTGACGTGTATCTCATGGGGAGATACTTTGACACTATGCAAATATTTAGTTTCTCAGTATACCTATGCCACTAATTTTAGCATCCCTCAAAGGTTCTTCCTTGTAATAATTATTACTGCAGGGTTGGCAAATTGATGATTTTACATTTTCTTTACTCCTATATTTAACGATTAAAACTTTACTGTAAGGAAGAGCTGGCCCTTCTCCCTTTTTTGTTTATGTATTCAATTATTTATTATATCGATATGGACTCATGGATATTTTATCTTCTTCTCTAGGTTGTAAATCTAACACTATCCTTATTATTTTATTGGTCAAATTTTCTCAGATTTAGCTATGAGAGCTCCTTCAGGTTGGGTTCTATGTCCTCTTCACATGTCTCCATCATTTTTTTGAGCACTTCCTTACTTTCTGGCATCACAAAACGTTCCAAGCTCATCTTACACTTTCCCTGCCCAATCCTGATGGCAAACATTTCTCCCAGGAGCCTTGATTCCTTCCATTAGAGAACAGTATTCTCATTGCTAGTGGGGTGTCACTGCTTCTAGGCCCTTTTGCTAGAGGAGGTAGGAAACATATATGTATCCACTCATACTTTCATACACATCTACATTTCTACATTTATCTGTCTGTCTGTGTACTAAAAACAACGACCATACCAATGCTTTTTTCCCCCAGTATGACACTACAGTATTCATTCTAGCCTTCCCCTTTCCCTTACTTGTAACTCCATTCTCTGACAGTAGACAACATGGCTTTCATTATCCATAATATACTTACTTTTTGCTCAATCCTAGCATACACACAAAGTAATTTCATATTTAAAAACTCATAACCTTGTGAAAAACACAGTTACAAACTGGAGTATAATATTCGTGCACAGCTCTTTTTGTCTTTAGCCTTACAAATATAGTCAAATAGTGTTTGTTTTTTTTTAAAGACTTAAAAAATTTTTAAACATCTTTATTGGAGTATAATTGCTTTACAATGGTGTGTTAGTTTCTGCTTTATAACAAAG
>NC_041222.1:31659351-31681028 GCF_002837175.3 Physeter macrocephalus
ACCTCTACATGACCACAAAGCACCGAGCTGATCTCCCTGTGCTATGCGGCTGCTTCCCACTAGCTAGCTATTTTACATTTGGTAGTGTATATATGTCCATGCCACTCTCTCACTTTGTCCCAGCTTACACTTCCCCCTCCCTATGTCCTCAAGTCCATTCTCTATGTCTGCATCTTTATTCCTGTTAAAGACTTCTTTGGTTGGCTCTTTTTCTGCCCCAATCCTATCAGTGTGATAATATTTATCATTTGTAATAGAGTTAAGTTTATTTGCTACATTTTGCATTCCATTTTGCATGTGCCATATTCTGGCAGATTTTAATTATTTATTTTGGGGATATGTGAAACATCATCACGGTTCTAAGAGTCATAGCTCAAAAAATGTTCAGCAAAGTGTCACTTCTCCCTCTTTTCTGTGTCGTGTTTCATTTCCCCATTCTTCTACCCCATTCCCACCCATGCTCTGAGGGTAAACAGTCTCATGTTCCAGATTATTTTTCCTATATATCTTTTGCACAGAAGGTCATACATATTTTCTTAAATCCTATTTTTTCTTATATGAAGTGTTGTATACTGTAGAGATTCTTGTGCACTTTGCTTTTATCACCTAATAGTTTATTATGTTCAATATCAAAATAGTTAACATAGTTATAAGAGCTCTAATAACATCCTTATTTTCTAGTTTCATGATCCTTCTCTTTTCTGATTTTGTTTCAGTTGTCTGATATACTCCTGATTGTGACTCATGTTTTCTTTCTTCTTGGCATGTTTAGTCCTTTTTTTTTCTTATGCTGGAATTGTGTCTGCATTGTTGTTGTTTTCCTTTAAAGAGTGCTGTACTTTCATCTGGCAGGCAGTTTAAGTTACTTACAGATCTGCTTGATCTCTTTAAGGCCTCTTTTTGTTACGGTTAGCCTAGAATAGGCTTCACTCCAGATATAGTTTAGCTCTGCTACTAAGGCATGACCCCATGGGCTATCACCAGGAACTCTCCGTGGCCAGATCAAATGTCTTTCTACTTTCTGCAAACTCTGGGAATTGTTCAGCTTACAAGTTACTAATTATCCTTTGTTCAGCCTCATGAACTTGAACTCTACACATGCACTGATTAGTTCTCAGCAAAAATGCAAGGGTATCCCAATCATTTTTCTGAAGCTATTTCTCTTCATACTTCTTTCCTGTCGGGAACTTTGCTGTGCAATCTCAGCACACTCCTCCACGGTTTCTATATCCTCAACTCAGCAAAACTTTGAGGCTCTGCTTCGATTCCCTCTTCCTGTGCCCATGATTCAAAAAATTGCAACCAAGCAGAAAACTTGGGTGATTATATGCTAATCTTGTTTGTTTCATTTCTCTCAAGGTTCACTATTCTGTTTATTGTACAATGCCTGAAACCAGTTGATACATATATCTTGTTCAGCTATCTAGTTTTTACCTCCCAAAAGCAAGTTTGGTTTTTGTTATTACATCAGGTTTGAGGGCAGAAGTTTGCCCATTCTTAGTTGTTTTTATCAAATTATAAACAACACCTACTAGCCAGTATGCCACCTTTGTGCAACATGGGATCAGTTATCCATTCTTTAAGACACTTAGTCACCATCTGCAAATTGTGGCAGTAAATAATATGCCGATCTTTGATGACTGTGATGTGAATAGTGCTCCTGGAGCTGTGTAAAGTATAACCTACACAAAGCATGAATTGTGACTCTGGAAGGATTCTAGAAACAGAGAAAAATTACTGCTGCCACAACCTGTAGAATGTAGAATTCTGGTTGCAGAATAAAATGGAGACTGTGATCTTACTTTTTTTGTTAGAGGCTATGATGGCTCAAGGGGATTCTTAAAACAGATTAGAAACATCTTGACTACTATAGGAAACAAATATAATTCAAGAAGTATGAGAAGCTAATAAATATATACATTGAGAAGAATGTGGTGGAAAACAAGTCAAATGGTTGGATGCTGGAAACTAAACTATAGGGTGTGATGCAGTGAAGAAATTGGGGATTCCCAGGATGTATATAATTACACATTATATGCATACATAGATTATGTATATTAATATTATGTGTATTAATATTATGTGTCTACAGAATCACACATAATAGCTACTCCTTGAACCATCTTTATTTAGGAGAAATTAATTTAAATAAGCAACAGAAAGACTACTTTAACTGAAAGGCAAATATTATATGTGAAAGTGTGGAGAACCTGTCTCTCTTGATACTCTTGATGGTTGACAGGTGAACCATGGGATTGAGATCTTTTTTTAGACCCACTAGCAGGACTAAATAATTCTCTGTCCTTAGCAACTTCTTTTTTTTTTTTTTTTTTTTTGTGGTACATGGACCTCTCACTGTTGTGGCCTTTCCCGTTGTGGAGCACAGGCTCCGGATACACAGGCTCAGCGGCCATGGTTCACGGGCCTAGCCGCTCCACGGCATGTGGGATCTTCCCGGACCGGGGCACGAACCCGTATCCCCTGCATCGGCAGATGGACTCTCAACCACTGCGCCACCAGGGAAGCCCCTTAGCAGCTTCTTGATTTACTGCCTAGGCATTTATATTATGGAAGTTCTATCACTTCATCTAACAGTTATTGACCACCTACTAGCCATTATGACATGTAGTGCAATGACAAATAAGACATAATCTTTGTCTTTGAGCATTTTATAGTATGGCAGGAGGGACAGACAAAAGCGTAGTTTCAATAGAAGTGATACCTCTCCAGAAAGAAACACATATGAAAGATGAAACTTTAAGGGGTGTTAGTTGGACAGAGGCATCCTCCCAAATCATTACAATCTAGAGACCTCTCTCACTACATATATAACTCCATGCACTTACATATATACACATATACACACTTAAATTTGTATGCTTATTTAGAGCACAGTGTCTATGAGTCCTTGCAAATTATTAATTAAACAGAAGGCACATTAAAGTTTTTGCTTCAAATTAAACATCCTCTATCATCAAATGTAGATTTTCATTTTGTTCTGACAAGTATAATTTAATTTTAGTAACTACCATGTTTCATGTAACACTATCACATGCATCAGACTCTATCTGGTGATAATGCAGTTACAATTGTGTGAGAGTTTTCTGCCATGTGCTGCTGTTTTTGCAATGAAACTCAGTGAGTTTGCTACTGTTCCCAATGAAATTTAGCAGATAAGTTGCAAAGCTGAATGAAGATTGAGATCCAATGCGATACTGAATCCTAAGGCTTGAAACAGTGGCTTCCTGGGGAGTGATAGAACTTTTTGCTATGGTTTGTCTCACACTATTACTAGTAGACAAGGAGCAGTGTTTCCAAATGAATCACACCCATGGTTCCTGTGAGCACCAAAATTGATGTCCTACTAGGAAAGATGTGGCAGCTCTTTACATTGAGAAACAGAAGGGCAGACCTGTGGTATATTATCATTGGGGAAATCTCAGAACTGTATTAGAATATAATTTACTAAAAGGACAGTTTGCCCATTGTATTAGTTTCTTATTGCTGCTAAAACAAATTACTACAGTCTTAGTGTCTCAAAACAACAACAGTGTATTATCTTACAGTTCTAAAGTTCAGACATCTGAAATAGTCTTATGTGGCTAAACCCAAAGTATCAGCAGGGCTTTCTGGAGACTCTAGGGAAGTGTTTCATTCCTTGCCTTTTCCAGCTTCCAGAGGCTGCCCACATACCTTGGCTCAGGGTTTCTTTCTAAATTCAAAGCTAGCAATCACATCATTCCAACCTTTGCTTCAATTGTCATATTTTCTTTTCTCTCTCTCCTCCTCTCATGCCTATTTCACTTATAAGGATCTTTGTAATTATATGAATTGGGAGATGCACACAAGCCAAGTTTTGAAACTAACTTAAATTTAGAAAGTTATGATTTTCTTAAAATTTTTTTGAATTGTTGATTTACTATGTTGTGTTATTTTCTGCTATACAGCAAAGTGACTCAGTTATACATATATATTCTTTTTCATATTTTTTTCCACTATGGCTTGTCACAGGATCTGGAATATAGTTCCCTGTGCTATACAGAAGGACCCTGCTGTTTATCCATCCTATATATATTAGTTTGCATCCGCTAATCCCAAACTCCTAATCTTTCCCTCCCTATCCCCCGCCTTGGCCACCATTAGTCTCTTCTGTATGTCTGTGAGTCTTTTTCTGTTTTGTAGATATGTTCATTTGTGTCATATTTTAGATTCTACATATAAGTGATATCATATGGTATTTGTCTTTTTCTCTCTGACTTTGCTTAGTATGATAATCTCTAGGTCCTTCCATGTTGCTGCAAATGGCATTATTTCATTTTTTTTATAGCTGAGTAATATTCCGTTGTATATATGTACCACATCTTCTTTATCCACTCCTCTGTTGATGGGCATTTACGTTGTTTCCATGTCTTGGCTATTGCAAATAGTGCTGCTATGGACATAGGGGTACATGTATATTTTCGAATTATACTTTTGTCTGGGTATATGCGCAGGAGTGGGATTGCTGGATCATATGGTAATTTTATTTTTAGTTTTCTGAGGATCCTCCATACTGTTTTCCACAGTGGCTGCACCAACTTACGTTCCCACCAACAGTGTAGGAGGCTTCCCTTTTCTCCATACCCTCTCCAGCATTTGTTGCTTGTAGACTTTTTAAAGATGGCCATTCTGACTGGTATGAAGTGGCACCTCATTGTAGTTTTGATTTGCATTTCTCTGATGCATCATTAGTGATGATGAGCATCTTTTCATGTGCCTGTTGGCCATCTGTATGTCTGCTTTGGAGAAATGTCTGTTTAGGTATTCTGCCCATTTTTTTATTGGGTGGTTCATTTTTTTGTTATTGAATTGTAGGAGCTGTTCTTATATTTTGCAAATTAGGCCCTTGTTGGTCACATCATTGGCAAATATTTTTTCCCAGTCCACAGGTTGTCTTTTCATTTTGTTTATGGTTTCTTTTGCTGTGCAAAAGCTTATAAGTTTGATTAGGTCCCATTTGTTTATTTTTGCTTTTATTTCTATTGCCTTGGGAGACTGATCTAAGAAAACATTGGTATGATTTATGTCAGAGAATGTTTTGCTTATGTTCTCTCCTAGGAGTTTTATGGTGTTCTGTCTTATATTTGAGTCTTTAAGCCATTTTGAGTTTATTTATTTATTTATTTATTTTCTGTGGTACGCGGGCCTCTCACTGCTGTGGCCTCTCCCATTGCGGAGCACAGGCTCCGGATGCGCAGGCTCAGTGGCCATGGCTCACGGGCCTAGCCGCTCTACGGCATGTGGGATCTTCCTGGACCGGGGCACAAACCCGTGTCCCCTGCATCGGCAGGCAGACTCTCAACCACTCCGCCACCAGGGAAGCCCTTGAGTTTATTTTTGTACATGGTGTGAGGGTGTGTTCTAACTTCACTGATTTATGTGCAGCTGTCCAACACCACTTACTGAAGAGACTGTCTTTTTCCCATTGTATATTCTTGCCTCCTTAATCAAAGATTAATTGACCGTAGGTGTGTGGGTTTATTTCTGGGCTCGCTATTCTGTTCCATTGATCCATATGTCTGTTTTTGTGCCAATACCGAGCTCTTTTGATTACTATAGCTTTGTAGTATTGTCTGAAGTTTGGGAGGGTTATGCCTCTTGCTGTGTTATTTTTCCTCAGGATTGCTTTGGCATTTCTGGGTCTTTTATGGTTCCATATGAATTTTAGGATTTGCTCTAGTTCTTTGGAAAATGTCACAGGTAATTTGATAGGGATCACATTAAATCTGTAGATTGCTTTGGGTAGTATGGCCATTTTTTAACAATAATAATTCTTCCAATCCAAGAGCATAGGATATCTAGAAAGTTATGAATTTTTAATAGCAGGCAAATATTTTGAAATTTCAAGGTGGTTGTTTCTTACAGATGGGACTTACTACTCTGAAGATAGTCATGTTACCAAATCTGCACAATTTTACAGACTTACATTTTCCAGCTTTTAAATAAATCAAAGCTGATCAGTGAAATTTCTCTCACAATAAACCACACTCTGTGTGTGTGTGTGCGTTTGTGTGTGTGTATGTTTAAATATATTCAGCCCGGAAAGTTCATTCTGCATCTGCCCCTTTAAATTGTGTTGACTTCAGAAACATTTTTGAAGGTACTTTGTGACAATGAAAATTACAGCAAGGACTGTTTTGTCTGGTTCATTTGTTGGTTTATATATACATATTTTTACTGACTGGATTCATCATCATTATGAGAGGATAAGTCTTTTCCTTGAAAGTTCTGTACCCTGGTTTTGGAGAAGAGATGTAAAACATTGGTAGGAAACTTGATTTTAAGCACAGTACAGTAGTTCCAAGCACACTGTAAATAATAAAATAATGTTCTTCCAAATGAATAGAGAGCATTCATGGTCTGAATCTCATTTTACCCTCTCCTACTGATAAGAAATACCACCATCATAACTCTCTCTAATCTGAAAACCCACATATGGGTTAGGAGTAAGGGACAATACATGTATACTAGAGGGATAGAAAACCAGGAAGTTGTCATGAATCTTTATATTCAAGCCATTCCAAGTATTCTCAAAGTCAAGCTGAACACGGACTTTATGTTTTCAATTATTTCTTTATCCTTCTTGTGCTTTCAAGTTGTTCATGTACTTTGAGGGTCGTTGGCATAGGACAGATCATGATGTTAAATAATTGATTATCTTGGGTGATTAATCATGACATGATTAGGGTCTTTTTTTCTTCAGAGTTGGTCCATTTCAGGCTCAGGTGGTTCCTGCTATGCAGTCACTCTTACCTGCACATATTATAGAGTGAGCAACCATATCTGAATTCACTAGCTTTTCTGAGGCAATAACTTATGTCATCCAGTCTATCATCATAATGACTGAGAATTGAAAAGCAAAGAGATTGACTCTTCATTTCACAAATTTAGTTTCTGTGCAAGAGTAAGGGGAATTGTGCCTACTTGCACTATACTATCCATTTCATGAATAAAGCAGTACAAGTTCAAGCATTTCAGTTCTTCCCGTCAAAAATTCAGTTTTTCATTAGGATTATGGTTATACTGCAAATATTTTAATGGATGTATGCAGTAGGCATTTTTTTTCTAGGGTACAGAAAGAAAAGTATGGTATATTGACTCTAGTACTGTTTTAGATGTTAGTTATCCCTGCTGAGTTTATAATTAGGAAAAATTCTAAAACTTTTATTATAATCATCTGCATTGATAAATTCCCAGAAACATGTCATATATCTATATCTATCTATATATTTATTTTGGTGTTTCAGCCTTGCCCTCAGAGAAAATGGAAGTCTCAAGTGACACATCCATCATAAAAATATTAAAGGTTGGCCAGTCAGCCAACAAATATTTATTTCAAGCCCTCTAGGCAGTCATGAACCATGATTTTTTTTAAAAAAAAAAAACATGGTCTATGTCATAAAGTTGCTTTTTAAAAAAAATTTAACTGAGCTGATAAGATTTCTAGTCAGAGACTAATTAATTGCTATATTGCAAAAAACTACAATAGGTATAATAGGAATTCATGCGAGATATCTTGGTGGGCTGAGAGAATGTTGTCTCAGCTGAGTCTTGGTGGATTTAAATAAAATGATAAGGGGGAAAGCATTTCAGGAAAGAGGGAAGAACAAGAGTGAAAGTATGAAATAAAAATGGACATGGCATGAATAATGATATGAGCATGATGATAACTTTTGAATAATATGAGATAATTTTAGAGAAGAATGAGAATAAAGAGTCTTCACTTTGATGTTAGAGACAGTCAGGGCTCAGTGGATGAGAAGGGCTTATCAATTATTGAAAATAGATTATCAAGGAGAAGAATTGCATGATCTCTTGATAACACATTATGGTACTATCACTGTGGCCACTAAGATTAAGACAGTGTTCTTTATTCCAACAAGCAAGGATGACTCTAGATGTGCAATTTTACACACACTCAAAAAAATCATTAGGGAGCTTGTGGTCATGAATTCTCTTTATGATTCCATATCTTATAGAGACTTGCTGAGTGTTAGAAATCCAGGGTTCTTTTCGCAATTCACATGTATTTATATCTAAAGCCACAGTTTGCACAGACTTACTGTATTGGGGGAGGGGGGAGTTTTTCCAAGGAGACAGCTTTTACAAATGGAGAGAGGAGCCATGTATTTAATTTATATTATGTTCCAAGCCTTGTAACAGGCATTTGACATGCAATATCTCACTTAATCCACATAAAAATTTTTAAATAGGTAGAACTCTCTCACATTGTATCAGTGAGCGACAAGGCCGGGAAACAGAAACCACTCTTCAACAGAGACAGTTTAATCTAGGCAGTTGATACATAGGTGTTAGTTAGCTGAATGAGAAAAAAGGGAAGATGGAAGGAAACCAGGAAGCAGCTCCATCCCTAAGGCTGGGGGAATAAAGGGAAGAAGTTAAGAGTATCAGAACATAGAAGCTCAAATAATGGGTGCTGAGGAGTTGGGACTTAGACTTTCAAGGAGGAGTGTGCTTGGGCGAAGTCTCATCAGAATGTTGTTGTTACAGGGCTTCCAAACTGATTTAAAGCCTCCATTGGAGTGTCTAGCAGCATCAGGCTATTTGAGGTACTGGTGCCGGTCAACACCCCCATCCAGGCACCTTACAACAACCTGGCAAGTCATAGGTACCATTGGGGTCTGCAAAGCCTTTTGAGGTTGTGATTGAATGTAGAATAGTTTAGCATTGACTCTGAGACTGAATCAGAGACAGAGATTTGCTCACCTCCTCTGGGATTCATCTCCCACATCTGGAGTGGGACTTACTCATAAAACACTTCACATTCCATATAAAGTGGTCCTAAATACCACATATAAAAATGATTTTTGAGAGTAATGTCTTACTTTTAAGGAAGTACTCTGGCTATAATACATCTGTAATGCTAGAAGAATAGGCTGGTATATTTTTATTCTGTTTGTGTGAGTTCCTAAGCACAGCTTAATGAGCTTGCATTTTGCTATTGGTCTTAAAATATAAGAGCAGACAAGTTTTACCTAAGTTGCTTTTTTGTATGAAACACAACTTCAGACAACTTGAAACACTCACTGGAGAAATGTTAATGAGTGGCCTTGGCATCTTAAGAATCATTCTTAAAATTTTCCCACTCTTAAGGATTCTTTTTTCCTAAGTGCTGTTCTCAAATAGAAAATGGAGAATTCATAGTATCTGAAAGGTTAGATTACTACTTGATCACCTTTATGGTAACTCTAAGAGAAATAGCAAGTGGTTTAACAGTTGCCCATTTATAAATGTGAATATTGAAAAGAAAACACAGAGGTAGGATTTCAAGTCATAGGGAAAATTTTCATAAGCAATAACATAACTCAAAATGGGTTTGCCTTCACAGTAGGTGGAAATATATGTGGTAGAACATTCAAGACAAGAACAGGTATTCAAGCCACATACATTGGACATTTTCAGTCAAAAGAAAAAACAGCTATAAATCGGGTTGAATATTTACTATTTTAATGTCACTAGAAAGTAATTTCTCAGAAGTTATCCCAGTTGCTGCTATACAGAAGTTTTCTTAACTTTTTTTGTTGTTGTTAGACTCAATATCTTTATTTGTTCCAAGGAATAATATTTACACCAGGAAAATGCTTCTTCTTGTCATCTTTCCAAAACCTCTAAGCACCAAAAGCTCTTTTAGAAACTGTTTTCTTTTGGGATTCTCACGGAGCCACCTACTCATTGGAGGAAAACTACTTCAACACCAAAACCAAACAAAGCCAATTAAGAAACACTGTGGCTGAATGGTTGGTCTCACTGTCTGGAAGATTGTGGTTCCTCCAGTAGGGCCACTGACTTGTACAGATGCCTGAGTAAAGATACCTTTCTTTCAAATATATTGTTGATCTGACTGATCTTATGGTCCAAGTGCCCATACTTAAAACTCCATGAACTACAAGACTACTACCCAATTTTCTTTTTAACCACCCAGGGAGTGCAGTATGGGTTTGTTCATTAGTATTTGCAACTTACTGCAAGATTCCAACACGAAATAAATTCTGGATACAAACTGCCAAAAGTAAGGGTGTTCATGTAGGAAGTTTTATATCAAAATGTTTCAAGTTGTTTTCTTTTTTCTTCTTCTTCTTCTTTTTTTTTAAATCTATGGACAAGTTTCCTCTGCCGGTGCAGGCATTTAAAAACTATCACTACTACTTTTATAATGTTACCTCAACTAGTTTATATTTATTCTTCGTGGTTTGTAGTTGGACCTCGTGTAGCTTTATGGAAACAAGTTCAAAATTAATCTTATTCCCTGTGCACAGTCTAAACTGCACATAGATCAACTGAATGATGAGATGAATGGAATGAAGAACTTTTTGTCTGGATTATGAAATCTTAAGAAAACAGATATTGTTTAAAAACAAAAAAAGTTGAGGGAAATAAATTATTGAGCTGGACGTCTTTCATAGAAAATCTATCTCAAAACAGGATTTGTGACCTCAGTGTATTATATACCAATAAATAGATTTGAGGCAATTTGCATTTTTGTAGGGCTGGAATAAAAATTGGAAACCACAAGAGTATTTAATCACACACATACAAAGTAAGTGCTTGTATCCACGTGTGCTTTCACAGGCCTGCAAGTAAACACACACACACATCAAATAACCTCCAGTTAGTTAATTACCATTATAAAACAAGCACACCTAGTTATGAGAGGAGTTGACATAGTTCTGGCCTCTTGCAATGTCAGCATTTCAATGTGCATAAGGCATGCCAAGGAAAGAAAAAGCTAAATACACACACACACACACACACACACACACACACACACACACACACACACACACACACACACACACACACACACACCCACCCCACACCTCTGAGGTTATGGTTACCTTTTGATCAGGGCTTTTGCAAAACATCCAAAGCCCTGAAAGAAACCGTGAAGTCTGAAAACATTTGTAGGTTCTGACAAGCTTCCAAGCTTCCTGGTGGGAATACTTTGTGTTCTTTTCCATCCTGCTGGAGGAGAGCAGTGGTTTATGGACAATCTCCTAGGCAATTAGAATTCCATAATTCAAATTAATAACCTCATAAAACATTGCAGATTATGTACTTTTTTTTTTTAACCTATAAGTAAAGTACTATTCTGATAGTGAGTTTGAAATTGCTTGGAATTCATCCCAGTCTGGCTAAAAATAATTTTTATAAGTTAAAGACATTTGACATAAAAAAGATTGTATTTAATGAAGATTTTTTTTTAAATTTACAATTAGATTTTAAGATTAGTAGGACATGAAAAATATTTGCTTTCACTGGTTTGCTTTACTGGGAAGTAAATGTTAAGGTCACATTTTTTTCAAGCTGACCTTTTCTAAGTAGGAAAGGGGGAAATGGCAGGAGGAGACAGGAACACAACTTCATTTTATCATGTTCCTGTTATGCTTCATCACACTGTCTAGTGAAATGAATGAGTAAATTAGGTTTTTGATTTCATGCGCTGGATTATGTGTTTTATGTATTTTCCTATTTTTAATTTAGTAGGGCAGTTATTTCCATTAGAAGATGGGTCTCATTAAAAGAAATGTTATTATGGAACTGTGTGCATTATGTTTAATTTTCACTCAATTTAAAAGGAATACTTGAGAGACTAGTGCATTGAAGCACAAGAACATGATTAGTTGGGGTTCCTTTTTAAAGAGAGGAGCCGAATGTGTGAGAAGTAGTGCCTCTGGGGCAAATAAAACAATCAAATAGTCGGAAATGGGGTTGTGGGCTCACAACTACTGAGCCCATGTACAACTACTGAAGCCTGGGCACCTAGAGCCTGTGTTCCGCAACAAGAGAAGCCACCGCAATGAGAAGCCCACGCACTGCAGTGAAGAGTAGCCCCACTTCACCGCAACTAGAGAAAGCCCATGCACAACAACGAAGACCCAACACAGCCAAAAATAAATAAATAAATTTTTTAAAAAAGAAGCACGTTAAGATCAACTGGTTGGCAAATCCCTAATACAGGCACAGAAATGCTTGAAGATAACAGCTGTTCCACTTTTATTTAGACTTGACAATACTGATACTTTTCATTGGTCCTCCATATATTAAAATATTTTATATTAATTTGATAATATATGATATGATATTAAACCCTGATCATTTGTTTCTCTCTTTGGGGGGTTTTCTCAACTTTCCCCAAGACAAGGCCCCGATGGACTGCCCACATGTCACGTGGCAGAAAAGATGTGAAAAGCCAGCCACTGGATTCTGCTGATCCTGGATTTTCCAGACTGTCATCTCTGTAGGTACCTTTTCCTGATGGTTACTACTTTAATGTTTATTATAGGCTTTACGTTTTAGTTCCTTCTTCTGTCTCAGAATCTTCATGGTTTGATGGTCCCCTTGAAGCCCATTTCTATTTTACTAACCTCAGCCTTCCCTGTTAACCTCAAATGTTTCAAGCTACCTCAGTTGAGAGTACTTGCAACTATTGGGTTGAACTTACTCCCTCTGTCTGCAATCACAGTCTCCAAAAATCAACCCCGTGAGGTGACTACATTGTTCTCATCTGAGATATGAAGAAATAGCTTGCAGACAGATTAAGTAACTTAGCCAAATAGTCATTTAGTAATCACTGAACTATGCTTTTTATGCTTTAAGCAAAACTGAGCTACATCCACAAGGTTGTTCTTTAATTCATTAACTTCTGACTTCCAACATTCATTTAAAACTGATACTGATTTTTCTAAACATCAACATCTCATTTCAAAACCACTGTTCACAGGGGAGACTGACTAAAAGAGCACGGGTCACTCCTGTGCTTGGCTAAGTGGAAAAACACAGAAAACACACATTTTGCAGATGGTTAAATAATGCCAAACTTCTCAAGACTTTCTGCAACGTAGCCCTAAAATAAGAGGGAAATATGTCCATGGTGTTCTGGATGACTCAGCAAGGATAATAGCTCTCATATTTATCTTTATGATTCTTTCAAATTTTGCATTGTACTCAATATTATATTTGTGTTTGCTTTAATATAAATTATTTATATGTTTACATGCCATTGCTTACACAGAAATTGTTTTCTGTGTTTCTTGGTTGCTGGATAAGATACTGTTGCAATGACTTTATGAATTTTAAAAATGAAATGGATTGAAATGAGGGAGGTTCCATGACCTGGAAATACCTCCTGGTGTTCCAGTAAAAAAATATATATGGATAGATATGTGGACTCAGATTACAACCTCTTCTTTTACTGATTTATAAGTTATGCTGTAATGATCACTGAATAAAAATGCCCATAATGTTTCCAAAGCGACAGTTCAAGATGGCATATATGCATACCATTGCTAGAAATTTTACGGTGTTTGTACATTTGAGCCATGTGACAGGGCTGGAATTTCTCTGCTCCATTGGGCATTCTCTTTTACCATCTCTGGCATATACTCATCAAAGAGCTCTTTTCAGCAAAGAAAGATGAATGGTGATGTTACTCTTTTCTTTAACAAAGACATCATAAACACCGTTACTTTTAATTGAACTAAAGTGCTCAAATACCTCATCATCCCTACAGCAAGTCTCCTATTTCAGCTCTCAACATTCATTTTAATTGTAATGACCTTGTCATATGCAGCAACAACCTTGAGAGTGTCTTCTTGCAATTATTGACTGAACTATTTAGCCTTGAAAAAAGTATCGTCTAGAAAAGCCAATTTTGTTAAACATCTTTTATCATTGAGAACAAAAAAGAACTAATTCATCTTATCCAAAGGTTGACCCTTGACTAGATGTCTTCATTTCCCTTCTCTGTGAGGAAGATACTCACTGAAGCCAGGGTCAGAAAGTAACGGTCCTCTTTCTGCACATCTGAGTTGCAATTTTCCAGATGAAGCTGGAGTTGGTCTACAGAGTAAGTTTTCAAAGTCACTTCCGATTGTGTTTTGGTTTTTTTTTTAATGATACTCAAATCACTGGCCTTTTTTTTTTAAACTAAAAGTTTCCATTTTTACCACCCCATTGAACACACAGAGGAAATCAGGAGGCATATTGTTTGAGGTGAGTATTCTTGGTGAATGATGCAGTGGCTGCTGGGTTATTCACAATAAGCGATGTCCTTGATGCAGGTTACCACTCGCCAAGTTCAATACGGGCACCTTTTTTCAGCTTGGCTGCCCTTTTTGATCCAAAATAGATTCAGCCATGCCTATAGCACGAGCTCTATCAAATATTCTCCAGTTACATGAGCTTCATCTTTTAAAGTATTTTTGAAAATGACCTTGAAGTTAACTTTGAAAGATATTTTATTTGCCTATTTGTATTTTTATTGAATTGCTCCTCACAAAGTCTTCTATTTTTTTATTTGGGAAAACTTCTAGTGATTATGCTCCAGATTGTGTACACTGGGTTTTAAATTATGCTATGAGAATGATGTAATTAGACCATTGTGTGTGAAAGTTTTCTAGTAAATGTTTTCCAGGTTTTAGGTTTGTGATTCCTAAAAACCTCATATTTTAAATAAACATCAAAATATATTTCATTTTGCTGATGCTTACCACTTACCAGGGTAGTGTTATGATTTATTGAATGTCATACTTATTGTGACTCTATGGAAAAACATCATGTCTGAAACAATTCTCAATACCTTCAGATTTTTCCATTTTTAAAAATAATCTTGTATAAATTCACAGGTTTCAAAGCTTCTGATTAGAAACTTCTATTTAAGCCAATAATTCATACACTCATATCAAAATGTAATTTAAAATTACGAAGTTTAAAAGATAAACCGAGAATGACACTGTAATAATAAAAACTAACATTTTTGGTTATTTTATGATATTGTGGAACTAACTATGGTGGAAATCATAGCTAAATGTAATTGTGTTCATTTCAATCTATCTATCCAGATCATAGATTGAAATATTTAACTTTCTGCTTTCTACCTCGCAATTGCTTGTTTGTGACTTTCCTAGTTAGTGAGAGGCATTCAACATTGGCTCGGGGGAGAAGCAAGGGTTTTGTTTTGTTTTGTTTTTTTAATAGCAGCATTTCATTTTTTTGACATGCAGATCAGGATTTTGAGAATCAAAAGGGGAGACCTGAGGGAAGGAAGGAAGTGTTAGATCCATGTCAGTGGAATTAGGAAAGAGAAAGAGCTAAGATTCTCTCCACCTCAGAAGGTCACGTAGCCTGGTGGTGAAAGGGCTGTAGGAGAATGAGAAGAAGCAAAAGGTGGGATAAGTTCAGCCCAGGGCGAACCATGTGGAGAGATTCAGGGTCAGTATTAGGAAACTCACCAACATTCAGTTTCAAGAAGCCATCAGTATGGTCTGCTGATTCCTGTAACTCATCCATGGCCCTTAGAGGAAATCAGTGGTTTCAACCCTGTGGGCTGTGCACCTTTCATTTAAAGCAGTTGGCATATCATTAACGGATCATCCAGTAGAGGGCAGCTTACCTGCTCTGAAACTTTGCTGAGTTGATCAATCTGCCCTTACTGATGTATCTTCAGCACCTCTGTTTTTTAGCTGATTGGGTAATTTATAAGCCTCCTGCAAATAGAGAGTGAGGTCTTTAACAACCGAGGAAACAGCGGTGAATATAAAAGGGAAGTACATGGGAGGAGTCTTTAAACTCATGAAATACATCATTTCATAAAGCATTACATCCTCATTTTATTGAATGTAGTTGTGGCAGGAAGAGCCAATGACTGTGTGAATGTATGTAATCAAAAGCCAGAAAGCAAAACAGTGGCTTCTAGGTTATCACACTAGTCTGTAAAATAAAGGGAAAGCCTAAATGGGCTGCCAATGAGAATTCTTTTCACATTTCCATGTTGCAACTTATTTGGACAGACAAGAATCAGCCTTGAGGGCCAGTGACATTAGGAAAGCCTGGTCCTGTCACAGCAGCATTCCCAATTGGTGATGTAAATGGCATGCTGGGTTTCTAATTATCACAAAAATACTAGATTTCCTATTTAGTTTCAGCATACTAAAACATGCTGTTCTTTGCGTTTTCATAAAAAAGCAAAAGATTAGCTGACATGGAATATACATTCTGCTGATCCTTGTGTATGCGACAAACCTCTCAAAGACATTAACAACACAGCAACAAAACCAAAAAAAGTCTTTGTCCTAAATCTACAGTAAAATGAATGTTCTAGGTATATACATGCTGCTTCTTTGGGTTGCCTGAGAGTGCAACATCAGAGAATATGCAGGCCCCAATTTAAGGACCACTCAGTTCCATGTCACCAGTACTATTTATGGAGAATAACTAAAGGTTAAACTGAAACTATTTTTATAGGTTTCCTGAGAGGAAATATAGATTTATGGAAGGTGGTGTTTTTTTTTAACAAGTCAAAGTCTAAAAACATTAAAATAAATCTCATTTGAAAATGAATCTTATTGGCACAGGGCTAATGACTGAGGATGGAAAAATAAATGGATCACATGATTTTCCAGTCCGTAAGTTGTAAAGTCAGTTTTCTTGTTTCTGAACCCTGGGTATCCATTGCTTATTTGATTTATTTAGTTCCCTGCATATATTAATTCTACCCATATTTTACTGTCGTATTAAAATGCCATCTACACCAAAGAGGCTTCCGGGATGCTTCTGCCTGGAATAAGTTACGCCCTCCTCTGTTTCTTTATAGAGTTGTATTTGGTATTTTTCACATAGCACACTACTTTCTAATTCACAATGTACCTGTTTATGTGTATGGCTGATTTGTTTTACCACAGTGAAAGGGCCTTGAGGACAGGGACAACACATCACCTAATTCTGTATCCTCTGGACACAAATGACAGCAAACATTTTCTGTAAAGGGCCATTTTAGGGTTTGGGGGCCATCTGTGGTCTCTCACAAAACTCCATTTTTTACAACAATTTAAAAATATAAAAACATTTTTAGCTTGTGAGTTGTACAAAAACAAACTGTATACCAGATTTGGCCCTCGAACTATATAGTTTCTCAAATCTTACTTCAGAGTATTTAGCAATGCATAGAATAGAACATAAACAAATGGTTGTAAAGGGAGTGCATAATAGTAATAAATAATAACTTTTAAGTAAAAACCTGGATTATTCAGCAATGACCTCATTCTAATCAGCATGCGGAAAAAAGCACAAAACATTTGCACCTTCGTTAAACAAATTTACCAGGTCATCTTCTTTCCCCCAGAAACTGCTCAGTCATAAAACAAATAGAATTGATATTTTTTTACTGCTAAAATTTAGTTCATTGTTATTCTCTGTGGATACGTGAGATGATGGATATTCAGAAGTGCGTACTCCGTATGTGCATAAGATCCATATACAGAAAAACAATTTTAAGATATAAAATAGGGTGTCGTAAGTGAACACAGCTTACATTCTGTGAGTTCTTAAACTATGAATCCATCACTAAATATTTGTGGAATCATTTCCCCCCATGGGAGGGAAGCTTTATGAATGCTTCTGCTTTGGATGTAGAAAGCTATAGCATTAGCCACTCCTTCCCTAACAATGAGAGACAGCCAGATAATCTAGGAAACAATTACTTTTTTTGAACACAGCAGAGACCTGAGGTCATAACACAGTGAAGGGAACTGAATTCCAAAGAGGGACAAGTTCTGAGACAGATACATGTACTATTTCACCTTTGGAAGAACAGAGAGGGCAGAGGTGGCTCCATAGAGTTGGGTGAGAAGAAACCAGTGAAGATATTAATAAGTTTTTTAAGGCCAAGTGTGGGCGAGTGTATCAGTTTAGAGTACCCGAGAGTTCCAAACACAAATTCACTCAGAAGCTCTACTTCAAGGGCCCCCACTGAGTGCTCTTGAGAAATACTAGAGGCGGAGCTGGAGATGGGTAAGAACCTGCTCAGTGGCTCCCACACACAGAAAGTGACTGCCTGTCATGGGGGTAGAGGTATCTTCCCAGGATCTTCATCTCATAAGAAGTAAAGGCTTCTGGTAAAGGAGTAGGAAACTCTGTTGTCCCCAGGGCCATTATGGGAGGAGGGGTAGAAGCAGAATATCTCTGTGTCTTAGAGAGGTCTAGTAAACCCTACTGCTTGCACCAGAAATCAAACAAAGATCTATTGTTTCCAGTAAAGGCCTTGTGCTTCTGGAGGAGAGGCAAGAACACCTCTTGGGTCAGTAATTACCATCACAATACAAAGCAGATTTCTTCTAGTGCTAAGGGAAAGAGTTAAACCCTTTGCTGCCTGAGAACCTCCAGAGATACAAGGGAGACTTTGGTTGCCTGGAGAATCAAGAGGCAAGGTCACTGAGAAAGCCCCACCCCCAAGGGCCCATGCTCAAGGATCTGCCTAATAGTAAAACTAGAACAAGAAAACAGAGAGCCCTACTCAGCTGCTATGGTGAGTCTAGTGCTGACTAACAAGCAATTAATAAGTCTACCCATGGGGAAGGAGTGAGAAGACTGAGAAAAGAGGTTGGCAAACTATGGCCTTTGGGCCAGTTCTACCCAGCGGACTATGGCCTGTGAGCTAAGAATTGTTTTTTACAATTTTAAAGGATTATAAAATAAAATCAAAGAAGAATATGAGTCAGAGATCATATGTAGCCTAAAAGAGCCCAATTATTTACTGTCTTTACAGAAAACGTTGGCCAATCCTTAGACAAGAGCATGGAAAGAGACTCTTCGGTTGCACAGTTGTGCAAAATCTCCAAAAAGGAGGGTGGAGCAGGACTACCTCTGCAGCACACTAGGCCTCACAGTAAGTACTGTAATGTGAGGCAACTACTAAAGGAATTTGAAGCTTATGATGTACTGAGAGTAATGGCAGCAGCACAAAAACCTGTGCCTCACCTACCAGCTCACCTAGCTCAGCTACTAACTAGATTGACACCTTCATATTAATAGCCTGGCAGAAAAAGAGGCACATCCATGTCCAGGTTTAAAAATTATTTACTTCAGAACCTAGGGGCAGGACAGGAATAAAGATGCAGATGTGGAGAATGGACTTGAGGACATGGGGAGGGGGAAGGGGAAGCTGGGACAAAGTGAGAGAGTGGCATGGACATATATACACTACCAAACGTAAAACAGATGGCTAGTGGGAAGCAGCCGCATAGCACAGGGAGATCAGCTCGGTGCTCTGTGACCAACTAGAGGGGTGGGATAGGGAGGGTGGGAGGGAGACGCAAGAGGGAGGGGATATGGGGATGGATACATGTATACATAGCTGATTCACTTTGTTATAAAGCAGAAACTAACACACCATTGTAAAGCAATTATACTCCAATAAAGATGCTAAAAAATATATTAAAGTAAAAAAATTATTTACTTCAGTATCTTTTCCTCTTCTACATACAATTTCCATGTTTCAGTTAAAAAAAAAACAACTGTAACGTGCAAGGCGAGGTCATAGGCCATGGTTTGGTCAAAAACTATTCATTTCTAGGCTTCCCTGGTGGCGCAGTGGTTAAGAATCCACCTGCCAATGCAGGGGACACAGGTTCGAGCCCTGGTCCGGGAAGATCCCACATGCCGTGGAGCAACTAAGCCCGTGCAACACAGCTACTGAGCCTGCGCTCTGGAGCCCGCAAGCCACAACTACTGAAGCCCGTGCACCTAGAGCCCGTGCTGCACAACAAGAGAAGCCACTGCAGTGAGAAGCCCGCGCACCAAAGAGTAGCCCCCACTCACCGCAACTAGAGAAAGCCCGCACAGCAACGAAGACCCAATGCAGCCAAAAATAAATTAAAAAAAAAAAACCAAAAACCTATTCATTTCTGTGTAGGTATTTTTATATATACATATTTTTTGTATAGAATTTAATTAATTAATTATTTATTATTTATGGCTGCATTGGGTCTTCATTGCTGTGCCAGGCTTTCTCTAATTACAACGAGGGGGGCTACTGTTCGTTGCGGTGTGCGGGCTTCTCATTGTGGTGGCTTCTCTTCTTGCGGAGCACAGGTTCTAGGCGTGCGGGCTCAGCATTTGTGGCATGCAGGCTCAGTAGTTGTGGCCTGTGGGCTCTAGAGTGCAGGCTCAGTAGTTGTGGAGCACGGGCTTAGTTGCTCCACGGCATGTGGGATCTTCCTGGACCAGGGCTTGAACCCATGTCCCCTGCATTGGCAGGCGGATTCTTAAACACTGTGCCACCAGGGAAGTCCTGTGCAGGTATTTTTTTAGATGAGATTAACATTTAAATCAGTAGATTCTGGATAAAGCAGACTGCATTCCATAATGTGGGTAGGCCTCATCCAATCAGTTAAAGGCATTTAAAAAAAAAACAACAACTGATACCCCACCTCCCCCAAGATGAAAAGGGATTTCATCCTAATGCATTAATTTGTTTTTATCTTTATTAAATTCTTTAATTTCCTTTTCTAAGTTGTATTTTCTAAGTTCAATTCCTAACTTCTTAATTTGGTTTAATTTATTTTGATTCTTTCTTGTGTACTTATAGTTATAAATTTTCTCTAAGCACTGCCTTAACTATATCTCATAGTTCTGACATGTTTTCGTGGCTTCTAATTTCTAGGTATTCTGCAATTTTAAGTTTTCTTCTTTGACTCAATAGTGATTTAACAAAATCATGAACTATCAAGATTGTTGTGTTTCTTTTGTGTGTTTGTGTCTAGTTTTTGGTATTGCTAGATTTTTTTATCATTGTCCAATAAAACTAGACATTAGTAGACATTAAAAGTTGACGTTAACTTTCTGGAATTCAATGAGGTTTATTTATGGTCTACTAAATGGTCATTTTTGTTTTTGGTATTGCATAGCATGAGCCCTAGAAAATCAGTCTTATTCCTTTTTTTAGGGGATAGATTTTGATCATGTTTTTTACACCAAAACCTTTGTTTCTTAATGAAGACAAGAAAGTAAGTGCATTTAATATTCTCCCAGCATCCTCACCACACTTAGCACCTCCCAAACATTGCTAGGTTTGTTGTGTTCCTCTGTATTTTAAGATTTATAGAGTTGTATTTTCTTTTCTAATTACAGCTGGTATTTGGCCTCAGTTCTTTTCTACTGGGGCTTTATTGTTTCTGAGCTCTTGATTTTGATTTATCTCTTGATTGTTTAGATTTTGTGAATAAGAATTATTTTCATGAAACATTCAAAAATACTGTATTTCCTAAATTTTGATTATGTCTCTTGCCTTGATACCTGAAGAAGAAGAATTTGGTTCAGATTAAGACTACTGGGTCACACTATTTTTTTTTTGCAATGTTTTGTACACATTTTTTTTTTTTTTTTTTTGCGGTATGCGGGTCTCTCACTGTTGTGGCCTCTCCCGTTTTGGAGCACAGGCTCTGGACGTGCAGGCTCAGCGGCCATGGCTCATGGGCCCAGCTGCTCCACGGCATGTGGGATCTTCCCGGACCGGGGCACGAACCCGTGTCTGCTGCGTCGGCAGGCGGACTCTCAACCACTGCGCCACCAGGGAAGCCCTGTACACATTTTTAAAAATAATATTCTATCCTTAAATACTGCCTTTGAGAAGTCACTCATATTTTAAAAATTCCCCCATCCCTGCTTTAGGACCTTTAAAAAAAATTTTTTTTTTAACATCTTTATTGGAGTATAATTGCTTTACAATGGTGTGTTAGTTTCTGCTTCACAACAAGGTGAATCAGTTATACATATACATATGTTCCCATATCTCTTCCCTCTTGAGTCTCCCTCCCTCCCACCCTCCCCATCCCACCCCTCTA
>NC_041222.1:31681203-31739224 GCF_002837175.3 Physeter macrocephalus
CTGGCTATTGTAAATAGAGCTGCAATGAACATTTTGGTACATGACTCTTTTTGAATTATGGTTTTCTCAGGGTATATGCCCAGTAGTGGGATTGCTGGGTCGTATGGTAGTTCTATTTGTAGTTTTTTAAGGAACCTTAAAGATGTCCAAAAGAATTATTGTTATCCTTGAAGTCTGGTAACTTCATCAAGACTGTATTCAGTGTTGACTGGTCTGTACTAGATTTTTCTCGGACACAGTGTTCATTTCTTTCTGTTGTATCTTAGCATACTTTTACATCTCATTTAGTAATTTGGCTCTACTTTGTCTTCTATCACTCGTTCTAATCTCCTTGATCTTTATGTTTTAAAATTTATTTTACTTGGTATTCTGAAGCTCATTCTTTATGCCCTTGACTTTTATTTCTCAGTGTCTGTTTATCATGAGCACTTCTAATGGTGAGAAGCCAAGAAACTATTAGGGTGTTCTTGAGACATAGACTCTGTGTTCAATACTGCTCTTTAAGACCTCCTCTTTTCGTTGAACTAGGTTGATATTGCAGGTGCCTCCATGTACCCCTTCCTCAAAACCAGTGTTGTGAGGTCATGTGAAGAGTCCCTGGGCATACGTCTGGTTTTCAGTAGGTTGGCCATAATTAGGAGTGGCTGAATTTACATGAGATCAGTCTAATGATTTGTATGATCCTAAATGATAAATTTGGGGAGGGGACTTTTCTCTGCAGTAGCATCACAAAATGAAAGAAAGAATAAAAGTTTGGGAAATGCTTAGGAAATTAAGTCAAAGTACAAGAAGGTTTATAATAAGCAAGAATTGCCCAGAGAGTTACTCATTTCAACTATTTGCTGCAACACTATACAGGCAGTGGGTACTTAGCATGCTGGATTGACTTTAGGTGAAAAGCTATGGTAGAAGGCTTGAGTCTCAAGATGCTACAAAAACATTGTAATTGAAAGTGTTGACATTAAATGTTTTATTAAAAATTTGTGAATAAATATATCATCAGTAATAAGTCAAAGATTTTTACAAAATTATGATTTTGGGGGAAATCAATCATTCACTGTTTTCTTGGATTTTCAATTATACAACTTTAAAAATACTACAGTATTCGTGGAAAACACCCTTCGCTTATTGAAAAACCTGCAAAGACTGATAGAATTTTGAAAAGAAGTAAAATACTAAAGGAATATCCAAGGTACTTTTCTAATATTTATTTCTAGTAATACAAATTTAGTTTAGGGTACTAAAATTATGCACTAATTTCACTAGATAAGGTAAGTAAACAGTGTTTTGCAACTTAAACACTATGTATAAATGCTATCATAGGAGTCCTATACATGTTGCCTGACTTGCTTCCATTCTTCCTCTCCACCCTGGAGTCCTTTCCTCATTCTTTCCTGATCTTTTCAAATTTCAAACACAGATAATGAGTCTAGTCTGCCCTTCTAGAAAGTAAAATTGAGATTTCCATGGGCTGAACACTAGTAGGGATGCTTAGCTGGGCAGCAGAGATTTGAACCAAGGCGTTTCAAATCCAGGGTTTTTTGAGACCCCACAGTGATTTTTTGGAACCATTTTCTTCTGGAAAATGTTGTGTAATCTCTGGTGAATGAAGCTAAAAAACACTGTTAATCTTACAATTTGATCACTCAAAATTTGCAGCATCTGCTGCAAACCCCAAGTCAAAGGTTTCCTTTTCTCCCCATGCTGCACTGAGTAGTCAGGATAAGACAGCAGAGTAAATAGGAAGTCAGAACCCCTAAGGAGAACAGCAGGTAGGGCAGGCTCATAAAACAGAGGCCGCCCCGCCGTATGTGGTCATCTGGCAGCCCCATGAATCAGTCACACAAAGACAAGCACCTTTGATCTACTTGAAAGGCTCGAGATCTGAAATACAAACTTGAGTGACCTTTGAACTTTTCAGCTTGAGCAGTTTGCCCTTGTTCCTTGAATACTTTTTTTTTCTCTAAAATTCCGTACCACTTCAGATGAATCCATGTGATTTTGTGATTTTCCTATCTTCATTCCTGTCCATGCAGCAGCATCCGAGTGTGCATTTTCATTTTTGTAAAAATGGTTCTACAAACTCTGATTTCAAAGAGGAAAGCTATACAGAATGCCTTTTAACTGGCCTCCTAATTGCTCTGCCTGCTTCTTTCTGTCCCTGCGCCCTTCCATGGAGCCTCAACACAGCAGCCAGAGTGATCCCCTCAAGGTCACTCTGAGCATGTCTCTCCTCTGCTGAGTCTCTCCAATCGGAGAAAACACGAGGCCTCCAAGACAAACCTTACATAGGCTAAACCTTCTCTAACTCAATCTTCTGTTTCTCTCTCCTTCAGCCACCCTTTCTTTATCATCCTGATCTCCTCGAGGTTCCTCTACAGCTCCAGGCACATTTGCTTCTTTTGAATAGCAAGTGTTCTACTCTAACACGCCTGATCCTCTTTACCATGCTGCATTATCCTTGTTGGCATATATATACACAAACAGACATATTATAGTATATATATATATACATATATATATATATATATATACTTATACATTCATAAAGAAATATATGTTTATTTACTATCTCTCAAATTGGAATATTCGATGTTAGCAGGATATTTTTCTGAGTGGTTCATTGATGAACCATCTTCTAGGACAGTGCTGGGCACATAATAATAGGTGCTCAATGAAATGTGTTGAATAAATGAATAAATGAGTACATATTCTTAAAATATACTTTACAATTGGCAAATTGTTTTAAATTGGAAGAAGAAATAAAATGAAAAGAGTAGAAGTGGGTTCTAAGACAGAAATACTCTCCTTGGCATAAATGAGCAAGGTCATTGGCATGCCTGGCTGCCCGGAACAGATACCTGTAGCTCCTGGATGCACTCTGCAGTCTGCTCTTGTGCTGTACGTTGCCACGCTTCTTGAGTTGGTTTCCTGACATAAATGTCTGGGATTGGGGGTGGCTTCTTCATTTTCAGATATGGTGTTAGACAATGTTCTAATTTCATTCTTTTACGTGTAGCTGTCCAGTTTTCCCAGCACCACTTATTGAAGAGACTGTCTTTTCTCTCTTGTATATTCTTGCCTCCTGGTATTCATACTTATTGAAAGAAGATATTGGTTTGTTAGGAAACACTAACATAGGTAATTTTTCTGTGTAAGACACTGAAATGAAACTCGTGCAAGAAAAAAATGAGAGAAGTATAGGAGAGTTGTGCGAGAAGAAAAATGACAGATGCAAATCCTCAATCCAGAAAAGAGTTATTTAACACCTACTGTGTGTCAGACATCATTTTGATTTTAGCCATGGCTACAGTCAGTCTTTAAATAATGATGAATACCATAGAGAGTTTAGGTGATGAAGAGGAGAGGGCGAAAACTACTTTGAGCTATAGATTCGGGATTGTAAGCTGTGTTTGATCACAACCAGCACCTCTGCTTCTCTGATACAAATGCAGGCCAGAGTTACTATAAATCACTACACATATAGGTCTTCTGGGCTATGCCTTGCAAATCGTCAAAACCGTGAATATTATATATAGTTGTGAGACGCTACTAAATAAAGTTGAATGAATCAGAAGTAAGGATGTTTTGATTCCTGACGACATGACTCAGTTTTGACATCAGTGAGCGTTGTCAGAGAGACTGGAGGTTTTTGGTGAACAAATAAGGCAGTCAGCTTAGATCTCATCCCACAGTGGTATGTTTGTTATAATCACTGAACAGACATTGATTGTCCCATCATTATCACCCCAAGTTCATAGTTGACATTCGGGTTCACTCTTTGTGTTGTACATTCTATGATTTGCACAAGTGTGTAATAAAACATGTTTCCATCATTTTGGTATCATGCACAATATTTTCACTGCCCTAAAAATCCTCTGTGTTTCATCTATTCTTCCATCCCTTCCCCCAAGCCCCTGCAATCACTGATCTTTTTTCTGTCTCCATAGTTTTGCTTTCTCCAGAATATCATATTGTTGGAATCATACAGTATGTATTCTTTTCAGATTGGCTTCTTTCATTTTGTGCAGAAATAAGTTTTCAATTCATTTGGAAAATTACCAAGGAGCTCAATTACTGGATTGTATAGTGAGGATTTGTTTAGGTTTGTAAGGAACTGCCAAACATTCTTGAGAAGGGGCTATACCATTTTCCATTCCCACCAGCAATGAATGAGAGTTCCTGTTGCTCCACTGTTGATGTTTTATGTTTCAGCTTATTAGCAGCCCTTATTGAAGACTTTCAGACAGGAAATAGTGTTAATCATTGGAAATAAATAGGTTCCTGTTTAGGAAAATAATTCACACTACTTAAAGAAAAATACATGTATTTATATTAATTGTGTTGTAGGTAATAAGCAAACAGGTGGAATTAACAACAGTAAAAAACTAGGGGAAACATGCTTGAGACTTTTCTTGATATAATTACAAAAGAAGATGCTGAGAGTACAATACTGGAAGTTCACAGTTGAAACATTTATACTTGGGTTTTATCAAATCATTTACAGTAGAGGATTATAGATAGAGACTATCTGCTTGGTCAATTTTTAGTTTGATGATTCTATAGTGTCCCCCCTAAAGAATTTATATAAGGGTAAATATACTAACATATTACAAAACTTCCTCATCTGCTGCACTGCATCAAATACCAGTTATCAGCTCACTATTTTATTGTTTTTTTTTTCCCTTTGGCTTAGCTTGTTTGGGTAGTGATAGATTTAGGAAGTAAGTGACTCAGTGAACCTCATTTTCAGCCTCTGCTGGTTAAAAAAGGAAAATTTTATAGAGATCTCATGCCTTCCGAATTTATACCAGCAATAGCCTAAATTGTCTAGTCAACACAAGGTGGTTTCGGGGTACAGAATATTATAATAAAGTCCATTTAAGTTCTTCAAGTTTTGAACTGCCTTGGACTAAATTTAGGATAGACCTATCCATTTTCCAGTGAATTATAGTGTATTAAGGAATAATAAATATTTTCTTCCTATAATCTAGGCATTCAATTTATTGAATTGAGTGAGTTCTTTAGCCATACAGAAATATTTGGTGTTTTATTGTTCTTCCTTTCATATCCACTGTATATTTTTATATTTTTCTCTGTAGGGGAGCTACAAGCATAGGGAACTTCTGTATCTTCAAGGAAATACAGTTAATGCATCAGTCAAGGATGGACCAGTAAGAATTGAAAACAATGAGAATTTAATTTAGGTAAGTGATGAAAAAGCTAGGAGCTATATAGGGGATGGTGAGAAAACCCAGAAACTAAACAAACAAGAAGCCAATGTCACTTCTTATTGGAAGGGTTAAGAGAAGAGCCAAGTTAACTAGGCTGCCTGGGGTTCAAGGATTCCAGGAAGAATAGGGAATCATAACGGGTTCTGTCATATGGGAAATAAGGACATTAGATAGAATGTGTCCTTCCATGCTCATGCACTCCAGTCTCCCCGCAGTGTCACCCACGGACTGAATCCAGGTGGAATCCAGCATTAATAGGGCCTGTGATACCTAGCCTGCAGGAATTAACATCCCTATGAGACAAAAGGCAAGGGTGGATAAAGGGCAAACAGTCCAAAAACCAGCATAGCTAACCACTACTTGGAAATGCTATAGATTTCATACTTTTTCTATACATATTGGGGCTGGGAAACATTAACTGGCCTGAGTTCTTTCCTTCAATTTTATATTCATCACTTGAATAAATAAAGCAGATGATTCCAATGCCGACAAAACTATCCTTATGGGAACATTTACTTTGGGGTTTATATTTTGACATTTTTTTAAACTTAAAATTCATGAAGTTTATTTCTGTCTCCTTTCTATATTTAGTTAATTGTGGGATTTTGCAGGCTTTTTAGCATTTTGATAATATTAAAAAAAGGAAGCTTTAAAATGATAAAATGTTGTCTAAATATGTATTCCATAATAATTTGATTATCAAAGTAATACAAGGTACTTTTCAGTAATTTATTCAGTAAATGTAAAAATGTCACTAAATTGGAAGCATAATATATGATTCAAGCTACCAATATGCCAATATCCTTTAAAAGATAGCTTGACTCCAGGCCTCCTGCTTTACACTGCTTTTCCATAGATGTGGGCACAGACCTAAAGTTTCCTGCCTCCATCTGTTCACTGGGCATTATCATTCGATACACAGAAATAAGGTTTAAAATTTTTAACTAGTTAGTCTTTCCAGACTTTAAATGTTTGATCTTTAAATTTAGTTTTTATTCCAACAAACTGCTCTTTCGTGATCATAACACATTTTGGTACCACTGCATATCAGAATAACAAATGGTTCCCCTCTAAATTTTTCCAAATCATTTCGTTGGTTAATATAATGCAGTGTTTCTCAGAATGGGTCTGGAATATTATTCTTGGGTATCTTTGGTTTACCTATCTTGTATATATGGGTATATCACCTTATATGATGACTATAAAATGTGGCTTTGAGAACTCAAGCTTAGATCCATTTTATGACTTATGAGGAAACTTCCAAATTCAAATATAAATTAATATATATTACATGCTCTCCTATCAATATATAGACATGAGAACAGGTCTACCAACAATACTTAGAAACAAAAACAACTGAAGTGTTTTCAGGCCTAATTAATGTCTTATCTCAGTGTTATTAAAATCAGATTGTATTACACAAGCTGAAATTTAGTGGTGTATATCAAAACTTGTAAAAAGTTAAACAACATTAATAGGAAGGAGGAAGTCAGCATTATTTCTAGAAAAGGAGAGAATTATAAAACCACAGTTAATGTGTCCACTCTACTGTAAAATGGTCTATACTGGCCAACAGAACCTCTCCATCCTGGTTGGCATGTAGTCCACATTTACCTTATAACCACTACCAGTAAAATAATATAACAATTTTTCCTTGCTTTAATCATCTGCTGTATTAGTCTGCTCAGGCTGCCACAGCAAAATATCATTGACTGGGTGGCTTAAATAACAGAAATTTATTTCTCACTATTCTGGCATCTTAGAAGTCCAAGATCAAGGTGCTGGCAAGGTAGGTTTCATTCTGAGGATTCTTCTTCTGGTTTGTAAATGGCCTCCATCTTGCTGTGTGCTCACAAGACTTCTCTGTGCACGTGTGGGGAGAGAAAGAGCAAGCTCTCTGGTGTCTTTTCTTACAAGGGCACTAATCCCATCATGAGGACCTCATCCTCATGACCTCATCAAACCCCCAAAGGTCCCATCTCCAAATACCATCACATTGAAGGGTAGGGCTTCAATATATAAATTTTGGGGGGACACAAACATTCATAACACCTTCTCAGTAACCGGACTATTATTTTGTCTGAACCCCTGCCCTCACCCCAGATGAGCAGGAGTTAGAGAGAGAAGCTTTGAGATGAGGTCATGATGTACCAGGAGTTCAGCTCAATGAAGGACAGGCCTACAGGCTCAGTGTATAAAAGTTAAGCAGGATATTATGGAGAATCCAAAATAACAAGCCAATCAGGCCATCCAGCTGAGTCATCAGTTTGAATGGGATGGACTGAGAAATAGCATCTAGGCAGGAGAGAAGTTGTAAGGGCAGAACTGCCAAGAGTGAAAGTTTCCAAAAGGAGGATGGTAGGAGGAGCCTGAAAAAGTCTCAAAGCCTCAGGAACAAAACCATGGTAATTTTTTATGGCAATGCAGATGATACTGTGAGAGGGCCTATCCTACTTAGACCTATATTTGGCTTGCCATTTGGACTTTACTACATGGAAAGAACGTTTTAGCTTATATTTTAATCTGCATGGCAGAACTATGTTTTATTTTAAATAAATATATTACATAAATTGACCTGGCATTCCGTACATTTGCACCTTGTTTACTTAGAAAATGTTAAGTTTTTCTCCCTATTAGAGGTAAGGTTTTGACAGCAAAGTAAGGGACAGAGCAAATAACATGAAGTTCACACTATGAAAAGTTCTGCTTGGCCTGACTGCTCCTTCTCCAAGATGTCATCTTGTAACACTCAGTGTTAATTTGCAAAACACATCCTCCAAAGCTCAGTCACCGTGAGCACAGCAAAGATTCTTTCTTTCAATCACAGTCTAAATCTAAGTAGTCTCAGTTGGGAGAGATGGCTCTGCTCCACTGTATCATTCAGGGACAGAGCCTCCTGTCATGTAGTAGCCATTTTCTAGGGCCTCAGGTCTTTGATGATTTTCTGCATCTGACAAAAGTAAGAGGAGAAGTATGCAAAAAGTACACTGATATCACGTCTGGACTTGGCATATATTATTTCCACCCATATTCCACTAGAACTCAGTTTATGAATTATTTACATGGTCCCATACAACTGCAAGGGTGGCTGGGAAGTGGAGTCTAAATGTGTGTCTGGGTGGCACAGGTATCAGGGAATGGTGAACACATACCTTGTCCCTGTTATATCTCTTTATCTCATCATCTGTCTCTAGAGCCTCTTCTCCATCGATGGAAAAGCTGTGGAAAAGCAGACTGACAACCACAGGCATCACAAAATTTGTAAGTTTTTATCTCATAATTTCTAAAATATGAATTAACTAAAATCTGGACAGTGTAGTCTTTGTGTATACAAAGTCAATTTCACATGGTTATGGGCTTCTCCATGAACACACCATATGTTCCAGAAACAATAAGTCTGTGTTTGATATGAATTGAGAGAATTGTTGCCAGTAAATTTAAAACAAATCCTTGAATATCCTTAGCATTAGTAGATTTATTATGATTCGAGAGGTTTGGTTACAGTTCTTCATGGCTGTTTATTTGTTTATCATATGAGCATTAAGTTTTCCTGTAAGTCCATATTTTATAGATGGAAGGAATTATGAAGTTACTTCAAGAAAGAACTTGTCAGTGGCCTTTGGGAAAAAGCCTTAGTGCTACTAACCTTGAATAATACAACGGGGAAGAATCTTTCAAACTAATTCTCAATGTTAAAAGTTGGCCATAACAATAACTGGTATAAAATGCCTCCATTTTTTATCAGAAGGAAGAAACATCCTCTTCGCTTACTTAGTTAATCCTAGAACTCTATTTTTCAATATGCTGTCCATTAGCCACTTATGGCTTTTTAAATGTAAATTAATTAAAATTAAATTAAAAATTTAGTTTTTCAGTCACTCTAGCCACATGTTAAGTGTTCAGTGGCTACCATACTGGACAGAGCAGACACAGAGCATTTCCATCAACAGTGCTGATGGATAGCAGTGGTCTAGAAACATAGTTTGCCAACCCATAGCCCTTTGAGAGGCGATACAAAGAACTCAGATCAGGGTGAATATTCACAGCAGGCAAGGGATGCTTGTCTGTTACCTTTTTTTTTTTTTTCATATTCATGAACAAATCCAAATTTGTTCAGTACATTAAAAAAAACAGGCTTATTTATTGGGTGTTTGCTTTGATGACTGGAGGAGGATGGCTAGCTCATTAGAGACTTTTATTTATTCCTTGTACTAGCATAAAGACTGTTAAAGCTATTCAGAAGAAAGCCATTCTCTTTGGTGTGAATGGGCATAATAAATTAAGTACACAGCAATCTGACCTATAATACTTAAAATCACAAAATAGGTTGTTCTACTCTTGACATAAAAGCCAATCAGAAAGGCCACTAAACCTTTTTCTCCCCCAACCTACTGCCCCCTTCTGTCCATCTACCTTCTCACATCCTTTTTTTTTTTTTTTTTTTTTTTTTTTTGATTCCTGGAACATTCCAGCTTTTTTTTTTTAACAAGCTAACAAGTTTGATGTGGCCCTGTGTCTTATTCCCTTCCAGGCTTGCAGCTGTTTTGGCAACAGAAGAAAAAAATCCCCATAACAAATCAAATAAAAGCCCTTTCTGTGAAGAGGAATTGAAAACAGCAGGCCTCAAAGAGGCCTGCACATGAGCTGCCTTGTTCTGGCTTTCAACACAACTCAAATCAGAAACACATTACCATAATCTGAAACAGCCCACTGCTAACACAAGACAGATGGTGGGTAATAACCCATGCATCATTAATAAATAAATTCCAGCATTAAAGGCTTTACAAAGTATGACAACATTATCTGGGCACAATTACTGCCCCTCTCCCACCCCCAACATAATTTCAGTGTGTTACGGGCTATGTTAGGGTGCTTTGTGTTTTTTTTTTCTCCCTCCAACTCCATGGATCTGAAGGAGGTTTAAATACGGCACAAGTTTTAACCAGATGAAAGCTATCTCAGTGTACAGGACAGGTCTGAAACTCCATAAGGGAAAAATAAAATAGCTGCCAAAGTGTAATAGCTCCCATGTTCTGCTGTTGGATCAGCCCACGGCAATTTATTGCACTGCCCTCCGTGGCTGGCCTCACCCTCTCTGGTACGCCTCTGTGCCTGCGTCGCACTACACACTTCAAGCAAGAATCTTGGCTTGATTTGCCACAAAGCTGAAAGATATATGTGTGATCTCTCAGCTTTCCTTTTGCAAACGATACCATCTGTCTCTTCTCCCCCAGATCCCCCCACCAAGAGGCGAAAAAAAAACAATCTTCGATTAGATTGGAAAAGTGAAAGAGAAAGAAGGGGGCGGCAAATTTGGGAATTTTAACTCCATAAATAATGTCGGAAACAAACAAACAAAAATGCCGTTCATCAGATGCTCAAAGACACCAATTACTTTGCTTCACTTTATTTTGTTTGTTCAGTAGGATAATGTTTATTCCAACATGAAGTGAGAAGTATAGGAACTTAGCAGAGGACTGTGTAACCTCTGTGTAATCTTCTCTGGGATTCCCCAGGGCTCTGCAGCATTTCTACAAAGCCTAGGCTGCCACTTCCTATGCATACCATTCTGAGCCAAAAAGCAATCATGGTGCTGGCCATAAATTCTGGAGAAATATAGGCTTTAGGAGACCAAATATCAAGTTTGATTCCCCCTATATGAAATTAAGTATTCCTCCTCAACAAGACAATGTAAGCATTTTGGTCAAGCGTATCAGTATTATGTCTTTAATAAAAGAGAGAAACTATGTGGCATTACCTCACTTGTTGGGTGAACAGCTAGTGACAGAAAATATAGTACATTCTAAATTGGCTATTCTCAGATGACTAGAAGGCCAAGTGAAAATATCTCCATGGCATCATCCAATGACGCAGCTGGTCAGTCACACGGACATGACTTAACAGTCTCTGAGCATACAGTTGCTTCTCTTGCTCCAGGGCCATTTGGGTGTGGGAGGAGTGGGAAGAAAGAGAAATCTCTCCTTGGAACAGCTGTCCTCTTTCTTTCGGCACACAGCGAGCTTTCCATCCACTTAAGATGAATGCATGCGAAGGCTGCAAAGTCTGCGAGACTTTCCTGATTAGCATCTAAATCCTTTGCCTCTATCTCCTCTTTCCCAAACTTAAATCAATATTTTTATGTATGCATATGTATCTACTTTCTCTTAATTGACTGTGTGTTTATCTTATTTCCTCCATTAAATTGTGAGATTCCTGAGGGTAAAAACCATGTCTAATCTATTCTCTAAATTCCCCTTAGCACCCTGTTCAGAATGCCGTGCTCAAGCTGAATGAAATCACAGCTCAGAGAGAAACACCAGGGCCCCTGGCGCTGCAGACTCAGACGGAGTCCATGAGTTCCAGGTGAGTCTGTTCCAAGGAGGCTTTTCTCTGAGCTTCCTCCAGCCTTCTCTGGGAACAGCTGCTGAGGGATGGTCAGGAGGAGGTAAGTTAAGCTTTAATTGGTTCCTGAGGTGTGCAGTGTCCTTCATGATCTGAATATGATGGAGGGAATTTCAAATGGACTCTGACATTGAATCAGTAGATAGAGAATGGAGGAAAAAAGAAACATATTGATCAAGAGACTTTAAAAAATGGCATCTTCTATAACAGTAAGGATTAGTTGCAAAAAAATCTTGGTCTGTTTCCAACTCTATAATTTCTGATATCATATTTGATAGTCTCTCTTCTATCTTGTGGTAATTCCTAAGCAGGATGATTGACTAAACTATCATTTCATCATCATCATCATCTAGGTGAAATAAGTAAGCGATAAGCTTCTGTTTGCTCATTTTAAAAGTACAGTCTATGGTTTGAAGTTGGTTAACCAGATTTAACCTCTGTTCTCTGGAGTTTTAAGTCTAAAAAACAAATTTGATACCCACAGACATTCTAACTGTGAAAAAAACAATATAATTGCACATTCACTGTATAGTTTGGATTGCTGTTTTTCCTTTTATATGTAGCAAAGAACAAAATACATCGTGACACTTACTGAGAAAGAATTACTTCTTTTTTTGTAGTCAAGAAAGTCTTGTTGTAGGATATTAAGGAGTGATTTGTCATTAATTAATGAATATTTATGTGTGCCAGGCATTGCTTGGGGTACAGCAATGAACAGAGCTTGAAGTGGTAGAGCAAAAGAAATCAATTAGAGCAGTGGGCTGCCTGGACGAAGAGGATAGATTTACTTAGATGAATCAGATGAGGAAGCAGAGGATAAACTGGTACTCTTGTGAGACCATGTAGAGGAATCAAGAGCATGGAATGGTCTACAAACATAAATTAGTCCAGTGATCTCAGCTGGCCTTGCTCGTGCATGGCTGGTCAACTGTGAGTTGGCCATGGGCTGGCTGGTCTATTATGGCTTTACTTGGAATGACTCAGCCCTTCTCTGAGTGGTCCCTCGCCCTCCAGCAGTCTGGGTTTGTTTTCATGGCGGAGGCAGAGTCCGAAGAGATTGAGTGGAAATGTCAAAGGCGTCTTGAGGCCTAGGCTTGGAACTGACGTGCTGTGACTTCCTGGCATCCTATTGGTCAAAAGGATGTCACATGGCCAGCCCAGAATTAAGGAGTGGTGAACTAGATTCCACTCCTTGATGGAACTTGCTTTCAAGTAATATTTCAAAGGGAGTAGATGCAAGAGAAGTGGAGAATTAGATCGTTTTTAAAAATTTGTTTCCATTATGGTTTATTACAGGATATTGAATGTAGTTCCCTGTGCTATACATAGGACCTTGCTGTTTATCCATTCTATTTATAATAATTTGCATATTCTAACCCCAAACTCCCAATCCATCCCCCTTCCCCACCCCCACCTTCCTTGGCAACCGCAAGTCTGCTCTCTGTGTCTGTGAGTCTGTTTCTGTTTCATAGATAAGTTCATTTGTCATATTTTAGATTCCACATATAAATAATATCATATGGCATTTGTCTTTCTCTTTCTGACTTACTTCACTTAGTATGATAATCTCTAGGTCCATCCATGTTGCTGCAAATGGCATTATTTTGTTCTTTTTTATGACTGAGGAGTATTCCATTGTATATTTAAACCACATCTTCTTTATCCATTCATCTGTGGATGGACATTTAGGTTGCTTCCATGTCTCAGCTATTGTAACTAGTGCTGCTATGAACATAGGGGTGCATGTACCTTTTTGAATTATAGTTTTGTCTGGATATATGGCCAGGAGTGGAATTGCTGGATTATATGGCAACACTATTAGAATCATTTTTGCAACTAGTCTATCTCATTGGTCATTAATACTTTTTGGTTATAATGATCCCTTTGAAATCTCTCTTCAAAAGAAAATTAAAACTTAAAATACTTCATATTGGGATATTCTGCTTGTCAGAATATATTTGTCAGAGTGTGCTTGTCATCTTGCTGGCTAGTAGCTAGCTGGATTTCTGGAGATTAACAGCTCCAACATCTTTCCTTGCCAATCTTTAAAGTATAGATATAAAGTGGTATAAGTTGAAGAATGAATGTTTTTGGTCCTTTCTAGCTAGTTAGTTACATTCTCACCTCTTTTTCTTGTTTTGTTACCCACCCTGGAAAGGAGAAGTTGCTAATTTTACATGCCAGATAGTGTGTGGGCTGCAACTCTACTTGGTGGTCATGGTGAAGTGTCTCATAGGTCCCATCCTCCTTTACATAATTTCTGGTTCCCATGTCCTAGAATAAACAGATCCCATGGGCCAAGCTCATCAAGTTCTCTTTCTCAACTCTACTAAAATGGAATCATAGTTAGTAGCAGACCTTGCTCTGAAACCTGACTCTTCTCTCAGAATTAAGATTTGAAAAGTGGAAAGTCTAGAAGGATGAAAACAAAGCCTCCAATGGTCTCTGCCATAAACCAACTTTTAGCAAATAGGCTGACATAAGAATCTTTGCCCTTGCCCAGATATTAAAAAGGGGTGCCTTGGGCTTCCCTGGTGGCGCAGTGGTCGCGCGTCCGCCTGCCGATGCAGGGGAACCAGGGTTCACGCCCTGGTCTGGGAGGATCCCACATGCCGCGGAGCGGCTGGGCCCGTGAGCCATGGCCGCTGAGCCTGCGCGTCCGGAGCCTGTGCTCCACAACGGGAGAGGCCACAACAGAGGGAGGCTCGCATACCCCCAAAAAAAAAAAAAAAAAAAAGGGGTGCCTTAATTCTCCTTCTAGTAATTAGAAGGAGACTAATGACTCTCTCACGAATATTATAAAGCCATCAGAATGTCACCGTAATTCCTAATAGTCTCCATAATACAGTCTCCAGGCCCTTGAGCTTCTCAGAAGTGATGTAAATAAGGTTGTCGATTGAACAGGAAACGGTGAAGACAGAAACAAAATGGAAGACAGTGCCCATATTAGAAAACTTTCCCATCAGTCTGACAACTTGCTGATCTCAGTGTGCAGAACTTTGGCCAGAATTTTTCATCATATCATTTTGCATGGTTTCATGCTTTCTTACATTTCCTTTGAAGCTTCCTAAGCTTAAAAATATGGGAGCTAAAATGAAGAAAAATATGTTTCCATGAATTTTCCCTCATTCCAGCCCAAAACTGTTAGGCCTGCATCGACCCTATTTGACAGTGTCTCCAAGGATGGACGGACAGATGGCATTGCTCTTCATCCTCTGATATGTCTGTGATGTGGCTTCAGAAGTCAGAATGTTTTAGGCAAAATTCGACAGACTTTCAGTATCAGTAGTTTCAGAATAAAGGCAACATGGACCTATTGTAATCACTAGATGAGTCATTTCTTAAGTTATCTTCATTTGTGATTTTTATTCATTGTAGGAAAATAGAAAAAAATAAGACACAAACATTTAAGATTGTAGCTATCAATAAAGGATGGTGACCAGCTGATCTCCCCTTTTAAAGTCAGTAATTTAAGCGGAGCTGCCACAATATGAGGAATAAGCAAAAATAGGAGAGTGATAAGGAAAACTTTTATAATAATTATATAGCATTCTGTCATACTTAGGAGTGCCCACTGGGGTAGGATTAAAGTTATAGCCTGAAGAAGTGAGAATGAGGGCCCCTGAGTTATTATGAATGCTTGTTTTCTATCATCAGAACATTATATTAATTTCAAAAGGTATAAGTAATACACAAAACCTGTTTATGGAGTAAAAATTTTAGGAAATGTATTGAAATTTTCTAGATGCTTAGAATAGTACCAGACATTGTATGAAGGCTTAAAAATTATTCACTGTAGGAAAATAGGAAAAAAGACAAAACATTTGAAGATTTTAAGCTACCAGTATAGGATAGTGGCCTGTTAAAAACTGTTAGCAGTAAGAGGAACTTTGTGATATCATCTGTTTGCTTTTCTTCCATAATTTTCAGGTGCCTTATTGTCATACAGAAGTTGGAAGAAAGCAGTTCATCCCCAAAGTTAGCTAACCATATACAGATATATTGATCTGGACACTTTGGTGTCAGCACAAAGAAACACCTCAGAGTTAGGTTTAGCTAGACAGTATGGAGGAGGAGGAGAAAAAGACATCCTTTAGTAAACCACATTGTGGAATTTGGCATCCAAATTTTATTATCTTATTTAGTTATATGCAGTGTAGGTAAGGGAGGTTGCACAAAGGAAAAAATATTATGGACACAAAATAGAATTAAGTTCAATACACTCACCTTGTGGAGAAATGAGCTTTTGCTGTCCTTTAGGAATGAACAGTTAGTGAGGTTCAAGGAAATTCAACAATTGTACCCGATTCCTATTCTACACAATCTTTCCTTAATGGATTTAGCAGGAACTGGATAAAAGTAGATTATAATTTCAATTTTCACTGCTATTTTGGAAACTAATTAGGGGAAAGAAGGCCAAAGCCTGTTCTTTCAAGACTTGTAAAGGAAAAAAAAAGAAACTTGGCTACATTGAGTCCTCTAGGCAGATGTTTTGATTGGCAACTGATTGGCAAGGGAAAAAAAAGTTATTGAAGAAATGTTCAGAGGCAGAAGTTTTGAGCTTCCCAAGGTTTTATGTTAAGGAAACTCGTAATTTGCTACTTTCATTTTATAATCTAAAATACGCTCGCGATTTCAATAATCACAGTTTATAGATGACTGTACACCTTGCTTCTGACTTAACAGAAGTTAATGGCATCAAAGCATGGTTGATTGGGTGGAACCACGTCCCGTAATCTCTATCAGCCACATAAACATCCCATAGTAATCAAACTCAAATAAAAAATCTCATTTGCTATGTAAACACCCAGCTACTTAGCTCCCCCCAAATAACAATGATGTGCCTAAGTTTAGAGCCACCATAAACTCCAAGTTTCTGTTGAGTTACATATTCCCATCTAATTGGCCCCCTGACACCCCAGACAACATATCCGAAAAATGTTCCTCACCTTCCTATCTCCAGTATCTCAAATGAACTTCTCTTCTTGACTTTGCTCCTGTTGTATTGGCTTTTTCATTCTCCTAATCACCCAGGGCATCTACTTCCTTGTTTCTTTGGCTTTTCTTGTCATTGCCAAATCTTAGAAAATTTACATTTGTAACCTTTAGCATTCTTCCTCTTCTGTCTGTATCTACTCCCACTATCCTAGGTCAGAGTCAGATGAATCCTAACCTGCTCTATTGAAATATTCTAATTACAGGTCTTCCTATCATCTCATTTTTCCCCACTATAACCTGCTCTACGTGTCACCATCAGACTGACTTGTCATTCCCTCATTTAAAAAACGTAATGATTCCCTTGGGGACAACATGGCACCAATTTGGGACCAGACAGCTCCCCTCAAGTTCTGTCTCTGCCACTTTTTCGCAAAGTTCTCTCAGGAAAATAACCTAATTCTCTAAGCTGCAGTTTTTCTACCTTTAAAATGGAAAATGGAGATAATAATTGTTATTATAAACCAGCTATGTATCAGCCACTCTGTATAAATGTATTATCTATATTATCTGAAATCTCTCAACTTCCTGGCAAGGTAAATATTGTTATTACTATTTTAAGAATGGAAAGACTGGCGCTTGGAGGTAAGTGAATTGCCTAGCATTACAAGACTAGGTGTTTCAGCTGTGTTTGGGTAAATCACATGCTCAATTTGTTGAAAATATGTTCCAGTGATTGCTAGGGATGGGAACTTCTCAGGGTCATACACAGAACTTAACTGATTTGGGGCCCCTGTCTTAAACCCCAGGTTTTAAAGTATCAATGCTTCTGCAAGGTGCTTCCTGCTATAGAATAAGCTTCCATCCATATTTCCCGAACTATTCCTTGGCCAGAGCTTCACCATCTGGAGATTATTATCAAATTGATGAAATAGTGTGAGAAAAGGTATCTTATTTCCTCACAAGGGAAAGTTTAAAGTCTCTACGGAAGGGTACCCAGGCAGCTTGAGGCCTCAGCTGAAGAAGAAAATGACCATAAGCAGAATATATAAGTGGTGAAAGCAAGCTGTCATCTAGAATATATTCAGAAATTCTCTCAGCCTAATGCATAGTAATAATACAATAAATAATGCTGAATGATTAAATCAATCAATGGATTTTATAATTCATCCTACTGCTCAAGGTGTCCATGCTCCACAGAACTTCAATTCTTAAAATTAATGTACCATCACGGTAATTAAATTATCTTAGTTATTTGGTATTTTTGTATCCCTGTCGGGTTTTGATTTTTCCACTTGTATATTACTATCATTATAGTATTAATATATTTAGGATAATCAACTGTTTTAAAACGTTCTATCAAGGATGCAAGGGGGGAGGGGAAGGAGGTAGAGAGAGAGGGATTCAATCTTATAGACCAGCACTATTTATTTATTTATTTATTTATTTACTTATTTTTATAAATTTATTTTTTAATTTTTGGCTGCATTGGGTCTTCATTGCTGTGTCTGGGATTTTCTTTAGTTGCGGTGAGCGGGGGCTACTCTTCGTTGCGGTGCACAGGCTTCTCATTGCGGTGGCTTCTTTTGTTGTGGAGCATGGGCTCTAGGTGCATGGGCTTCAGTAGCTGTGGCACACGGGCTCAGTAGTTGTGGCTCGCAGGCTTAGTCATTATAGTATTAATATATTTAGGATAATCAACTGTTTTAAAACGTTCTATCAAGGATGCAAGGGGGGAGGGGAAGGAGGTAGAGAGAGAGGGATTCAATCTTATAGACCAGCACTATTTATTTATTTATTTACTTATTTTTATAAATTTATTTTTTAATTTTTGGCTGCATTGGGTCTTCATTGCTGTGTCTGGGATTTTCTTTAGTTGCGGTGAGCGGGGGCTACTCTTCGTTGCGGTGCACAGGCTTCTCATTGCGGTGGCTTCTTTTGTTGTGGAGCATGGGCTCTAGGTGCATGGGCTTCAGTAGCTGTGGCACACGGGCTCAGTAGTTGTGGCTCGCAGGCTTAGTTACTCCGCGGCATGTGGCATCTTCCCAGGCCAGGGCTTGAACCCGTGTCCCCTGCGTTGGCAGGCGGATTCTTAACCACTGTGCCACCAAGGAAGCCCCATAGACCAGCACTATGTAATAGAAATATGAGTCACGTATGTAACTAACTTTATTTTTCCCCCAGTTTTAAAAAAAATTTTATTTTATATTGGAGTTTAGCTGATTTCAAATGTTGCATTAGTTTCAGTGTACAGCAGTGTGAGTCAGTTATACATACACATATATCCATTCTTTTTCAGATTCTTTTCCAATATAGGTAATTACAGAATATTGAGCAGAGTTCCCTCTGCTATACAGTAGGTCCTTGGTGGTTATCTATTTTATATATAAGAGTGTATATATGTTAATCCCAAACTCCTAATTTATCCCCCCTGCTTTCCCTTTGGTAGCCGTAAGTTTGTTTTCTATGTCTGTGTGTATGTTTCTGCTTTGTAAATAAGTTCATTTGTATAATTTTTTTAGATTCCACATATAAGTGATATCATATGCTATTTGACTTTCTCTGTCTGACTTACTTCACTTAGTAAGATAATGTCTAGGTCCATCCATGTTGGTGCAAATGGCATTATTACATTTTTTAATGGCTGAGTAGTATTCCAGTGTATATATGTACCACATCTTCTTTATCCATTCATCTGTTGATGGACATGTAGGTTGTTCTTGGCTGCTGTAAATAGTGCTGCTATGAACACTGGAGTGCATGTATCTTTTCAAGTTATAGTTTTCTCCGGATATATGCCCAGGAGTTGGATTGCTGGATTATATGGTAATTTTATTTTTAGTTCTTTAAGGGACCTCCATACTGTTCCCCATAGTGGCTGTACTAATTTACAGTCCCACCAACAGTGTAGAAGGGTTCCCTTTTCTCCACACCTTCTCCAGCATTTATTGTTTGTAGACTTTTTGATGTTGGCCTTTCTGACTGGTGTGAGGTGATACCTCACTGTAGTTTTTATTTGCATTTCTCTAATACATAGCGATGTTGAGCATCTTTTCATGTGCTTTTTGGCAATCTGTATGTCTTCTTTGGAGAAATGTCTATTTAGATCTTCTGCCCATTTTTTGATTGGGTTGTTTGTTTTTTTTATATTGAGCTGCATGAACTGTTTGTATATTTTGGAGATTAATCCCTTGTGGTTACATCGTTTGCAAATATTTTCTCCCATTCTATAGGTTGTCTTTTCATGTTATGTTTTCCTTTGCTGTGCAAAAAGCTTTTAACTTTAATTAGGTCCCATTTGTTTACTTTTGTTTTTATTTCCATTACTGGGAAATGGATCCAAAAAGATATTACTGCAATTTAGGTCAAAGAATGTCCTGCCTATGATTTCCTCTAAGAGTTTTACAGTATCTGGTCTTACATTTAGGTCTTTAATCCATTTTAAGTTTATTTTTGTGTATAGTGTTTGTTAGAGGATGTTCTAACTAACTTCATTCTTTTACATGTAGCTGAACAGTTTTCCCAGCACCACTTATTGAAGAGGCTGTCTTTTCTCCATTGTATAGTCTTGGCTTCTTTGTCATAGATTAATTGACCAGAGGTGTATGGGTTTATTTCTGGGATTTCTATCTTGTTCCATTGATCTCTAAGTCTGTCTTTGTGCCAGCATCATCACTGTTTTGATTACTGTAGCTTTAAGTATAGACTGAAGTCAGAGAGCATGATTCCTCCAGCTCTGTTTTTCCTTCTCAAGATTGCTTTAGCTATCTGGGGTCTTTTGTGTTTCCATACAAATTTTAGGATTTTGTTGCTCTAGATATGCAAAAAACTGCCATCGGTAATTTGATAGGGATTGCACTGAATCTTTAGATTGCCTTGGGTAGTATAGTCATTTTGACAATATTGATTCTTCCAATCCAAGAACATCGTGTATCTTTCCATCTGTTGGTGTCATCTTTGATTTCTTTCATCAGCATCTTATAGTTTTTGGAATATAGGCCTTTTGCCTCCTTAGGTAGGTTTATTCCTAGGTATTTTATTCTTTTTGATGCAGTGGTACATGGGACTGCTTCCTTAATTTCTCTTTCTGATCTTTCATTGTTAGTGTATAGAAATGCAAGAGATTTCTGTGTATTAAGTTTGTATCCTGCAACTTTACCAAATTCATTGATGGGCTCAAGTAGTTTTCTGGTAGCATGTTTAAGATTTTCTACATATAGTATCATGTCATCTGCAAACAGTGACAGTTTTCCTTCTTTTCCAATACGGATTCTTTTGATTTCTTTTTCTTCTGTGATTGCTGTGTCTAGGACTTCCAAAACTATGTTGAATAAAAGCGGAGAGAGTGGACATCCTTGTCTTGTTCCTGATCTTAGAGGAAATGCTTTCAGCTTTTCACAGTTAAGTATGATGTTAGCTGTGGGTTTGTCATATATTGCCTTTATCCATGTTGAGGTACATAAACTCTATGCCTACACTCTGGAGAGTTATCATAAATGGGTGTTGAATTTTGTCAAACGCTTTTTCTGCATCTATTGAGATGATCATATGGTTTTTATTCTTCAGTTTGTTAATGTGGTGTATCACAGTGATTGATTTGCGGTTATTAAAAAATCCTATATTCCTGGGATAAATCCTACTTTATCATTGTGTATGATCCTTTTAATGTATTGTCGGATTCGGATTGCTAGTATTTTGTTGAGAATTTCTGTGTCTATGTTCATCTGTGATATTGGCCTATAATTTTGTCTGTGGTATCTTTGTCTGATTTCGGTATCTGGGTGATGATGGCCTCATAGAATAAGTTTGGGATTGTTCCTTCCTCTGCATTTTTTAGGAATAGTTTCAGAAGGATATGTGTTAACTCTTCTCTAAAATCTTTATGATTTCTTTCCTTCTACTAACTTTGAGTTTTGTTTGTTCTTCTTTAGTGGCTTTAGGTGTAAGGTTATGTTGTTTACTTGAGATTTTTCTTGTTTCCTGATTGTATTGCTACAAACTTCGCTCTTAGAACTGCTTTTGCTGTGTCTCATAGGTTTTGGATCCTCATGCTTTTGTTTTCATTTGTCTCTAGGTATTTTTTGATTTCCTCTTGGATTTCTTCAGTGATCCATTGGATGTTTAGTAGCATATTGTTTAGCCTCCACGTGTTTTGTTTTGTTTTGTTTTTTTTAACAGTTTTTTCTTGTAGTTGAGTTCTAATTTCATAGCAATTTGGTCGGAAAAGATGCTTGATACGATTTCAATTTTCTTAAATTTACTGAGGCTTGGTTTGTCACCAAGCATGTATTCTATCCTGGAGAACATTCCAGGTGCACTTGAAAAGAATGTGTACTCGGCTGCTTTCAGATAGAATGTTCTGTAAATATCAATTAAGTCCATCTGTTGTAGTTCCATCCATTTTCTTGCAAATGGAATTATTTCATTCTTTTTTATGGCTGAGTAAGATTCGATTGTAGATATATGTATATCAATATGTACCACATCTTCTTTATCCATTCATCTGTCAGATGGACATTTAGGTTGTTTCCATGTCTTGGTTATTGTAAATAGTGCTGCCATGAACATACGGGTTCATGTATCTTTTCTAATTGTAGCTTTGTCTGGGTATATGCCCAGGAGTGAGATTGCTAGATCATATGGTAACTCTACTTTTAGTTTTTTGAGGGACCTGCATACTGTTTTCCATAGTGGCTGCACCAATTTACATCCCCACCAACAGTTTAAGAGGTTACCCTTTTCTCCACACTCTTAACAACATTTATTATTTGTAGACTTTGTAATGATGTCCATTCTGAATGGTTTGAGGTGGTACTTCATTGTAGGTTTGATTTGCATTCCTCTAATAATTAGCAACGATGAGCATCTTTTCATGTGTCTATTGACCATCTGTCTTCTTTAGGAAAACGTCTATTAGGTCTTCCACCCATTTTTCGATTAGGTTGTTTGTTTGTTTTTTGTTATTGAGTTGTATGAGCTGTTTGTATATTTTGTAAATTAAGCCCTTGTTGTTTACGGCATTTGCAAATGTTTTCTCCTAGTCTGGAGGTTTTTTTTTCATTTTGTTAATGGTTTCCTTTGCTGTGCAAAAGCTTATACAGTTGGTTAGGTGACATTTGTTTATTTTTGCTTTTATTTCTATTGCTTTGGGAGACTGACCTAAGAAAACATTGGTACAATTTATGTCAGAGAATGGTTTGCCTATGTTCTCTTCTAGTTTTATGGTGTTCTGTCTTGTATTTGAGTCTTTAAGCCATTTTGAGTTTATTGTTGCGTATGGTGTGAGGGTGTGTTCTAACTTCACTGATTTACATGGGACTGTCTAACTTTCCCAACACCACATGCTGAAGAGACTGTCTTTTCCCCATCATGTATTCTTGCCTCCTCTGTGGAAGAGTAATTGTCCATAGGCATGTGGTTTTATTTCTGGGCTGTCTATTCTGTTCCATTGATCCAAATGTCTGTTTTTGTGCCAATACCATGCTGATTTGATTACTGTAGCTTTGCAGTATTGTCTGAAGTCTGGGAGGGTTATGCCTCCTGCTTTGTTCTTTTTCTTCAAGATTGCTTTGGCAATTGGTTCCTTATAAATTTTAGGATTATTCTAGTTCTGTTAAAAAAGTCATGGGTAATTTGATAGGGATCACATTAAATCTGTAGATTTCTCTGAGTAGTATGGCCATTTTAACAATAGTAATTCTTCCAATCCAAGAGCATGAATTGAATCCTCTTGAATTTCTTTTATTCATGTTTTATAGTTCTCAGTGTAGAAGTTTTCACCTCCTTGGTCAGGTTGTTTACTAAGTATTTTATTTTGGGGGGTACAATTTTGAAAGCTCTTGCTTGTTTACATTCCCTTTCTGATATTTCATTGTTAGTGTAAAGAAATGCAACCAATTTCTGTATGTTAACCTTGTATCTTGCTACCTTGCTGAATTCATTTATCCGTTCTAGTAATTTTTGTGTGGAGTATTTAGGGTTTTCTGTATATAGTATCATCATCTGAACAAAATGACAATGTTACCTCTTCCCTACCAATCTGAATACTTTCTATTACTTTTTCTTATTTGATTGCTGTGGCTAAACTTTCCAATACTATGCTGAAGAGAAGTGGTGAGAGGGGTTTGTTCTCCTTGTCTTGTTCAAGATTTTATCAGGAAGGCTTTCAGCTTTTCACTGTTGAGTATTATACTGGCTGCAGGTTTGTCTTAAATGGCTTTTATTATGTTGAGATAGATATGTTCCCTCTATACCTACTTTGGTTAAGAGGTTTTATCATGAATGGATGCTCAATTTTCTCAAAGGATTTTTCTGCAGCTATTGAGATGATCATGTGGTCTTTGTCTTTTCTTTTGTTTATGTGGTGTGTCACACTGATTAGTTTACGTATGTTGAACCATCCTTGTGAACTTGGGATGAATCCCACTTGGTTGTGGTGTATGATATTTTTCATGTGTTGTTGTATTCAGTTTGCTAATAAATACTTTGTTGAGAATTTGTGCATCAACATTCATCAAAGATACTGGCCTGTAATTTTATTTTTTGGTGCTGTCTTTGTCTGGTTTTGCTATCAGGGTGATGGTGGCTTCATATAATCTCTATGGGAGTGTTCCCTCCTTTTCAGTATTTTGGAAGAGTTTGAGAAGGATTGGTATAAGTTCTTCTTTGTATGTTTGGTAAAATTCACCTGTGAAGCCATCGGGCCCTGGACTTTTGTTTATAGGGAGTTTTAAAATTACATATTCTTTTTCACTTCTAGGGCTTTGTTCAAAGTACCTATTTCTTCTTGATTCAATTTTGGTGACCTGTATGTTTCCAGAAACTTGTCCATTTCTTCTAGGTTGGAGAATTTGTTGGCATATAATTGTTCATAGTATATTCCGTTATGGTTTTTTGTATCTCTGCAGTATCGGTTGTTATGTCTCCTTTTTCATTTCTTACTTTGTTTATTTGGGTTCTCTCTCTTTTCTTCTTGGTGAGCCTGGCCAGAGGTTTGTCAATCTTGTTTACCCTTTCAAGGAACCAACTCTTGGATTTACTGATTTTTTTCTATTGTTTTTTAATCTCTACTGTATTTATTTCCTCTCTGATCTTTATCACATAAAGTCCCCTACGTACGAATGAGTTTTGCTCTGAGAGTGTGTTCGTAAGTCCGATCTGTTCGTTAAGGCCAACAAAGTTAGCCTAGGTACCCAACTAACACAATCAGCTATATAGTACTGTACTGTAATAGGTTTATGATACTTTTCACACAAATACATACAAAACAAACACAAAAATAAAACATTTTTAATCTTATAGTACATTACCTTGAAAAGCACAGTACAACGGCTGGCATACGGGCTGGCATTGAGCGAACAGGCAAGAAGAGTTACTGACTAGAGAGCAGTGAGAGGAGGTGGGAGATGGGAGAGCTGAAGGATCATCAGCAATAGGAGATGGAGGGCAAGCTGCAGTTTCACTCATGCCTTATGTGATTGGACATGCGAACACGTTTCCATCTTTTTTTTTTTAATTTTTGGGTGTGTTGGGTCTTCGTTTCTGTGTGAGGGCTTTCTCTAGTTGTGACAAGCGGGAGCCACTCTTCATTGCAGAGTGCGGGCCTTCTCACTGTCGCAGCCTCTCTTGTTGCGGAGCACAGGCTCCAGACGCGCAGGCTCAGTAGTTGTGGCTCATGGGCCTAGTTGCTCCGTGGCACGTGGGCTCTTCCCAGACCAGGGCTCGAACCCATGTCCCCTGCATTGGCAGGCAGCTTCTCAACCACTGTGCCACCAGGGAAGCCCCATGTTTCCATCTTTGAAAGTTCAAAACTTGAAGGTTCGTATGTAGGGGACTTAACTGTATTTCCTTCCTTCTGGTGACTTTAAGTTTTGTTTGTTCTTCTTTTTCTAATCCTTTTAGGTGGTGGGTTAGGTTGTTTGAGATTTTTCTTGTTTCTTAAAGAAGGCCTGTATTGCTATAAACTTCCCTCTAAGAACTGCTTTTGCTGCATCCCATAGATTTTGTATGGTTGTGTGGTTTTTGTTAAATAAATTTATTTATGTGTTTTTATTTTTGGCTGTGTTGGGTCTTCGTTGCTGTGCGTGGGCTTTCTCTAGTTGCAGTGAGCTGGGGCTACTCTTTGTTGTGGTGCGGAGGCTTCTCATTGTTGTAGCTTCTCTTGTTGTGGAGCATGGGCTCTAGGCACGCGGGCTTCAGTAGTTGTGGCTTGCGGGCTCTAGAGCACAGGCTCAGTAATTGTGGCGCACAGGCTGTTACTCCACGGCATGTTGGATCTTCCTGGGCCAGGGCTCGAACCCGTGTCCCTTGCACTGGCAGGCAGATTCTTAACCACTGCACCATCAGGGAAGCCCTTGTATGGTTGTGTTTTCATTGTCATTTGTGTGAAGGTATTTTTTCACTTTCTTCTTTGATTTCATCACTGACCCATTGGCTTTTTAGCAGCATGTTGTTTAGTCTCCATGTAATTGTTATTCCTTATTTCTTTTTCTGTGGTTGATTTCTAGTTTCATGCCATTGTGGTCAGAAAAGATGCTTGAAATAATTTGTATACTCTTAAATTTGTTGAGGCTTATTTTGTGCCCTACTGTGTGGTCAATCCTAGATAATGTTCCATGTGCACTGGAAAAGAATATGTTTTCTGAGGGTTATTTTTTTTATGTAATGTCAATGTAATGTCCTGAAAATATCAATTAAGTCTAATTGTTCTATTGTAACATCTAGGATCTCTGTTGCTTATTGATTTTCTGTCTTGAAGATCTGTCAATGGATGTGAGTTGGGTGTTTAAAGTCTCCTACTATCATTTTATCCTCATCGCTTTCTCCCTTTATGTCTCAGTATTTAAGTATTTAGGTGCTCCTATACTGGGTGCATATATGTTGACGAGTGTAAAATCCTCTTCTTGTATTGATCTTTTTATCATTATACATTGTCCTACTTCATCTTTCTTTATAGCCTTTGTTTTAAATTCTGTTTTGTCTGATACGTGTAGTGTGACACTTGCTTTCTTGGCATTTCCATTTGCATGAAATATCTCTTTCCATCTCCTCACTTTCAATCCATGTGTGTCCTGTGTCCTTTGTCCTGCAGTGGCTCTCCTGTAGGCAGCATATTGTAGGCTCTTGTTTTTTATCCAGTCTTCCACTCTGTGTCTTTTGATTAGAGCATTTAGTCCATTGACATTTAAGGAAATTACTGATAGCTATGTATTTATTGCCATTTTAAATCTTGTTTTCCCATTGTTTTTATATTTCTTCTTTGTTCCTTTCTTTTTCCTTTTGTAGTTTGATGATTTTCTTTTGCTTATGCTGTCTTCTTTTTGGTTGTTGTGAATCTATTGTATGTTTTTCATTTGTGGTTTACCCTTTGTTTCAAGTATGTTAATTCCTTCCTACGTCTACTTACCTTAGACTGGTAATCATAGGCTCAAACAAATTCTAGAAAAGAAAGTCTACATTTCCTTAACTCCTCCACGACATTTTATGATTTTGATGTCCTCTTTTACATCTTCATGTTCATCCTTTTGCTGTTCATTGTGGTTATCATAGCTTTCACAGAAATATTTTTATTTTTTTAAATCTACGTACTGGCTTATTTAAGTGATTTGCTTGCCAATTGTGTTTCTCTCTTTCCTATAGATTCTTACTTCTTTTCTATTCAGAGAACACCTTTCAATATTTCCTTCAGGATAAGTTTAGTGTTGCTGATTTCTTTTAGTTTCTGCTTGTCTGAGAAATTCTTTGTCTCCTATTCTAAATAATAATCTTGCTGGGTAGAGTATCCTAAGTTGCAGATTTTTCCCTTTCATGACTTTAAATATATCTTGCCACTCCCTTCTGGCCTGCAGGGTTTCAGTAGAGAAATCAACTGATGATAGTCTTATGGGGGGGGGTTCCCTTGTGATTAACTCTTTGTTTTTTTTCTTGCTGCCTCTAGAATCCTCCCTTTAACTTTTGCCATCTTTATCATGATATGTCTTGGTGTAGGTCTGTTTGGGTTTATCTTGTTTGGGACCCTCTATGCTTCCTGTACCTGTATATCTGTTTCCTTCTTTAGCTTCAGAAGTTTTCAGCCATAATTTCTTCAAATACTTTTTCAATCCCTTTCTCTGTTCTCCTTCTGGCATCCCTGTTATACATAGATGAGCATGCTTTATATTATCCCATAGGTCTCTTAATATTGCTTTCATTTGGCTTTCTATCTGTTGTTCTGATTGGGTGATTTCCATTATTCTATCTTCCAGGTAACTTATTCGTCATTGGGCATTATTCATTCTGCTATTCATTCCCTTTAGCTCAGCTTTTGTCTCAATGAATGAATTTTCTAATTCTTCTTGGCTCCTCCTTATAGCTTCTAGTTCCTTTTTACAGCACTCACTCTGCTTTCTATCCATCAAATAGTCCTTCTTAATTAATTCCTTCAGTATTTTCATTATATCCTTTTTGTACTTGGTGTCTATTGCACTGAAAAGGTCTCTTTTTTTCATTGTTTGTTCTTTCAGGGGAATTCTTTTGATCTTTTACTTGGGAGTGGTTCCTCTGCTTCTTCATTTTACTTACATTTCTCTTGCTCTATTAGTTTAGGGGAAACAATTCTCTAGTATGGTCTTGGCGGGCTATTTTTATGTGGGAGCATCCCTCTGTAGCCTGTGTGGGTTTAATATTCTTTGGTGCAAAGACTGTTTTTAGTGTGGATGCCTGCCACCTCTTGCCTCTGTGTACGCTGGCCAGCATCCCTTTGATAGGAGGTGTTCCTGGTGTTGTGGGTACCATAGCTTGCACTGGATATTAAGTGGGGCCTCCTCTTTGTTCTGTGCTTGTCACTGCCCTGTCAGGGGCCTGGTGTGTTCCCTAGTTGTTGGAGTAGAAGCCGCCAGATCTGTTTCTGAGGTGCATTTCTGAGCTCCGGTGTGAGGTAGATAGGATTGGAGTGCTTCCACTGGGAGAGGAGCCACTGAGTATTCCTCTGCCAGAGCTGTTCACCGGTGAATGTGCTTTGTTATGTCACCTGTCAGTCAGTCACCCATTGTGTGGGCTCACGAAGTATACTATTGTTGGCAATGCCCTTGGCCCCATTTCAACCTTGGGAATGGCAGCAATTGGCCCTTGTATCCCTAAAGCATTGTTTTCACAAGGCCACCAGTGCAAATTCACTGAAGTCAGGTCCCAGGACTGCAGTAGTCACTCACCTGGACCTGCTGTGGAAGCTATGTAGGCAGCTCAGACCCTGACCCAGCCCAACCCCCACGTGCATGTGCCCACCAAGCCCACAGTTGCTAAGGTCAGACCCGACGCAGCCTCAGGGGCACCCGTGCACACTCGATGTCCTGCAGGCGCTAAATTTACAAAGCCAGCAGCAGAGGTGTAAATCTGTGGCTTGCACAGCCACGGGGAGAGATTTCAACCCTGCTTCCTAATTCGTGTGGCCCCTGGGGCTCAGCTGTGGTTTCAGGAGAGAGTGGACATCCTTGTCTTGTTCCTGATCTTAGAGGAAATGCTTTCAGCTTTTCACAGTTAAGTATGATGTTAGCTGTGGGTTTGTCATATATTGCCTTTATCCATGTTGAGGTACATAAACTCTATGCCTACACTCTGGAGAGTTATCATAAATGGGTGTTGAATTTTGTCAAACGCTTTTTCTGCATCTATTGAGATGATCATATGGTTTTTATTCTTCAGTTTGTTAATGTGGTGTATCACAGTGATTGATTTGCGGTTATTAAAAAATCCTATATTCCTGGGATAAATCCTACTTTATCATTGTGTATGATCCTTTTAATGTATTGTCGGATTCGGATTGCTAGTATTTTGTTGAGAATTTCTGTGTCTATGTTCATCTGTGATATTGGCCTATAATTTTGTCTGTGGTATCTTTGTCTGATTTCGGTATCTGGGTGATGATGGCCTCATAGAATAAGTTTGGGATTGTTCCTTCCTCTGCATTTTTTAGGAATAGTTTCAGCAGGATATGTGTTAACTCTTCTCTAAAATTTTGATAGAATTCACCTGTGAAGCCATCTGGTCCTAGACTTTTGTTTGTTGGGAGTTTTTTAATCACAGGTTCAATTTCAGTACTTGTGATTTATCTGTTCACACTTTCTATTTCTTCCTCGTTCAATATTGGAAGATTGCATCTTTCTAAGAATTTGTCCACTTCTTCTAGGTTGTCCATTTTATTGGCATATTGTTGTTTGTAGTAGCTGCCTATGATTCTTTGTATTTCTGTGGTGTCTGTTGTAATTCCTCTTTTTCATTTCTAATTTTATTGACTTGAGCCCTCTCCCTTTTGTTCTTCATGAGTCTGGCTAAAGGTTTATCAATTTTGTTTATCTTTTCCAAGAACCAGGTTTTAGTTTCATTGATCTTTTCTATTGTTGTTTTTGTATTTCATTTATGTCTGCTCTGATCTTTATGATTTCTTTCCTTCTACTAACTTTGAGTTTTGTTTGTTCTTCTTTAGTGGCTTTAGGTGTAAGGTTATGTTGTTTACTTGAGATTTTTCTTGTTTCCTGATTGTATTGCTACAAACTTCGCTCTTAGAACTGCTTTTGCTGTGTCTCATAGGTTTTGGATCCTCATGCTTTTGTTTTCATTTGTCTCTAGGTATTTTTTGATTTCCTCTTGGATTTCTTCAGTGATCCATTGGATGTTTAGTAGCATATTGTTTAGCCTCCACGGGTTTTGTTTTGTTTTGTTTTTTTTAACAGTTTTTTCTTGTAGTTGAGTTCTAATTTCATAGCAATTTGGTCGGAAAAGATGCTTGATACGATTTCAATTTTCTTAAATTTACTGAGGCTTGGTTTGTCACCAAGCATGTATTCTATCCTGGAGAACATTCCAGGTGCACTTGAAAAGAATGTGTACTCGGCTGCTTTCAGATAGAATGTTCTGTAAATATCAATTAAGTCCATCTGTTGTAGTTCCATCCATTTTCTTGCAAATGGAATTATTTCATTCTTTTTTATGGCTGAGTAAGATTCGATTGTAGATATATGTATATCAATATGTACCACATCTTCTTTATCCATTCATCTGTCAGATGGACATTTAGGTTGTTTCCATGTCTTGGTTATTGTAAATAGTGCTGCCATGAACATACGGGTTCATGTATCTTTTCTAATTGTAGCTTTGTCTGGGTATATGCCCAGGAGTGAGATTGCTAGATCATATGGTAACTCTACTTTTAGTTTTTTGAGGGACCTGCATACCGTTTTCCATAGTGGCTGCACCAATTTACATCCCCACCAACAGTTTAAGAGGTTACCCTTTTCTCCACACTCTTAACAACATTTATTATTTGTAGACTTTGTAATGATGTCCATTCTGAATGGTTTGAGGTGGTACTTCATTGTAGGTTTGATTTGCATTCCTCTAATAATTAGCAACGATGAGCATCTTTTCATGTGTCTATTGACCATCTGTCTTCTTTAGGAAAACGTCTATTAGGTCTTCCACCCATTTTTCGATTAGGTTGTTTGTTTGTTTTTTGTTATTGAGTTGTATGAGCTGTTTGTATATTTTGTAAATTAAGCCCTTGTTGTTTACGGCATTTGCAAATGTTTTCTCCTAGTCTGGAGGTTTTTTTTTCATTTTGTTAATGGTTTCCTTTGCTGTGCAAAAGCTTATACAGTTGGTTAGGTGACATTTGTTTATTTTTGCTTTTATTTCTATTGCTTTGGGAGACTGACCTAAGAAAACATTGGTACAATTTATGTCAGAGAATGGTTTGCCTATGTTCTCTTCTAGTTTTATGGTGTTCTGTCTTGTATTTGAGTCTTTAAGCCATTTTGAGTTTATTGTTGCGTATGGTGTGAGGGTGTGTTCTAACTTCACTGATTTACATGGGACTGTCTAACTTTCCCAACACCACATGCTGAAGAGACTGTCTTTTCCCCATCATGTATTCTTGCCTCCTCTGTGGAAGAGTAATTGTCCATAGGCATGTGGTTTTATTTCTGGGCTGTCTATTCTGTTCCATTGATCCAAATGTCTGTTTTTGTGCCAATACCATGCTGATTTGATTACTGTAGCTTTGCAGTATTGTCTGAAGTCTGGGAGGGTTATGCCTCCTGCTTTGTTCTTTTTCTTCAAGATTGCTTTGGCAATTGGTTCCTTATAAATTTTAGGATTATTCTAGTTCTGTTAAAAAAGTCATGGGTAATTTGATAGGGATCACATTAAATCTGTAGATTTCTCTGAGTAGTATGGCCATTTTAACAATAGTAATTCTTCCAATCCAAGAGCATGAATTGAATCCTCTTGAATTTCTTTTATTCATGTTTTATAGTTCTCAGTGTAGAAGTTTTCACCTCCTTGGTCAGGTTGTTTACTAAGTATTTTATTTTGGGGGGTACAATTTTGAAAGCTCTTGCTTGTTTACATTCCCTTTCTGATATTTCATTGTTAGTGTAAAGAAATGCAACCAATTTCTGTATGTTAACCTTGTATCTTGCTACCTTGCTGAATTCATTTATCCGTTCTAGTAATTTTTGTGTGGAGTATTTAGGGTTTTCTGTATATAGTATCATCATCTGAACAAAATGACAATGTTACCTCTTCCCTACCAATCTGAATACTTTCTATTACTTTTTCTTATTTGATTGCTGTGGCTAAACTTTCCAATACTATGCTGAAGAGAAGTGGTGAGAGGGGTTTGTTCTCCTTGTCTTGTTCAAGATTTTATCAGGAAGGCTTTCAGCTTTTCACTGTTGAGTATTATACTGGCTGCAGGTTTGTCTTAAATGGCTTTTATTATGTTGAGATAGATATGTTCCCTCTATACCTACTTTGGTTAAGAGGTTTTATCATGAATGGATGCTCAATTTTCTCAAAGGATTTTTCTGCAGCTATTGAGATGATCATGTGGTCTTTGTCTTTTCTTTTGTTTATGTGGTGTGTCACACTGATTAGTTTACGTATGTTGAACCATCCTTGTGAACTTGGGATGAATCCCACTTGGTTGTGGTGTATGATATTTTTCATGTGTTGTTGTATTCAGTTTGCTAATAAATACTTTGTTGAGAATTTGTGCATCAACATTCATCAAAGATACTGGCCTGTAATTTTATTTTTTGGTGCTGTCTTTGTCTGGTTTTGCTATCAGGGTGATGGTGGCTTCATATAATCTCTATGGGAGTGTTCCCTCCTTTTCAGTATTTTGGAAGAGTTTGAGAAGGATTGGTATAAGTTCTTCTTTGTATGTTTGGTAAAATTCACCTGTGAAGCCATCGGGCCCTGGACTTTTGTTTATAGGGAGTTTTAAAATTACATATTCTTTTTCACTTCTAGGGCTTTGTTCAAAGTACCTATTTCTTCTTGATTCAATTTTGGTGACCTGTATGTTTCCAGAAACTTGTCCATTTCTTCTAGGTTGGAGAATTTGTTGGCATATAATTGTTCATAGTATATTCCGTTATGGTTTTTTGTATCTCTGCAGTATCGGTTGTTATGTCTCCTTTTTCATTTCTTACTTTGTTTATTTGGGTTCTCTCTCTTTTCTTCTTGGTGAGCCTGGCCAGAGGTTTGTCAATCTTGTTTACCCTTTCAAGGAACCAACTCTTGGATTTACTGATTTTTTTCTATTGTTTTTTAATCTCTACTGTATTTATTTCCTCTCTGATCTTTATCACATAAAGTCCCCTACGTACGAATGAGTTTTGCTCTGAGAGTGTGTTCGTAAGTCCGATCTGTTCGTTAAGGCCAACAAAGTTAGCCTAGGTACCCAACTAACACAATCAGCTATATAGTACTGTACTGTAATAGGTTTATGATACTTTTCACACAAATACATACAAAACAAACACAAAAATAAAACATTTTTAATCTTATAGTACATTACCTTGAAAAGCACAGTACAACGGCTGGCATACGGGCTGGCATTGAGCGAACAGGCAAGAAGAGTTACTGACTAGAGAGCAGTGAGAGGAGGTGGGAGATGGGAGAGCTGAAGGATCATCAGCAATAGGAGATGGAGGGCAAGCTGCAGTTTCACTCATGCCTTATGTGATTGGACATGCGAACACGTTTCCATCTTTTTTTTTTTAATTTTTGGGTGTGTTGGGTCTTCGTTTCTGTGTGAGGGCTTTCTCTAGTTGTGACAAGCGGGAGCCACTCTTCATTGCAGAGTGCGGGCCTTCTCACTGTCGCAGCCTCTCTTGTTGCGGAGCACAGGCTCCAGACGCGCAGGCTCAGTAGTTGTGGCTCATGGGCCTAGTTGCTCCGTGGCACGTGGGCTCTTCCCAGACCAGGGCTCGAACCCATGTCCCCTGCATTGGCAGGCAGCTTCTCAACCACTGTGCCACCAGGGAAGCCCCATGTTTCCATCTTTGAAAGTTCAAAACTTGAAGGTTCGTATGTAGGGGACTTAACTGTATTTCCTTCCTTCTGGTGACTTTAAGTTTTGTTTGTTCTTCTTTTTCTAATCCTTTTAGGTGGTGGGTTAGGTTGTTTGAGATTTTTCTTGTTTCTTAAAGAAGGCCTGTATTGCTATAAACTTCCCTCTAAGAACTGCTTTTGCTGCATCCCATAGATTTTGTATGGTTGTGTGGTTTTTGTTAAATAAATTTATTTATGTGTTTTTATTTTTGGCTGTGTTGGGTCTTCGTTGCTGTGCGTGGGCTTTCTCTAGTTGCAGTGAGCTGGGGCTACTCTTTGTTGTGGTGCGGAGGCTTCTCATTGTTGTAGCTTCTCTTGTTGTGGAGCATGGGCTCTAGGCACGCGGGCTTCAGTAGTTGTGGCTTGCGGGCTCTAGAGCACAGGCTCAGTAATTGTGGCGCACAGGCTGTTACTCCACGGCATGTTGGATCTTCCTGGGCCAGGGCTCGAACCCGTGTCCCTTGCACTGGCAGGCAGATTCTTAACCACTGCACCATCAGGGAAGCCCTTGTATGGTTGTGTTTTCATTGTCATTTGTGTGAAGGTATTTTTTCACTTTCTTCTTTGATTTCATCACTGACCCATTGGCTTTTTAGCAGCATGTTGTTTAGTCTCCATGTAATTGTTATTCCTTATTTCTTTTTCTGTGGTTGATTTCTAGTTTCATGCCATTGTGGTCAGAAAAGATGCTTGAAATAATTTGTATACTCTTAAATTTGTTGAGGCTTATTTTGTGCCCTACTGTGTGGTCAATCCTAGATAATGTTCCATGTGCACTGGAAAAGAATATGTTTTCTGAGGGTTATTTTTTTTATGTAATGTCAATGTAATGTCCTGAAAATATCAATTAAGTCTAATTGTTCTATTGTAACATCTAGGATCTCTGTTGCTTATTGATTTTCTGTCTTGAAGATCTGTCAATGGATGTGAGTTGGGTGTTTAAAGTCTCCTACTATCATTTTATCCTCATCGCTTTCTCCCTTTATGTCTCAGTATTTAAGTATTTAGGTGCTCCTATACTGGGTGCATATATGTTGACGAGTGTAAAATCCTCTTCTTGTATTGATCTTTTTATCATTATACATTGTCCTACTTCATCTTTCTTTATAGCCTTTGTTTTAAATTCTGTTTTGTCTGATACGTGTAGTGTGACACTTGCTTTCTTGGCATTTCCATTTGCATGAAATATCTCTTTCCATCTCCTCACTTTCAATCCATGTGTGTCCTGTGTCCTTTGTCCTGCAGTGGCTCTCCTGTAGGCAGCATATTGTAGGCTCTTGTTTTTTATCCAGTCTTCCACTCTGTGTCTTTTGATTAGAGCATTTAGTCCATTGACATTTAAGGAAATTACTGATAGCTATGTATTTATTGCCATTTTAAATCTTGTTTTCCCATTGTTTTTATATTTCTTCTTTGTTCCTTTCTTTTTCCTTTTGTAGTTTGATGATTTTCTTTTGCTTATGCTGTCTTCTTTTTGGTTGTTGTGAATCTATTGTATGTTTTTCATTTGTGGTTTACCCTTTGTTTCAAGTATGTTAATTCCTTCCTACGTCTACTTACCTTAGACTGGTAATCATAGGCTCAAACAAATTCTAGAAAAGAAAGTCTACATTTCCTTAACTCCTCCACGACATTTTATGATTTTGATGTCCTCTTTTACATCTTCATGTTCATCCTTTTGCTGTTCATTGTGGTTATCATAGCTTTCACAGAAATATTTTTATTTTTTTAAATCTACGTACTGGCTTATTTAAGTGATTTGCTTGCCAATTGTGTTTCTCTCTTTCCTATAGATTCTTACTTCTTTTCTATTCAGAGAACACCTTTCAATATTTCCTTCAGGATAAGTTTAGTGTTGCTGATTTCTTTTAGTTTCTGCTTGTCTGAGAAATTCTTTGTCTCCTATTCTAAATAATAATCTTGCTGGGTAGAGTATCCTAAGTTGCAGATTTTTCCCTTTCATGACTTTAAATATATCTTGCCACTCCCTTCTGGCCTGCAGGGTTTCAGTAGAGAAATCAACTGATAGTCTTATGGGGGGGGGGTTCCCTTGTGATTAACTCTGTTTTACTTTAAATATATCTTGCCACTCCCTTCTGGCCTGCAGGGTTTCAGTAGAGAAATCAACTGATGATAGTCTTATGGGGGGGGGTTCCCTTGTGATTAACTCTTTGTTTTTTTCTTTTAGTTTCTGCTTGTCTGAGAAATTCTTTGTCTCCTATTCTAAATAATAATCTTGCTGGGTAGAGTATCCTAAGTTGCAGATTTTTCCCTTTCATGACTTTAAATATATCTTGCCACTCCCTTCTGGCCTGCAGGGTTTCAGTAGAGAAATCAACTGATAGTCTTATGGGGGGGGGGTTCCCTTGTGATTAACTCTGTTTTTTTTCTTGCTGCCTCTAGAATCCTCCCTTTAACTTTTGCCATCTTTATCATGATATGTCTTGGTGTAGGTCTGTTTGGGTTTATCTTGTTTGGGACCCTCTATGCTTCCTGTACCTGTATATCTGTTTCCTTCTTTAGCTTCAGAAGTTTTCAGCCATAATTTCTTCAAATACTTTTTCAATCCCTTTCTCTGTTCTCCTTCTGGCATCCCTGTTATACATAGATGAGCATGCTTTATATTATCCCATAGGTCTCTTAATATTGCTTTCATTTGGCTTTCTATCTGTTGTTCTGATTGGGTGATTTCCATTATTCTATCTTCCAGGTAACTTATTCGTCATTGGGCATTATTCATTCTGCTATTCATTCCCTTTAGCTCAGCTTTTGTCTCAATGAATGAATTTTCTAATTCTTCTTGGCTCCTCCTTATAGCTTCTAGTTCCTTTTTACAGCACTCACTCTGCTTTCTATCCATCAAATAGTCCTTCTTAATTAATTCCTTCAGTATTTTCATTATATCCTTTTTGTACTTGGTGTCTATTGCACTGAAAAGGTCTCTTTTTTTCATTGTTTGTTCTTTCAGGGGAATTCTTTTGATCTTTTACTTGGGAGTGGTTCCTCTGCTTCTTCATTTTACTTACATTTCTCTTGCTCTATTAGTTTAGGGGAAACAATTCTCTAGTATGGTCTTGGCGGGCTATTTTTATGTGGGAGCATCCCTCTGTAGCCTGTGTGGGTTTAATATTCTTTGGTGCAAAGACTGTTTTTAGTGTGGATGCCTGCCACCTCTTGCCTCTGTGTACGCTGGCCAGCATCCCTTTGATAGGAGGTGTTCCTGGTGTTGTGGGTACCATAGCTTGCACTGGATATTAAGTGGGGCCTCCTCTTTGTTCTGTGCTTGTCACTGCCCTGTCAGGGGCCTGGTGTGTTCCCTAGTTGTTGGAGTAGAAGCCGCCAGATCTGTTTCTGAGGTGCATTTCTGAGCTCCGGTGTGAGGTAGATAGGATTGGAGTGCTTCCACTGGGAGAGGAGCCACTGAGTATTCCTCTGCCAGAGCTGTTCACCGGTGAATGTGCTTTGTTATGTCACCTGTCAGTCAGTCACCCATTGTGTGGGCTCACGAAGTATACTATTGTTGGCAATGCCCTTGGCCCCATTTCAACCTTGGGAATGGCAGCAATTGGCCCTTGTATCCCTAAAGCATTGTTTTCACAAGGCCACCAGTGCAAATTCACTGAAGTCAGGTCCCAGGACTGCAGTAGTCACTCACCTGGACCTGCTGTGGAAGCTATGTAGGCAGCTCAGACCCTGACCCAGCCCAACCCCCACGTGCATGTGCCCACCAAGCCCACAGTTGCTAAGGTCAGACCCGACGCAGCCTCAGGGGCACCCGTGCACACTCGATGTCCTGCAGGCGCTAAATTTACAAAGCCAGCAGCAGAGGTGTAAATCTGTGGCTTGCACAGCCACGGGGAGAGATTTCAACCCTGCTTCCTAATTCGTGTGGCCCCTGGGGCTCAGCTGTGGTTTCAGTCCCACCTCTGCACATGGGCAACCTGCTGGTGCTGATCCTAGAGCCCGCCAACGTGGCAGCTGGGGTGCAAGAGGCCATGGAGGTGGAAGTCCCCAAGGCAGCAGTTGGGACATGAGAGCTGGTGGAAGTGGGAGCCCCTCAGGAGGTGGCTGGGGCCCACAAGGCTGCCCAGGCAGGAGATGGTTGAGTTGGCAGACAGAGAGCATCAGTGACAGTACCTGAGCTTCTAAGAAAAGTTGGCTCCTTGTTTCAGGCAATTGGAATGGAGGAGAAGTGGCCTTCATGGCAAACCAGATATCTTTGATTATAAAAGTTTGTGATAAATGAATAACTACAGAGACTTAGTATGGTTGCCAATGTATCTCATATCAAACCAGATAGCCCAGTATCTGAACTTTTGGTCTTGCATCTGATTTTGCTGTCATCAATGTGTTTCCATAGTGCTTTGGAGCCTGAGAACCTCTGGTATTTAAAGATATTCCCTGCCTGCACTGGAACATTTGGAAATGGTTTTAAGAAATGTTGCCATGAAGGCAAGTAGGTTACCCAGATTACCTGCTTTCAGAAAGAAACTTGAAAAATAATATTTATTTTTTTACTTCTATCTATCTAATGGGAATGATTCAGTCCTAGGGAAAAATCACAGAGCCTTCAGTTAAGAAAACCCTTAGATACCATTCAGGTTGTTTCAGTCTCCAACAGGTATAGGAACACTTTGTAAGCAGGCTATCAGTTTCTGCACAAACAAACACTCCCAGTGATGGAAAGTAAATAATCTTTGTAAAGCAGTTTCAGTTATGCACTCCTTTCACTCAAGCCCTACTAAGCTCAAATCTGTTAATCTCAAATTCCCCTTCATTTTTTTTCTAATTCAATATTTAGAGACCTAACTTAAAAGAAAGAAAGATATCTTTCACATGATGATCCTGAAAATATTTGGATTCAAATCCTCACCAAATAGTCTTTTTGCCCAAATTATGTTTACATTTTCCTCAGTTGTTATTAAATGTGATTTCCATTCACTCACTCGTGATTTGAGTTTATATAATCTTTAGAATTTGGATTTTTTTTTTTAAAAGAACTCATGGGGATGGAACCAAGATGGTGGAGGAGTAGGACGTGGAGCTCACCATCTCCCACAAAAACATGATAAATACATCTACTAGTGGAGCAATTCACACAGAACATCTCCTGAATGCCAGCAGAAGACCTCAGACTTCTGAAAGGGCAAGAAAACCTGCACAAAATCAGGTGGGATGAAAGGAATCTGGACAGGGCTTGTGCTGCAGGGAGGGAGCTGTGAAGGAGGAAAGGTTTCCGCACCCTGGGAAGCCCCTTCACTGGCAGGGAGATCAGCCTGGATGGAGAAGGAGTTTTGGAGCCTAGGAGAACAGTGCAGCAACCAGTTTGCAGAAGCTAAAACGGGGAGTAACCTTCACAGAAGGTCAGCACTGCCACCCTTTGCTCCCCAGCATGATATGCTCATGTGTTGGTGTGGGTGGGCGCTGGGTGCTCAGGCTTCAGAGGTCAGACCCAGGGAGAGGACTGGGGTGGGCTGCAATGTAGACAGCCTGAAGAGGCTGGACTTTGGCAACTGAGGGTGTACTCAGAAGAAGCCTGGGCCTGTGAGAAAGGCAAGTTGCCATTATTAGGGGGCACACAAGGAGAGGGGCAGGACCACCATAAGCTTTTTTCCCTGTGAGCACTTTTAGGCAAAAAAACCTCTGCCTACAGGAGCTCCAGGGGTCGGGCCTGAGTCAACAGCACTGCTGTGAAACCCACGAGCAGGCGCCAAGCCCTGCCCCCACTGTCCTGGGAGTGCATGGGTGCAGCCATTGCTACAAGACCTGCAAGCAAACCCAAGTGCTGACCCCACCAACCCGGGAGCGCACAAGGGCTCCTGCACCTGCACAAACCATATCAAGTGGATAACAGCCATGCTGAGGAAAGAGGCAGTAAGCATACAAACTACAATCAATCAATCAGCCTCTTGATTTTGGACAAGATGGCAGAGTAAGACTTGACCTCACCTCCTCTCACAAAAACACCACTAGCTGCTGAGCAGCCATTGACAAAAATATCTGGAACCTACCAAAAAGATATTCTACATCCAAAGACAGACAAAGGAAAAGAAATGGTAAGAGGGGGTCATATGCAATATAATCAAATCCCATACCCAGTGGGTGGGTGACCCATGAAATGGAAAATAATTATATTATAGAGGTTCTCCCATAGGAGTGAGAATTCTAAGCCTAATGTCAGGCTCCCCAGCCTGGGGGTCTGGCAGTGGGAGGAGGAGCCCCCAGAGCATCTGGCTTTGAAGGCCAGTGGGGTTTGATCACAGGGCTGGGGAAAACAGAAACTCCACTCCTGGAGGGCACACACAAGGTCTCGTGCACACTGGGACCCAGGGCGACAAACCAGCAACTTCATAAGGGCCTGAGCCAGACCTACCTGCTGATCTTAGAGGGTCTCTCTCCTGGGGAGGCAGGGGGAGGCTGTGGCTCACTGTGGGGACAAGGACACTGGTAATGGAGGTACCAGTGAGTACTCATTGGCGTGAGCTCTCCTGGAGACTGTCATTTTGATACCAAGACATAGCCTGAACCAATGCCCTGTAGGCTCCAGTGCTGGGACACTTCAGACCAAACAACCAACTGGGCAGGAACACAGCCCCACCCATCAGCAGACAGGCTACCTAAAATCTTCCTGAGCCCACAGCCTCTTCTAAACAAACACGCCCCTTGACACAGCCCTGCCCACCCGATGGACAAGACACAACTCCACCCACCAGTAGGCAGATACCAGTCCCTCCCACCAGGAAGTCTGCACAAGCCCCAGGACCAAACTCACCCACCAGGGGGCAGACACCAGAAGCAAGAGAAGCTACGATCTTGCAGCCTGCAGAAAGGAGACAACAAAAACACAGAAAGTTAGACAAAATGGGATGGCAGAGGAATATATTCCAGACTAAACAACAAGATAAAAACCCACAAGAACAACTAAATTAAGTGGAGATGATTGATAGGCAATCTACCTGAAAAGGTTATTAGAGTAATGATAGTAAAGATGATCCAAGATCTCCGAAAAAGAATGGAGGCACAGACCAAGAAGATACAAGAAATGTTTAATGAAGAGAGAGATAGAAGATTTAAAGAACAGAGTTGAACAATACAATAACCTAAATGAAAAATATACTAGAAGGAATCAATAGCAGAAGAAAAGATAAATGACCTGGAAGACAGAGTGGTGGAAACCACTGCCACAGAACAGAATTATGAAAAAAGATATGAGGACAGTTTCAGAGACCTCTGGGACAACATTGCATGCACTAACATTCACATCATAGGTGTCCCAGAAGGAGAAGAGAGAGAGAAAGGGGCTGAGAAAACATTTGAAGAGATAATAGCTGAAAACTTTATTAACATGAGAAAGAAAACACTCAAGTCCAGGAAGCACAGAGAGTCCCACACAAGATGAACCCAAGGAGGAACACACTGAGACACATATTAACCAAACTGACCAAAATTAAAGAAAAAATATCGAAAGGAACAAATAACCTACAAGGGAATCCCCATAAGGTTATCAGCTGATTTTTCAGCAGAAACTCTGTAGGCCAGAAGGGAGTGGCACAATATATTTAAAGTGGTGAAAGGGAAAAACCTACAGCCAAGAATACTCTACCCAACAAGGCTCTCATTCAGAGTTGATGGAGAAATCAAAAGCTTTACAGACAAGCAAAACCTAAGAGAATTCAGCACTGCCAAACCAGCCTTGCAACAAATCCTAAAGGAACTTCTCTAAGTGGAATGGTCCACAAAAGGAACTTCTCTAAGTGGAATGGTCCACAACTAGAAACAAGAAAATTACGAACTGGAAAGCTCACTGGTAAAGGCAAACCTACATAGAGTAAAGGTAGGAAAATCATCCACACACAAATATGATATCAAAACCAGCAACTGTGAGGAGAGGAGAGGAGAGTACAAATGCAGGCTATTGGAAATGTATTTGAAATTAAGAGACCAGCAACTTAAAACAATCTTGTTCATATATTAAACTGCTATATCAAAACCTCATGGTAACCACAAACTAATAATCTACAATAGATTTACACACTAAAAAGAAAAAGGAATCCAAACATAACACTAAAGATAATCATCAAATGACAAGAGAAGTGAACAAAAGGGGAAAGTTAGAAAAAAGACCTATAAAAACAAACAATAATTAACAAAATGGCAATAAGAACATACATATCAATAATTACCTTAATTGTATAGAGATTAAATGCTCCATCCAAAGAGACTGGCTGAACAGATTCAAAAGCAAGACCCATATATATGCTGTCTACAAGAGACCCACTTCAGATCTAGGGACACAGACAGACTGAAAGTAAGGAGATAGAAAAAGGTAATCCATGCAAATGGGAATCAAAAAAGACAGTGGATTAGCAATACTCAGAAAAAGTAGACTTTAAAATAAAGACTGTTGCAAGACACAAAGAAGGACACTACGTAATGATTAAGGGATCAGGATCAGTCCAAGAAGAAGGCATAACAATTGTAAATATATATGCACCCAACATAGGAGCACCTCAATACATAAGGCAAATGATAACAGCGATAAGAGAGGAAATTGACAGTAGCACAATAATAGTGGGGGATTTAACACCCCACTTACACCAATGGACAGATCATCCAGACAGAAAATCAAAAAGAAAACACAGGCCTTAAGTTACACATTACAGCAGATGAACTTAATAGTTATTTCTAGAACATTCCACCTGAAAACAGCAGACTACACTTTCTTCTCAAGTGCACATGGAACATTCTCCAGGACTGGATCACATCTTGGGCCACAGATCAAGCCTCAGTAAATTTAAGAAAATTGAAATCATATCAAGTATCTTTTCTGACCACAATACTATGAGATTAAAAAACACAAACACGTGGGGGGCTAAACAGTGTGTTACTAAACAACCAATAGCTCACTGAAGAAATCAAAGAGCAAATCAAAAAATACCTAGAGACAAAAGAAAATGAAAGCAAGAAAATCCAAAAGCTATGGGATGCAGCAAAAGTTGTAAGAGGGAAGTTTGTAGGAATACAATCAGGAAACAAGAGAAATCTCAAATAAACAATGTAACCCTACACCTAAAGCAACTAGAGAAAGAACAAACAAAATGCAGAGTTAATAGAAGAAAAGAAATCATAAAGATCAGAGCAGAAATAAATGAAATAGAAACAAAGAAAACAATAGCAAAGATCAATGAAAGTAAAACCTGGTTCTTTGAAAAGACAAACAAAATTGATAAACTGTTAGCCCGACTCATGAAGAAAAAACGGGAGAGGGCTCAAATCAATAAAATTAGAAAGGAAAAAGGAGAAATTACAACAGACACTATAGAAATACAGAGGATCAGGAGAGACTACTACAAGCAACTATATGCCAAAAAAAAAACAGGACAAGCTGGAAGAAATGGACAAATTCTTAGAAAGGTACATACAACCTTCCAAGACTGAACCAGGAAGAAATAGAAAATATGAACAGACCAATCTTAAGTAGTGTAATTGAAACTGTGATTAAAAAACTCCCAACAAACAAACTTCCAGGACCAGATGGCTTCATAGGTGAATTCTATCAATACTTTAGAGGAGAGTTAACACCTGTCTTTCTGAAAGTATTCCAAAAAACTGCAGCAAAAGGAATACTCCCAAACTCATTCTATGAGGCCACCATCACCCTGATACCAAAACCAGAGAAAGATACCACAGACAAAGAAAACTACAGGCCAATATCACGGATGAACATAGATGCAAAAAATCCTTAGCAAAATACTAGCAGACCGAATCCAACAATACATTAGAAGGATCAAACACCATGGTCAAGTGGGATTTATCTCAGGGATGCAAGGATTCTTCAATATCTGCAAGTCAGTCAGTGTGATACACTACATTAACAAATTGAGGAATAAAAACCATATGATCATCTCAATAGATGCAGAAGAAGCTTTTGACAAAATTCAACAACCATTTATGATAAAAACTCTCCAGAAAGTGGTCATAGAGGGAACTTACCTCAACATAATAAAGGCCATATATGACAAACCTACAGCTAACATCGTATTAATGGTGAAAAGCTAAAAGTATTTCCTCTAAGATCAGGAACAAGACAAGAATGTCCACTTTTGCCAATTTTATTGAACCGTTTTGGACATTTAATTTAATGTAGGAGAAGGAAGTTGCAAGACAGCAAGAGTGGAAGGATGTGAGTTCACCCCTTCTTACAAAAACACCAAAATCACAAGTAACTGCTGAACAGCCATCAACAAAAAATTTTTGGAAACTACCAAAAAAGATATCCTACATCCAAAGACAAAGAAGAAGCCACAGCAAAATGTTAGGAGGGGCACAATCATGATAAAATCAAATCCCATACATGCTAGGTATGTGACCCACAAACTGGAAAATAATTATACCACAGAATTTCTCCCACAGGAGTGAAAGTCCTGAGCCACACATCAGGGTTCCCCGTTTTGGAAGTCCTAGCCATGGCAATCAGAGGAGCAAAAAGGAATCCAAATTCAAAAAGAAGAAGTAAAGTTGTCACTCTTTGCAGATGACATGGTAATATACATAGAAAATCCTAAAGATGCTAAAGATGCTACCAGAAAACTAGGTGAGCTCATCAAGGAATTCGGTAAAGTTGCAGGATACCAAATTAATTCACAGAAATCTCTTGCATTCCTACACACTAACAATGAAAGATCAGAAAGAGAAATTCAATAAACAACACTACTTACAATTACATCAGAAGGAATAAAATACCTAGGAATAAACCTACCTAAGGAGGCAAAAGACCTGTACTCTGAAAACTATAACACACTGATGAAAGAAATTGAAGATAACACAAAAGATGGAGATATATACCATGTTCTTGGATTGGAAGAATCAATATTGTCAAAATGTCTATACTACCCAAAGCAATCTGCAGATTCAATGCAATCCCTATCAAATTACCAATGGCAGTAGTATCAAAAATCTTAAAATTTGTATAGAAACACAAAAGACCCTGAATATCCAAAGCAATCCAGAGACAGAAAAACTGAGCTGGAGGAATCATGCTCCCTGACTTCAGACTATGCTACAAAGCTACAGTAATCAAAACAGTATGGTATTGGCACAAAAAACAGACTTAAAGATCAATAGCACATGATTGAATGCCTAGAAATAAACCCACACACTTATGGTCGATTAATCTATGACAAATGAGGCAAGAATATGTCAATACAATGGAGAAAAGACAGTCTCTTCAATAAGTGGTGCTGGGAAAACTGGACAGAGCTACATGTAAAAGAATGAAATTAGAACATTCTCTAACACGATACACCAATATATACACGAAATTGATCAAAGACCTAAATGTCAGGCCAGACACTATAAAACTCTTAAAAGAAAACATAGGCAGAACACTCTTTGACCTAAACTGAAGTAACATCTATTTCAATCCATCCCCTAGAGTAATGAAAATAAAAGCAAAAATAAACAAATGAGACCTAAGTAAACTTAAAAGGTTTTGCACAGCAATGGAAGCTATAAACAAAATGAAAAAACCCACAGAGTGGGAGAAAATATCTGCAAACCAAGTGACCAACACAGGATTAATCTCCAAATTATACAAACAGCTCATGCAGCTCTATGTCAAAAAAAAAAACCCAAACAACCCAATCAAAAAATGGGCAGGGCTTCCCTGGTGGCACAGTGGTTAAGAGTCCGCCTGCCGATGCAGGGGACACGGGTTCGTGCCCCGGTCCGGGAAGATCCCACATGCCGCAGAGCGGCTGGCCCCCGTACCGCCAAAAAAAAAAAAAAAAAAAAAAAAAGAATGAAATAATGCCATTTGCAGCAACATGGATGGAACCTGGAGATTATCATACTAAGTGAAGTAAGTCAGAGAGAGAAAGACAAATATCATATGGTTCCACTTACATGTGGAATCTAAAGAGATGATATAATTGAACTTATTTGCAAAACAGAAACAGACTTACAGACGTAGAGAATGAACTTATGGTTACTGGGGGGAAGGGTTTGGGGGAGGGATAGATTGAGAAGTTGGGTTTGACATATACACATTGCCATATTTAAAACAGAGAACCACCAAGGACCTAGTTGTATAGCACAGGGAACTCTGCTCAATATTCTGTAATAACCTATATGGGAAAAGAACTTGAAAAAGAATAGATACATGTATATGTATAACTGAATCACTTTGCTTTATACCTGAAACTAACACAACATTGTTAATCAACTATACTCCAATATAAAATAAAAAATAAAACAAAAGATGATCTAGCAACTCTACTCATAAGTATATATCCAAAAGTATTCAATGCAGGGACTCCAACAGATACTTGTATACCATGTTCTTAGCAGCATTATTCACAACAGCCAAAAGATGGAAACTATCCAAGTGTCCATCCACAGATGAGTTGATAAACAGAATGAGGTATATACACAATGGAATATTATTCAGCCATTAAAAAGGAACCAAATTCTGATACATGCTACCACGTGGATGCAACTTGAAAACATTATGCTATGTGAAATAAGACAGACACAAAATGACACATATTGTACAATTCCACTTAGATGAGATACTGTAGAATAGAGTTACCAAGGGCTGTAGGCAGGGAGCTATTGCTTAACAGGTGCATAGTTTCTGTTTGAGATGATGAAAAAGGTATGGCTTAATGGATACATGATTTCTGTTTGGGCTGATAAAAATGTTCTGGACTCGTGGTGATTGTTATACAACCTTGTAAATGTACTTAATGCCACTGAGTGTACACTTAAAAATGGTTAAGATTGTGAATTTTATATTCTATATGTTTTACCACTATAAAAAATAAATTAACATCAGGGGAAAAAAAAAAGAAAAAATAAGACATGTGACCAACATGAAGAAAGGAAATCTTAAAAGTTCCTGTGGTAAAAATGTTATTACCTAGAATCTAAAGAACCACATAATTTCAATAAATGACTTTCATATTATGGCAAGAAAAAAAAAATAACTTTTGCTTCTGGTTTTTTAGATTCCCAACTTTAAAAATTTTTAATTTGGGTAACATTGATTTATAATATTGTATAAGTTGCCTGTGTACTGCATTATATTTCTACTTCTGTATACCCTACAACATGCTCACCACCAAAATTTATTTTCCATCCATGACCAAGTATTTGATGCCCTTTACCCATTTAGCCCTCCACCACCACCACCCCTTCTTTTCTGTAGATGCTACTCTGTTCTCTGTATCTATGTGTTTGTTTTTGTTTGATTTGGTTTGCTCATTTATTTTGTTGTTTGTTTATTATTTATATTCTACATATGAGTGAAATCGTATGGTATTTGTCTTTCTCCATCTGACTTAGTTCACTTAGCATAATCCCCTCAAGGTCCATCCATGGTGTCACTAATGTCTGCCTACTTCTTTTTCTCTCTTCAGCAACCATCTTAGTTTAAAATATTATCAGCACTCAGTGCCCTTTTCACTGGACTCCCCAGATCACTTTTGTTCCCATTCCACTCTAGTCTCCATATGATTCAAGTGGAACATCAGATCATTTCATTCCCTTGCTTAAAACTTCCTTAACTCCTAGGACGAAGGCCAAAACTCTCAACATGGCCTCTACATCTAAATACATGATCTTCACTCTGCCTATCACCACGGTTTGCGTTTGGGCTACTACCTATCTTGCTCTCTCCTTTCAGGCACATTGGCATTCAGGCACTTGAAAGTACCACATGCTCTCCAGTCTGAGGGCTACAGAGAGTTCTGGCCCCTGATCTTCATGCCACTAGCATTTGCCATGCTATATCTCATTTCAAAAGTCTTTCCCAACTCTATCCTATAAGGGACACTATTTTACAAATCCGTGGCACCCTTTATCTTTTCTTCATAGAATGCCTTAAAGATACTTGTGTGATTGTTTAATACATCTCTGTCTTCTCCATGAGACTGAGGACACAGGGCAGGGGGTGGGGGGAATCTTTCTTTCTCCAGCATCATATTTCCAAGCAGAGCATATTGTTTGGCATATGTAGATGCTTAGTAACTATTTACTGATTGATTGATTGGATAGATGGATGAACTTCCAGTTTTTATTAAATGTACTAAGATCCTTCAAAATATTGTGATTGAATTAAATAGGGATGTGATGGTTAAAAATGTGTTGACCCTGGAAACAGTCATACAACGATTTCTCTACTTAATTGTGGCCTTGAAATAACTCTGAGTTAATCTCTCTTTTGAATGTTTAGTCTTCTCTTTTTTTCACTATTTTTTAATTGGCACATAAATACTACAAAAACATTTCGTCAAAACAAAAAGACTGACAAAAGAATACAAGATTGGCTCTCACTACCAATTTAGAATTTGGGCCAATATGAACATGAACAAAGTTTTCCTGTGTTTTACTAAAGAAAAAAATGATATCTGAGTCAATGTAAGAGAGTGTTTAAAAAAACATGCTTTCAGTTTGATGGTCTAGCTATGAAATCTTGGATACATTAACTATTTACTTGATCAATTCATTTATATATAAAATGCAAATATTATTTTAGATTATAAAAATCTATAAAATAATGTTGATGATTATGACTGGAACATTGATAGTAAACCATAAGTACTACATATGATTATCAAGTTAATAAAGAATGCAAAGCCATTGCAAGAGAAAATTTCAACCTAAGAAAATGGAATGTGTTCAAATAATATAGATGAAATAAATCTCAAATATTACATGTCGTAATTAAAAGCTTGCCTTCCCTATTTCTTAAATTAAGGTTTAGTAAAACTTTGCTGAGCTACTTTGAATTACAGCATATGATTGAAAGCAATAAAACAACATTCAAAATACAAAAATTTTAGCTGATAGTAATATACAAAGATTAACATATTAAAGACTCATTCATATTTCAAAAGCCCCTGATTTGGCTGTTATGTTATTATCAGGGGTTGGCAAACAACAGCCTGCAGGCCAAATCTGGCTGGCCGTCTGCTTTTGTATGGCCCACCAACTAATAGATTTTTACCTTTTTAAGTGGTTGAAAAGATCAAAAGAAGCATGTCTTGTAACATGTAAATGTTATGTGAAAGTAAAAATTCGATGTCCGTAAATTAAGTTTATTAGAACACAGCCATGCTTATTCATTTAATTTACATATAGTCTATGATAGCTTTTGTGCTACAAATGCAGGGTTGAACAGTTGGGACAAGGACTGTATGTCCTAAAATATTTAGTATGTGGCTCTACAGAAAAAGTTTGCCAACTCCTGTTAGTATCATGGGATCATATCGAGCCTGTTATGTATTTTGGTCCTTTTTGGGATATCTGTGTTCCTTAATCCTGCATTTTTGTGTGCTGACTGGTCCTGACATTAGAACATATCCTTGCTTTACTGATTTAAGACAAATAAACTTGCCCAAATCCTTTATTGTTCTTCATCAGTCACCTAAGTCTTCTCGTTCCTGGCCTCCCCTACTACCCACCTAACCCCAGCCTGCCTGTCTGCCCAGGTCTTAAGTCTTAAATGAAATAACCATAGAAGCTATTCACATGGACTGTCTAACCACTTTACCCAAATGTGCAAGTGAAAATCATATTGTAAAGTAGATAACCTCAGAGGCTCCCTGAGGAAACTGTGTAAATGAGTCTTGTTTTTCTGAATAGGAATCCAGCATCAAGTGAAGTAATGATCCAATGTAAAGACATATGCAAATTTGCATGAACAGTTAAAATCATCAAACATGCATTTCAAAATATAAACTTTTACAACTGGAAGGATCTTTGGAAATAATCCATTTAAATTTTCTAATTTTCAGATGACAAAATGGAGGCCCATGCATTCTTTTCCAAGATCATACAGCTAGTGTGTATCACAGACTGCACCAAAACTCACCTCTCCTCTTCCCAGACCATACTGCTAAAGTCCATAGCAATGTGGTAATGAGAGTATTCACTTACTATGCAAAAACATTTAATATATTATGTAAGGTACATATATGATACAAAATATATTTGATCAGAAGCTTCATGTATTTAAAATTAACATTATTTAATAAACACTAATTAAAATTAATCCAATTTAGTTTTCTTTGCTTATCTTCTCGAAGTATAGATTTCTGTTTTGTATTAGTGGGGGTAGAGTGGGGAAAATCAGCGAGAGTGGGGATGAGATGGGCTGGGACCTAAAACCTGGGACCTGGGACCTCTACTGCAGCTCTTGGACCTGGACAAACTTCTCCCTGAGCAACCAGATACGAAGAAACTATAAGGGACTAAAATTAACTGTGTGCATGTGCAGTGGGGGCAATTATGAACAAGATACACAAAGACCAAAATCCCAACTGCCACTTCTGAGGAGTCTGGAGCAAAAGCAGGGTACTGCGCATGCGCCCTGCACACAGCACCCCCCCCCCCCAGGGGGTGGGCAGTCCACCTCAGCCACCCCTCCAGCCCGACCCCTGGACCTGCCCCCACCCTCACCCCATCTAAGGAACCAGCTCGCCCCCCTCAAGGAGCGAGCAAGGGAACCCGTTACTTGTTTCGCGCGCTGTGGCATGAGTCCCAGTAAAGCCTTGCTTGAATTTCTTGTCTGGCCTCTTATCAATTTCCACTGATTACAGAGTCCAAGAACCCGGGTTGGTAACAGGGAGATTGATTTAAATAACTGAATAGAATCATGTTTCCTCTACCAAAGTTGAAATTTATGTCATTTTTGTGGTTTTTCCTTTCTAGATTTCCCTATCAAAAGCAAAGAGTTTCATAGGTATAATACTTATTTTTCTTTTTTCAAAAATAAAACTTGAATGACTAAAGACTTTTGCCATGCAGTTTTGTGGATAAGTAGTCTCTACAATCAGTTCTTTTTGTTTTTATTTTGCCCTTTCTCTGATAACGTAAACCCGCAGCCTTAAAATATCAAAAGAGTATAATATTTCATTTTTAAGTGAAAACGAAACAAAGGGAAATCTCAAGAATGTATGTGGAGGAAGAAAAGATTGTGGGCATGGTCATTTGACTAGATTTGCTATTGTGAAAACTATTTTAAAAGTTTTTTTAATTTTTAGTTTTTATACAATTTTTAAAAGTTACACTCCATTTACAATTATTACAAAATACTGGCTATATTTCCTGTGTTGTACAATACATCCTTGTAGCCCATCTGACACTCACTAGTCTGTATCGTCCTCTCTCCTACCTATGTTGCCTCTCCCCTCCTCTCCCCACATCTTTTCCAACCACAACTCTATGAGTCTAGAAATCAACTACAAGGAAAAAACTGCAAGATAACTATTTATAGTTAATTGTATGTGTAACACGATTATGTATATTTTTAAATATCCCATCATAGAAACTGCCACTTCTCCCTCTTCTTTAGCCCTTGGCAAGCCCCCACAGTACACAAGGAATGACCAGACTAAAAGTGATGATTATTGGACTCATCAACTAGACAGTGTTAAATGAAGAGAGTGTAAGGAACATTAGGTGCTGCGAGTGTTGACTAGGTGTATCAGAGAAAGAGTTTTCTTGACAATGAATTATTTATTCCCAAAGTGAATTCTTAATTTTCCTCCAAGATGCACATTTTATTCCATGGCTGGCCTAGGCTCTGGGACCTTCCATTCCTCTCAGAGTGATGACACAGGTGTGGCCTGGGATTTCTCAGACTGAGCTAAACTCTGGTACTGGTGAAATGTGAGGACAGTGGAGGGAGTCTCGGGAGGAAGATACCAGATGTGGGATCAAATGAAAGGAGATTGTTTAGAAATAGGTTAGAAATTTTAAGTCTCAAGTGAAACCTGATGCTGTTCAATTAAAAATGCGTGCTCTGCATAAAGCAAAAAGAATTAATTAAAAAGGGATTTCAGGAAGGAGATCTCATCAATTTTACTCTTTCCACTGAACAACTATGAATACTAACACCACAGTCACAGATATTCTAAGCATTGCTTATAATATTTTCAGAGAAACTTTCTCCATTATTTTCCAGTTACTTTTTAATCTATTTAGCCAGTAAATCAATAATTACCATTAAAATGCACATACAGAATAACAGAAGAAAATGTAGTTTTGGAGAAACTAAAGATGTTTCTAGAAGTTATGTAAAGCAAACTTCATACTAACTTATTCTTTTATCAGAGAGTCTCAAAATCACTATTCTACTCTCAAACATTTTAAACTTAGCTAATAAATATTTTTGTCCCATACATTGAAATTGTGAACTGAATTATATTTCCTATTAGAAATAAATCCAAAATAAACCTTTTCTGTGCTGAAATGTAATCCTGGCCCAGCAGGAGACCAAGAAGACTTCAAAACAGTCTTGATAAGGCAGGAGATTTACAAAATTTCTGATTTAATTCAGTACTTAATACAGATTTCAAAAGCTCTAAAATGTCACTGCATTCTAAACCAAATAATCCTTGTATATAAAATCTGCAGTACCCTCAACTCTAGTTGTTTGGAAAGTTTCCAGGAGTCTTATATCTACACTTGCACCTAAAAGAGAATAAAATTATAATTGTGCTTGCGTGGGAAAGCTTCAATATTCTAAGGAAATTTGTGTTTTTTTCTTTAGTTTTTAATATCTCAGTGCTAATTTTCAGAATCAAAGGTTGAAGACATTTCACATCTACTTATAACTAGTTGATCTTCTGTTTCTCTGAGTCCAGGTGTGTTTCGCTGAGTCCACAAACAGATGTTTGTGTTTGTGGGGCTGGGGCAGGAGAGGGAATAGGAGAGGGGAAGAGAGAGAGAGAGAGAATCTTCCAGCAGAGTTTACCCCCAAAATTAACATATCTGCTCAGATTAATTACTGCCATTTTGTCTGATTTCATTTGGCATAAATGTATACAATAGTCAAAGTGCGAGCTGGCCCATGTGGCTGAGTCACCATTTTTGATGATTAATGTTGAGGTTGAATGATTACTATTTGTCTTCTGTTGCACTGTAAATTTCATGAGGGAAGGAACCATGTCTGTTATGCTCACCTCATACTCGCAGCATCTAGACTAATTCTGGCACCTAGGAGGATTTCAGTCATATTTTGTAACAAAAATATAGTGTATAAAATGGTATTCATAGAAAGATAGACTTTGTTTAATTATTCACCACAATGTCCTTAGTGTTTATTTTTCCCCTGGCCCTACTGTTTTCCCTGACCTAACCCCATTCAGGCCACAGTTGCCCTGCTCTAAGCTCAGAGCAATTGGTGTGTAGACATAGGTGAGCCTCTGGGAAAGGATGGTCCTGTGCTCTGCCCCCCACATTAAATGTGAGGAGGGTATTGGTTAGTGAAATCCCAAGAAGAGAGAATGCATATGCTATGTCTGAACTAGAGCCCCAGGAAGCCCCCGGAGCAGTATGGTTACATGGCACATCTAAGTGGAAAGCTTTGCAGCTCAGAGAGTGCCCCATGCTCAAGCATGACACGGGAGCAAGAATGACAAAAGCATAAAACAGAAAAAGGAAGAAGCCTCATGGGAAACAAAGAATAACTCAGCAGCTTCCTGTTTTGATCAACAACCATGGACCAAAGAGAATCAATGAGAACAGATATCCCCTAACCCATATCCAGGCCAAGATGCCGTATTGTTATAACAACTTCCTAAAAATTTAACCCCAATGCCAAGACAAATTATTTCATTCATCCTACCCAAAGGGAGGCGTAGAATATGAAATAAGTTGTATCATGGAGGAAACTGAAAATATAATTAAGATACATTTAAAAAAATTCTATTTAATATTTGAAAATATTCTTGGCCAGGAAAACACACTTCCAAATCTTTCATTCAAAATTTCACTCTGACAGTAAAGGTGGTACTGATGGAAGAGGAGTAATTCACTTGGGCTTAAATCTTTCACAAAAAGAAATTAGTGACTCAGAATGCCATCAGGTGACCAGATAAAAGGATGCAATAGGTGGGGAGACTAATTAATGCATCACTATCAAAATGTAGACTCTAAGCTCTAAGGTTATAGTTCATGTCATCTTTCAAAAACCAGTAAAATGATCATGCAACCCATAGTGAGTTGTCTTTCATGCTTGTATAGTGCTCTTAAGATGCTTGTGTCCGCTTGAAACATAATCTGTATCTAACTTCATTAGTTCACCCTGACCTTTCCAGCCTAGCAACAGGAAAGGACAATGTGCTTTGAGGTAGGTAACCTCATTATTAATGGCGTGATGAGATTTGTCACTGTAAAAAATCATTTTCACTGCCTTGGCATAAGAGACAGTACAAAACTACTTTCCTGTCCTGGGGAAGGAAAATGGCCTATGTTATTCATGAGTTCTTTAATGTTTTCAGAAGGTTTTCTTTGGTTTTGCTTTGTTTTCATTTTCTAATATCTAATCTTGTTTTTTTAAAATTAATTAAATCACTGAAAAGCTTATGCATTAAATGATGAGGAATTCAGAATCTTAATGTTTGACTAAAGTCAGGTCTACTGAGGAGCACTGATTTAGTTATCTAATGCTAAACACACAAACAAGTCTATGTTATGTTATTATTATTTACTTTCACTTTATATTAAAAGAAGAAAAGCGTGGTTAATCCTGAATGACAATTTCCCCTTCTGCTATAATCCACTCAGAGTTCAAGGACAAACATCAGATCCATATTCTCTCCAAGGAGGAGAATGTTTGGAATTGTCCCTTTTGAGTTTCAAAACATTAGACTCAACTTTATTGGTATAAGTATGGTATTAAATTTCCCTTTGCTGATTCAGAACTTATTTTTCCACATTTCTGATGCCCAGCTGATGATGTCAGCCTTCATATGAGAGTGCTTTGTTTGTTTGTTTGTTTTTCGGTATGCGGGCCTCTCACTGTTGTGGCCTCTCCCGTTGCGGAGCACAGGCTCCAGACGCACAGGCCCAGTGGCCATGGCTCACGGGCCCAGCCGCTCCGCGGCATGTGGGATCTTCCCGGACCGGGGCACGAACCCGTGTCCCCTGCATTGGCAGGCGGACTCCCAACCACTGCGCCACCAGGGAAGCCCATCTGAGAGTGTTTTATCGTAGTAAGTCTATTAATTTCATAATCTTTAGTTATTTGCACCACTTATACATCTGTCTAAGAGTTCTCAAACCCTTTGGTTGAGTGTTGCGGTGTGCATCAACTGCTTAGCTTTTCTGAGCTGTCTGTGCAAAGACGAAGGGCCTTTGTGCCTTCTATAGAAAGCTCTGAAGCAGGAAAGCAGAGAATTGCCCAGCCAAATGCTTGAGGTGGGGTAAAAATACATGCTGCGCCGAAATCATAGAACCAGAAACCATGTGCAGCGGAGCAACAAAAAACATCTTCTACAGCTTCTATTTCTAGTTTGTTAGAGGTTTCAGCAACAAGGGATGCCAAATTTTATCACGTGTTTTTCCCACAACTTTTAAATTCATTAACATGATTAATTTACATTAATTGATTTGCTAATGTTAAACAAACCTCCCAATGCTGGGATAAATGCAAGTTGGTCATGATGTATCAATGTATTTATATATTGCTGAATTCAATGTGCTAATCCTATGTTTGGAATTTATACAATCTACGCAACTAAATTCAGAAGTAATATTTTTCCTTTCTCACACTTCTGTTATCAGGTTATGGAATGGATGTTATGCTAGTATCATAAAATGAAATTATGGATTGTTCCATTTTCCTTTTTATTCTCTGAAAGAGATTATATAAGAATGGAATTATCCAATTCTTTACATATTTAGTTGAACTTGCCAGTAAAACTCTTAAGCCTGAAGTTCTCAGTAAGAAGATTAACAATATTGGATTTTTGTTAATGGATATAGGAGTAATCTGGTTTCTACTTCTTGATCCAGTTATAAGTTATGTTTTCATAAGAACTTATCCATTTCATTGACGTTTTCAAATTGGTAGTTTATAATATTCTCTTATTATTGTTACTCTTTTCTATATTATAGTTCTGTCTTTTGTTCTGTTACTTTTTTCTTGATTAATCTCATCATGGGCTTGTCTATTTTATTAGACTTTAGAATAACCAACATTTGGCTTTGTTGTTTCTGTCTATTGTATCTTACTTTCTATTTCATTGATTTTCCTCTCATTATTTGTTCTCTCCATCCATTTAATTTCTTTGAATTTACTATTTTGTTATTCTTTTTAACTTCTAAGATGCAAGATCTGAGACCTAATTTTTAGGCTTTCTTCCTTTCTCATAAAAGCATGTAAGGCTATGCATTTATCTGTAAATAATGTTCAACTTGCATCCCATACATATAAATATGCGGTATTTTCATTCTGATTCAGTTCTAAATATTCTATTATTTGGATTATAATTTCTTCTCTGATCCAAGGGTTATTTAGCTGTATTTTGGAAATTTCCAAACAGATGGGGTTTTTGTAACTATCTCTTGTGTTGCTTTCTAACATACTAATATTGTGGTCCAAGAACACAATCTCTTAAATTTCTTGAGATTTTTCTTTATTGGCCCAATATGGATTTAATTTTTATAGGTCTCTTGGGTCTGTGTTTAAAAAGATTGTGCATTCTGCAGATGTTGTATGCATATCCTTTAGTTCAAGCTTGTAGATCATGTTGTTCATATGTTCAATCATTTTATTAAGCATTTACCCCTTTGTCTATCAGTTACTGAGAAAGTTACGTTAAAATCTCCCATTATGATTGTGGATTGCATGGATTGGTATATTTCTCATGTAATTCTGACAATTTTTACTAAATATATATTTTTTTTGAGGCTATATTGTTTGGGGTATAACAATTTTAAATTGTCATATATTCCAGAAGGATTTAAAATTATATTTTTATGTGGTAATCCTCTTTATTTCTAGTACTTTTTTGTACTCAGGTCTATTTCGTCTGATGTAAACATAACTGCAATAGTATTTGTCTGATATATATCTTTCCACATATTGACCTTCAACCTTATCACGTTCTTTTATGTCAGGTATATCCATCTTGCTGTGGATGTTATGGTGTGCCTCCTGTCTCTCCTCTTCTTCATTTCTGTAACACAAATGCCATGCTTAGAAATTCAGAAGCTTCTTGAATAGTCAGGCCATCTTGAGAATGGGAGGCTTGTGGCATGGACTGTGCAGCAGCAGAAGGAATCTGGATTCCTGACAACTGTGAAGTCCCCTTTCTACCCTTTAATATGTACCTTTGGATGTAAGCCACTTGTTTTGGTTTTCCCCTATGTACAGCTGAGTTTAATCTTAACTGATACTCAAACATATGGCCTACTAAGAAACTAAAGACAAATCTACCTCAATACTGCCTAAATACATTTAAGATCCAGTTACAAGCAAAATCTTTTACATACATAGATTTTCAAAGTAGATAGTTACTATATCAGAAAAGTTATCTTGAGGGTGATGGCTTTTTAACTGAGCTTTGAATAAAAGGTAGGAAAAAGTGAGAAGTATTACAGTTATATTGAACATATGGGAGAAAAAAAAATCTCAGAAGGAGAAAGTGACACATTAATAATGATTTCTCAAATTTTAATGATTAAATTTTGAAGTATTTAAAGGAGATGGACCAAAACCAAAGATGTCACAAAAAAGAAAACTACAGGCCAATATCACTAATGAATATAGCTAATCAAAAAAATCCTCAACAAAATACTAGCAAACAGAATCCAGCAGCACATTAAAAGAATCATATACCATGATCAAGTGGCGTTTATCCCAGGAATGCAAGGATTCTTCAATATATGCAAATCAATCAATGTGACACACCATATTAAAAACCTGAAGGATAAAAACCATATGGTCCTCTCAATAGATGCAGAAAAAGCTTTTGACAAAATTCAACACCCATTTATGATAAAAACTCTCCAGAAACTAGGCATAGAGGGAACTTACCTCAACATAATAAAGGCCATATATGAAAAACCCACAGCCAACATCGTGCTCAATGGTGAAAACCTGAAACCATTTCCACCAAGATCAGGAACAAGACAAGGTTGCCCACTCTCACCACTATTATTCAACATAGTTTGGAAGTTTTAGCCACAGTAATCAGCAAAGAAAAAGAAAAGGAATCCAAATTGGAAAAGAAGAAGTAAAACTGTCACTGTTTGCAGATGACATGATACTATACATAGAGAAT